>NC_137043.1:31675381-31742881 GCF_032717465.1 Coenobita brevimanus | reverse complement strand
AGAGAGAGAGAATTGTATAGAATGAAGAAGCTCAATTAACCATATGTGTACCTTTTTTTTCTGCCTCCAGAAAGTTATATTTAGTTATAGAAGGATCCCTCATAACTGCAAAAATTTATGGTAAACAATTTTATTGTTTGAGTTTAAAAAATGGATGTCGAACTGAGTATATATATATATATATATATATATATATATATATATATATATATATATATATATATATATATATATATATATATATATATATATATATATTCTTTCTTTCTTTTCAGTGTAAAGAGAATTGCGTGCGAGGGAAGAAACCTTTGACCTGTAGTGGACTTTTTCGGGATGATGATGATGGTGATGATGATAAGGTAAGAACAAAAATCATTCCTTTCTTTATTATAACGAATAGTAATTACATTCTGATTTCCGGTGTAAGTAATTTTATCGTCGAGATTACATATTGGTTTTCAGTAAAAGCGAAAAATACTATACAAACGTTGGCATTGAGTTAAGCGAACAATAACACAAGTTGTTAGTTTTCACTGAAGTAAAGAAATTTAGTGATTTTTTTAGAATAACGAAAAAAAATGCAAAAAATAATGATAGTTTTCTTAGAATAACGAAAAATAATGCAAAAAAAAAAGTTTTTTCTAGAATAGCAAAAAAGAAGCGGATTAAATTTCTTACCTAAATGAAGGGCATTTTAATACCAAACACGACATTGTTTTCGAAGATTGTTTTGTTAGTGTGGAGAAGTTTTTTTTTTTTTTTTTCGTGTTTGCTTTTTATCAGTATGTATGTTTTCCTTATCAATTTCCTATTATTTTCCATTTTCTTGTAAGTCATTATTGATTAATTGTTTATACTTTATTACATTTTTTAGAAATAACGTGTGCTTTATTATATTATTGAATAATGACGTGTAATTTGTTGCCTTGAGTATTGACATGTGCCTCATTACATTTTTTGGGTAGCGACGTGTACCTCATTATAAACACTGTGATGATGTGTTCTTTAGTCCTTGAGTAACGACAGTACTTCATTACATTCGTTGAGTAATAGTATATATTTTACATTTAAGTAGTGACATGTACGTCATTTCATTTATTGAGTAATGACCTGTACTTCATTACATTTGTTGAGTAGTTACGTTTACTTCATTACATTTCTTGTAAACCGTTGCATGATATTGTTAGTAGGCTGATGTCAATTTCGTCCATATCTGTCAGTATTCATATCTTTCTCATCAGTATGTACAGTGTTTATGCATATGAATCACGTATATACGGTAATTGTGATTCATATACAGTATATGCTAATATCCACAAGGAAAAGGAATCAGTACATCCTGAGCACATTAATGCATTCACTGATACACGAAAGCGCCGGGATATCGCGTTAACTTTGTTCTAGTTATATATATATATATATATATATATATATATATATATATATATATATATATATATAGATAGATAGATATAGATAGATAGATAGATTGATAAATAAATAGGTATATATGTCATGTACTACGTCAGAACTGACTACATATATGACATTGTTCCTTTTCCACTCTCCCACGCTTACAGGTACCTCGTAACACACACACACACACACACACACACACACACACACACACACACACACACACACACACACACACACACACACACACACACACACACACACACACACACACATACACACACACACACACACACAGTCATACCAGTATATATGCTGTAAGAGTAGATCTTGCATGAGGTGGAGAGGGGTAATAAAGAAACAGTTGCGGGGTTTGTCCTCTTCTGTAATTGTCTCTGCGTTTAATTCATGCATACTGATGACTATTTTGCATATGGGAGAGTAAGTTCAGTGCCGCAATTAGAGTACACAGACAGAGCTGAGGTAGTCGAGGCGAGATGGAGTTTTGTAGCGAGGCGCCTTTGTGAGCTGCGAGCGACAGGAATTGCCATTTAACACAAGCAGTGGCAAAACGGCAAAAATGGAAGAGTATGACCCGTGAGATAGAAGGATGGATCGGTGGCTGGATGGGCGGGTGCTGAGGGTGGGTGTAGTGATGGCCTTGTGAGTGGTAAAGGCGGGTTGGGGGGTGAGAGTGGGTGGTAATAGTAGTAGTAGTAGCAGTAATCATCCCAGGCTTATCAGGACGTGAACCCAGCCACTTCAGCCGGACACTCCCAAAGGTCGTTGGTTGAAGTAATGTTAAAGGATTGTCTGTTGGGTTACAAGCTACTGGGTGGGTGAACTGATGAGTGGTGAGAGAGAGTAACAGTAATAGTATTAGTAGTTGGAATCCCTGGCTCATTGAGACGTGAACCTAGTGAACCAGAAGAAACCAGCCACTTCATTTTAAAGAGTATATAGGCAGAGGAAGAGGCCGGCTGAGGATAATTGTTGTTGAGCAGTTGTACAGGAAGGACTGAGGATACTGGTTAACTCTTGCGTTGGGAAGTTGTATGATTGGCAGAGGAAGGAAGAAGATAGACCAGTGCAGGGAGGTGGATGGTAATGGATGTTTGGATGTTGGCCTTTCAAGGTGTGTTGGGGTGCTGGTTTTCATTGAGGATAGGAATGAAGTACGGTGGCAAAATTTATGAGCCCCCCCCCCCGCACCCCTCATCCCACAGACTGAAAAAGAAGATGAAGTGCAAGAGTCTGACAGGAAGATATTGAGATAAATAAGTGTCTAGATTTAACAGTGCCATGAATGATTGAAACTGGTGATTTATAAACCACATAAAACACACACACACACACACACACACACACACACACACACACACACACACGGGCAGATGTGGATGAGATGATCTGGTCATGTGGAGCAAGTGGAGAGAGAGAGAGAGAGAGAGAGAGAGAGGTGGAAGCGGAGATGGAGGCCGAGAATAGGGTGGAGGAATGGGGTAGACAGTTCTATGAAGGAGGGTGATGATGGGTAGAGGGAGGGACGTATGATGGCGGAGGGGTACAGAAAGATAGCTGAATATAGAAACATTCACTGATTGATTCTCCGTGCTTTTTGATAATTTATGTGCATTATAGATCGTATCATTTGGAGTAAATTTCTCCTTCTGATTAAAATTCTGTTACGAGTCAGTTTAGATTTAGTTACCACGGAGTGTAGATATATCATTGCTGTTTGTGTAAATCTTTGCTATTACACACACACACACACACACACACGCACACGCACACACACACAGACACTCTCTCTCTCTCTCTCTCTCTCTCTCTCTCTCTCTCTCTAACCAGACCAGACGATATGATTAAGATTTGGAGAGAACCCTAGAAGACTAATGAAGGCTACAAATACTTTAATTCCTTTAGTGTTAAGTCTCGTAAGGGTAAGAAAATCGTCTGTAAGCTGGAAAAAAAAAAAGTCCCCAGGGATGAAGGGGTTAACCGTATTCTTAGCACCACCAGACGATTTTCTTCAGCTCAGGAGAGAGACTTGGGCAATTTACGAGTTACAGCCTTCGTTAACGCCCACATTACCATACATTACATTACCATAGGGCGACACGAAATAGTTTTATGTATGTCTCGCTAAATCTGTATCATCAACCCCCTTTACTATGATCATTACCTTATTTAATGTTTTATTCTTGTTAACATCAGGCGGTTTTATTAAGTTGGTTTTATTGTTAAATTATTGATAACACCTGCTGATTTTACTAAGTTGGTTTTGTTTTCTCATTCTTAACATCAGGCGAGTTTATTTAGTTGGTTTTATGTATTCTTGATAACATCTGGCGATTTTACTAAGCTGGTTTTATTGTCTTTTTTTTAATATCGGGTGATATTACTAAGCTGGTTTTACTGTTTTTTTATACCGGGTGATTTTACTAAGCTTTAACTGTCGAACTGGAAGTGTTAGATCCACCCTTCAGTAACCCATCCACTACTAGGGAACTCTGGCTCAGCTGAGTAAAATCTGGTAGTAGTAGGAAAAATAAACAACATACACGTCATTTCACTACCCCGGTCAGTGAAAGGGTCAGAAATTATCTCCATCAAGTGCATTGGGAAGGTAGAAGTGGAGAAAACTATATTTGGTGGTCCAATAATTGATTTTACCTCATGACTGTAAGGTTGATTAAGTTTGTATGAAGAGGGGGGAAGAATAATTGAAGACCCTATATTTGGCGTTTCCTATATTAGATTGGTGTGACCTCATGATGGAATAGTTTGATTAAGATCTGCAAATAAGGGGGCGACGCAGGTGACAGTTCATCAAACCACTGCATTATTAGGAACAAGTTATTAAGAGCGTACATTGCCCTCCCGATGTTGCTGATGTCATTCCCCTCATTTCCTTGCAATGCCAGTCCTTCACTCCCGTCTGTTTCATATTCCATTTTCTCATTTCCTTGCCTTTCCTTTGCATCTTCCTACTGTTTCCCTTTCCTTTCCGTCTTCTTCCTTTCCTTCCTTCTCTTGCATTCCATTATTGCAGTGCCTTTCCTCTTTCCTCTACTTGTTCGTATTCCTTTGCACCTTCCTTGTGTTTCCTTTCTTGTAGTACCTTCTTTCCGTACATGCCTTTTCTTTGCATGTTCCCCGTTGGCGTCGTGTCTTCTGCTGCAAACTCCTTTCCCCTCCCCCACCTCTTTTCTGTTGACTCTTCTTCATCCTCGTGCATGTCTCCTGTGCATCTTAACAACTTTTCAGTGCCTCTCATCTCCTCCTCTCTCTTCTTCCATTGTAGACTCCATTCTTACCTTCCTATATGATTTTCCTTTTGCATGCCTCACACTTCCCTCCACCTCTGGCAACATACGGTACAAGCTGTTTTGCCATCTTTCTCCTGTATGACTTCCATTTGCATCCTCAGTTCCCAGTGCCTGCCTTGAACTTCCTTCCTTCAATTGCACATTTCTTTCTCCGGCACACTTTTTCTTGCAGGTGTTACCAATGCTTCCCCTCCCCTTTTCCTTTACATATTTGTTTTTTCCACTCCTGTTTTTTCTCCCCTTTTCTTTTGCGCCATTTCCACTAGTTCTTGTCGCCATCTAGTTGCACGTTTCTTTCGCGACTGCCATGTTACCTCGTATCTTGGTGCATACGTGTGTGTCCTTATTGTGTTACCCCCATCCCTTGTTGCACACGTGTGGCCTTTGCAGTGTCTCCTCCACCCTTCTAGCCCCACTCCCCTCATGTTGCATCTCCCACCTCTCATCTCGCTGCCACGCTTCTCTACATTTCTCCATGTTACTCACGTCCTTCGTTCAGTCACATCGGTGGACGAGCAACAACATTATCAAGAACGATATGAAATGCAAACCTGTGCAGGTCACGTCAAAATGTGATGCGAGCTCTCAGTACCTCTCCGCGTGTTGCGTATCTTGCAAATGTTGTCGCTTTTGTTGTGGTAAATAATGCATGTTGTGATGGTATCGTTGGCCTCCTCTCGTGTGTAGGAGTCGGGTGGGTGTTGACCTCGATGATGGGGTTGTGAGATGAGATGGTGGTGAGAGGTAGGGGAAGGTGGTGGCGGTGGTGGTGGTGGTGGTATGACGTGTTTATGAGATGGCATGGTGGTGGAGAGAGAGGGGAAGTCGGGTTGGTGGGGTTTGGCCTCTGTGATGGGGTTGTGAGATGGGATGATGGTGGAGAGGTAGAGAAAGGTATGGAGATGGTAGTACTTCAGTAATGGGTATGTGAGATGGGATGATGGAGGTTGTGGGGGAAGTGATGGGAGTTATGTGGTGTCGGGGAGGGAAGGGGAAGGTGGTAATGGTGGAGTGTTGGTGGGGAGTTAACGCCGATAGTGTTGGAGTGGGTAGGGGAGGGTGGTGGTGAAGGGGGCGTGATGTAAGTGTGGTGTTGGTGTGGGCAGATAGGTAATGACGGTGTGTTTTTGGAGTGGACAAGGGAAGGTGATGGTGATGTGGTGGTGAGGAGATAAGGGACAATGAAGATGGTATGTTGGTGATGATAGGGGTGATGGTAGTCTGTTGAGGGGACGAGGGATGGGTTGTTATGCTGGAGGTAGAGGAAGATAATGACTGTGTGGTGGAGAGGGAGGTGGTGGTGATGGTGAGTGGTGGAGGGAGGAGGGATGGATTGTGATGTTGGGGGTGGCAGAGGAAGGTGATAATTTGTGTGGTGGTGGTGATGGGTAAGGGGATGAAGGGTGTGCTGCTGGAAAGAATGATGGTGATAATGAAAATGTGATTGAGAAGGCGATGGTGATGTGTGTTGAATGTGGTAGTGGAGAGGGGGAGGTGATGAGGGAGTGTGATGTTGTAATGAGAGGTCAGTGTAATAGTGGCCTTTGCTGGTGCTTGTGGAATGGATTTGTGGTGAACTGAGTGTTGGAAGTTGATGTTGTGTGATGTGTTGTAGCGTGGTATTTTCTGTGATGTGTGGTAGTGTGTTGTGATGTGATTGATTATGGTAGGCAGTTTTAAGTGTGGTGATGTGACACTGTGGTGATGTGACTGCTTGTGTTGCACAGGGTATATGTGATGGTCATGTGTGGTAATGAAGCGGCCAGTGTGGTGAAGGGTTGTGATGATTTTGATGGTGTGGTGAGGAAATGATGCGATGTGTTGATGTTAATTAGAGAGAGAGGGGGGGTGGTAAAACAGTATGATGATTTCTAATACTATAATTTGGTGTAGCCGTTTAAAGATGAGTTTGTGATGTGTAATGGTGCGATGACGTTCGAAAGTGGTGGTGTGTGGTTGTAGTGGTTTGATTTCTGTGTGATGATTATTGTGAGCGACTTATTTGTGAAAGTGATGATGTTGAAAGTTATTGCGATGGTGTTGAAGGTGATGACGATAATGGTGTAGTGAATGTGATAACGATGTGGGTGAAAGTGATGATGATGATGGTGATGGTAAGTGACGACGGTGTTTAAAGTAATGGTAAAATTAGTGACAGAATGATGTTAAAGGGGAAGATGATGGTAATGATGACGTTGGTGACAGTGATGGTGATAATAATGATGTTGGTGACAGTGATGATGGTTATGACGATGGTAAGTGATGATGACAGTGGTGTTTGAAAATAATGACTAGAACGGTGGATGGCGTTACGGTGATGGAGAGTGACGACGATGATTAAAAGTGATGACGATGATCGTGAAAGTGATTCGTGTCTGTTTAGTTATTTTTAAAACAAGGTGACAAGATCTATCTATCCTAACTCATATCAGGGCCATTGGTAGTGTCAGGCTTCATATCCTTGCATTCATTGCTGTTAAGTTGTAGGCATTGCTGGGTTGTACAGGGTGTTCCATATATTGTGCACCAGCTAGCCTCTCCAATGTCGAACTGTCGTATGTTACGGGGACGGCTAAATCAGTGTTGCCATAAGACCCGTCAGTTACTGTTCAGCATACGCCATACAGGGATCCGACACCCTCTTGTGGTTGACAGAGCCTCACCGGGATCGAATCAGGCCCCAGGGTCTTTCCCATGGCGAGTTGCAGGGAATTTGGTTTGGTTCCCTGGTGGACGCCGCAGTTACTCCACCTTGGTTGTGCAGCGCCACTACATCATGGCTCATCTTCAGCGCCAGCAAACACTGTAAAGAGTGGAAAGGATTTTTGGAAGCAGAAAGAATGTAGGGTAGACACCGTAGCATAGTAACTCTGGTTTAGCCTTCCCCACAAAGGAGAATTCGACAGTTGAGTGGCATGATGGGGGCAATAAATGATCCACCCTTTTTGCATATGTATTATGCATATGTTAAGTGGTGAAATGGTGAGGTGATGATATTGACTGATTATCACATTGGCGAAGTATATACTGTATTTCTATCACGCTGGCGAAGTACTATATTTCTATCACATTGGCGAAGTATTGTATTTCTGTCACATTGGCGAAGTATTGTATTCCATTTTCATCCTTTTACGGTTTATTTCCCGTAATTTAAAGGCAGAATAAGTAATACTGTGGTTCGGTATCCTTTCCTTAACACTTCTGCCAGATTAGCATCAATAATCTGGTGTTAATGTCTTGATATAGCTCAGCATTCAAGATGGAGAGTCAGCAAATGTACGCCAAGTTAAATTGAACAGAGCATAAATGTTAATGATGATGGTGATAGTTCTGGTGGTGCTGGGGATTACAGTGGTGCTAATTATGGTGATTGCAGTGGTGGGAGAGAGAGAGAGAGAGAGAGAGAGAGAGAGAGAGAGAGAGAGAGAGAGAGAGAGAGAGAGAGAGAGAGAGAGCATCGTGTTAGAGCGAGGTGGATAATGGTTTTACAATGAGTGTGGTCGTTGTTCGGGAATGTGGGAGGCGGGATGAGGAGCCTTACTGAACACATTGATCCCACTCCCACACAAATGTAATTATTCGAATCATCATCATCAACATCATCATCATCATATAATACCAGAGATTCGAGATTGAAATTAGTGGACCACACTTTATATATCGATGAGCTTCTTGGAATCTAAGTTATCCAAAATTTAACCCCCAATTACACAGGAAAAAGTTATAATTGTGATCCCAGAACTACCCAGATAATTTAGTAATCCGAATATGAGCTGACTGCAGTGATCGGAGGATAGGTAGCGCTACTCATGAGACAAGAGTGGGCTCGCTAAGCTCCAGTATCACCAGGAGTGTAATATGAGGCGTGGTATAATCCCGGGGCTGTATACTGAGATTAGACACGGGGGTTATAAGGCTCGTGCTATCACTGTCACTTGTACTCTTTCTGGGAGCTGTTGCCTTTTTGTCTTTTTGTGATAAATACGGATTGCTGCTTGTATCGGTTTGTACAGCTTTTTACATGGTTCACTTATCTGTATTTATGTGCTGTTTGGTTGCCTGTCAGTCTGTCCATCCATCCATCCATCTGTTTTTCTGTCTGTCTGTGTCTCTATTCCTATCTCTATCCATGTGTACCTATCTCTGTTTATCTCTGTATCCATCCATCCATCCATCCATCCATCCATTAAGTCCTGTATTGCCCCATGAGGAGCGCGGGAGTCCGGGACTTGGCTGTTCATTCCATACAGTAAAGAATGACCAGTCCCTCGGCCTTAAGCAGCATTAAGGCAGCACTAAACCCCAACCACTCTTCTGACTTAAACCCGTGTGAACCATAGCCAGTTGAAGTGTCTTAGCCCACTATACCCTTTTTACATTGACTTGGCCCAGCTTTTCGTCCTTTTGCAGCTTTCTTCAGGCAGCACAGTGGCAGAATAAGACAGCGCCATGGTTCCACATCCTTTCCATGGCACTTTCTCGTGACTAGCTTGATATTCTAATGCTGATCAACTGTTACATCTCAGCATTCACGATGGAGAGATGACAATTTTAGGTCAGGGTAAAGTAAAAAGAGCATAATTTACCCAACCAGGCGTTCAAGATCAATCTGACAGTATCTTAGTTTTTCTTTACCTCGCTTCTGTTTGTAAGTCTATACTCATTTTTTTTTTTTAATCTTCTATCACACCTCTGCCCGTCATATCTCTTGTGACCATACATTTTCTGGTTTTCGCTTTATTGGGCTCTCTCCCTGTCAGTCTGAATTTGTCTGTATACGCGTGGCAAAGGGAAACTTGTGAATGTCCTCAGCTCTTTCGTGTATTCGTATCTTCAGGGGAGAACATTTCGGGTTTCACTTTTCCTTTGTGGTGTCAGGCTACATGAAACCAAGTCAGTTTTTTTCATGTATATATGTATGAATGCATATCTATATACGTATGCATGTATGTATGTACGTGTATGTATGTATGTCTTATTCCTCCGTCTGTACATTTTTTTTTTTTTTTTTTTTACTTTATCTTTTTCTATTAGGCTTTTCAACAGTCCGTCTGCCTATCTCAGTGTCTGTCTTTACCTATACCTACCTGCTTATCTGCCAACCGATATCCGTACTGTACTTACCTGTCAATGTAAGGTACTCGTGTGTCCGTCGTTTTACCTCAGGCATGTTTTGTCTTTTATCTGTCTAGCCTGTCTACTTGTGCAACTCTTACTGGCGATTTCATTTTTCTTGTTTTCGAAATATCTGCACGTTGTATGTGTAACCTAAGCCTGTTTTGTCCCATGTACGTATCTAATTGTCTTTGTCTACCTATCTCAGTTTATCCATGTCGATCTATACATTCGTCTACTAAGTTGTTAAACATTCGTGTATTATATGTATAGAAGCGGCGAAACATCTCAGCATCTTAGTTTGTCACTGATATTGTAAGGGACCGAGTGGAAGGTATGAAGCTCTCGTCAGTGACACCCAGATTTCGCGTTTTTTTTTTTTTTTTTTTTTTTTTTTTTTTTTTTTTTAAAGATTCTGACACTACTTTTTCAAGCAAGACTTTTTCGGCATCCGCAGTGCTTGCCAGCTCTCGTTTTTATCTTTCCATATGTCTGTCTGTCTTTTTAGTCATTTATGTCTTAGTTAATATTCAGTTGATCCATCCATGTCTTATTCTGTGTCTGCCGGTCTGTCTCTGTCTGTGTTTATCTTTGCAGTGTGTATCGTGGCATTCAGCTATCCGTGCAGCTGTTTGTGCATTGTCTCTGTCTAACAATATGTCTTTCTGTCTGTCACTGCCTGTCTCATGTCTTTCCTTTTATATCTGTCCAACCAGCCATCTGTGTGTTTGTCTGTCAAATTTTCGCTGTTTGATGCGTGATAGTCAGTGGTCATTTCTTCCTGTCGTTTCTGCTTTCTGTCTGTCAGTTAGTCCGTCTGTGTGTGTACTTTCTCGTTGATTCTAGTATACCTGCATCTATCAGTATCTGTCTTCAATCTATTTCTCTCTGTATCTATCTACCTGCCTACCTATATCTTTGTGTGTCTCTGTGTATCCATCTGTCTATATCTATCTATCTGTCCACCTATCTATGTCTGTCTGTCTGTCTGTATCTGTCTTTATCAATCCATCCATGCATCCTCTCTCTCTCTCTCTCTCTCTCTCTCTCTCTCTCTCTCTCTCTCTCTCTCTCTCTCTCTCCTTATCTATCTGTCTATCCATCAACATCTGGCCGTCTATCGATAAGTTCTGGGCTGTGATTGGTCGGCTCTCACTCGTGCCTGGCTCCCTATTGGCTCCCGCTCTCGCTCGCTGCCCGCTGATTGGTCCACAGGCGGATGACGTCATTGGGTGGATGGGTGAGTGGGAGGAGGGGAGGGACGGAGGAGAGAGAATGTGGGTGAAGATGTACGAGAGAGAGAGAGAGAGAGAGAGAGAGAGAGAGAGAGAGAGAGAGAGAATATCGGTACTTACCACCTACGTACCAAACTACTTACCATACTCACATGTCAGCTTCTCTGCCTATCTACTTACCACCGTGTCTGACTACTAACCCACCTACCAGCCTCTCTACCTACGACACACCTACCTACGACACACCTACCTTCATACTTTCCTATCAATACCTGTCTAATTAGTACACTACCTGCCTTCCTACTAACTCACCTGAACTTACCTATCAAATTACCAACGTGTGTACCTACCTACCTACCTACCTACCTCTACCAGTCTAAACCGATCACCTGCTGCCTACCTGTACCTTTCTTAATTAATCCAGACGACCTAACTCACGCCAACTTAATCACCTACCTACTGACCTACTTACCCACCCTCCTACCCATTGACACACATACCAACCTGCATCTCCCCTACTTACCTCGTTAATCACCTGTCGCTTTTACTCATTGACCCCCTCCAGCATGACCCTATTAGATATGTATTTTATTTTTGATGGCACCAAACGATTTTATTTAGCACAGGAGACTCAAGAACTTAAGCCTGTGATGATGATAGTAGTGGCTGTGGTGGTGGTGGTGATGATGATGATGATGATGATGATGATGATCCAGGAGAACCTCATTTTATCTTGCCGTTATCACCACCAGACGATTTCATTCAGTCTAGGGAGAAACTTTGGTTGTGAAAGGGTTAATGAGGCTGTATTTAACGCCTTGATGAAAGAAGTCTCTGATAAAAATCGTCTGGATATAGCGAGAAGAGTGAAAAAAAAAATCATAATCACGACTTAATAATTGGCCTCATTAGACCCCCAGTTTGTAGGGTACAGTTCTAAGTGGCCATGTTCTTTCATCCACACCTTTGCGCTTAAGTTTAAATATTACTTTCCTTAGTAGCTTCGTAACATTAAGAAACAGTTCATACAGCAGACTCAACCAGTATATACACCCCACTATAACCATCGTTCTTTGCTTATCCTTACCTTTTCTCTTAAGTTTAAATATTAATCTCCTTAGTAGCTTGGGAACATTACGAAACAGGTCAGACAACAATCTCTCTCCGCCCGTATCTTCACCCATTAGAACCCTTGCTCTTACGGAACCAAATCAGTCGCTAGCAAAGTCGACTGTTATCCCCTTTAGCCCGAGGACTTCAATTCTTGCTGTGTCAAGAGGGTTTCATTGAATCGGAGAAACCCCTGTAACTAAAGGGGTTCATGAAGGCTTTCCCCAGTCAACCCAGTTCAAAGAGTTTCTCCTAAGAAAATCGTCGAGATAACTAAGAATAAAAGTAGAAATACCAAGTCCAATTGAAGGGTTTAATCTTTTACCCTAGACACATCGCTCACAAAAGGAGGGGAAAAAATTCAGCCATTACTTTTCTCACCCCAGAAATCCAGAATCAAGCCTCTCCTAGTCTGATGTCTTAAAATGGTATCGTTTTGGCAAAAAAAAAAAAAAAAAAAAAAAAAAAAAAAAATGACATCAGCGCATTTTCATATATAAAATCAGCTCTTTCTGCTTTTTCTTTTAATAAATAGCACAAAAACAAGTGTCATGCCTAAGCTCAATGCCTTCAGCCTGGGGACGTGCTATTCATGTTTACCATAATACCACCAGATGATTTGCATTCAGCTTTGGAAGAATCTCGACTAACCTTTCCAAAATCTCCCCATGAAAACACACAGATTCACTTACCTTTATTCAGCAGAAAACATAATGGGGAAGTGTTTATAGAGAATTCATCGGAGTAGCAATAAATTAAGGTACCCCCATCAGTGTTAAATATAAGCACGGGAAAATACAAGCTTCCTCCTCTTGCTGTTGAACACTGCACTACTCGAACGTATACACGGCCATAAGACCACCACAACCAAGCAGTAACCTACAAGACCACCCTACCCCCCTAAAAAAAAGTAATGATGATAAAAATATATATTAAATACGAGTAAATCCATCTGTCAGTCAATCATTCTTTTCTTTATTGCCTTATCAGGAGCGTAGGGGCCCCGGGGTAGGCTAGTGGGCCCAGACGTGAGAAATCCTCTCGCTATTGAGCGGCAATACGTGAGCAGTAAACCTTAAAAATCCTCACCGGTCACATCCAGTCGTAGCGCCATAACCCACTAAACTACGAGCTGTCAGTTTGTTGGTTATATGGTTACTACCCAGCTTAGTAACTAAACATATACGAAAATCACGCAGAAACATGCCTTCCCACAGTGTCAGAATTGCACTTTGTCAGATCGAGCCATCCCTATCATCGTTGCTTTGGTTCCAGATCGCTGGGACTCAGACTTCGCGTGCTTGAAGTGCCTTCTTTCACACCTCAAATGCTTGTTGTAGTGTGCACCCCAGACACAACACACTGAGTTACCCTTTCATTCATGCACTTGGCAGTCCATTCATTCATTCATGTGGTCTATCCTTCCCATTCTGTTTGCCAGAATCTGTATATGTACTAATCTGTTTATGTGCTCTTCTGCCTGTACTTAGCTAGGCCTATGTATATCCGCCCGTCCATCCATCCATCTATCCATCCATCCATCCATCCACCTACCCACCCACCCATCCTTCTTGTTCCTCTCCCCCCGCTCCCATCCACTTATCCCCACCCTAATCCCTCTCACCCACCATCTTATCTCCTCCACATGCTTTCCCCAAACACACGCACACACACACACACACACACACACACACACACACACACACACACACACACACACACACACACACACACACACACACACACACACACACACACACACACACACACACACACACACACACACACACACACACACCCACACACACACACACACACACACACACACACACACACACACACACACACACACACACACACACACACACACACACACACACACACACACACACACACACACACACACACACACACACACACACACACACACACACACACACACACACACACACACACACACACACACACACACACACACACACACACACACACACACACACACACACACACACACACACACACACACACACACACACACACACACACACACACACACACACACACACACACACACACACACACACACACACACACACACACACACACACACACACACACACACACACACACACACACACACACACACACTTGTTTGCTTTCCTTCCCACCAAGCCATATGCCTACACTTATACACCCACTTTTTCTCCCCCAAACAATTTTAACTCAATTTCCTACCCACTTAACCTCTCGCGTACCCATCTCTTCGCGTGCGCACTTGCACCACTTCATTCTCAACCCACCCATTTACTCATTTCACCGCCCTACTTATTCTCCCCACCCATATCTCATCCCTCCCCCAATCATTAACCCCTGTCCATCCATCCCACACACAGCTACACCCACCTTTCCATCCACAGTTTTTAGAGTCACCGTCTGAACACTTCCCTCACTCACATACATAACTACTTGCCTTCCTTCACCTATCCTGAGCCTCTTGTCTATCCCAACCTACCCACTTGCCTGCCCTCACCCACATAATACCCACTCCCTCGTCCCCCACCCACCCGTACCCACTTGCCTTCCACCACTACCCATGCATACCCACGCCCGTGCCCCGAATCACTTACCAACCCACCTACGTATGTTCAGCCCCCCATCCTTACCACTTTTCTGTCATTTCCCCTACCCCCTTGCAGCTCACTTCCCCTTTAGCTTACCTCAACCCTGCTCCCCAGTCACTCACTGCTCCCCGATCCCTCTTTGCTCCCCTATTTCTCCCAGCTTGACTTTCTCCCTGCACCACTATCGTTCCCTCCCTTCGCCCTCCTGCTCCTCCTTAGTCTACATCCCCCGAACTTTCTAATCTCCCCCTTAATAACCACCCCTCCATCCTCACTGTGTCTCTCACCTCCCTCCAAAGCTCCATTCACCCACCTTCACACCTCGCCCCCACAGTATACCTCTTAACTACCCCACTCTCATTCCAGCCACCCACACCTTAATCTTTCACCCCCCCACTCTCTCTCTCCCTCCCCTCCCCACACCTCCCCTTTCTCTCTCGTCCCCACTTCTTCTCCCCTCTCCTCCCCTTCCTCCTCTCACCTCCCCCTTCCCCTTATTACGTAAAATCCCTCACCTATCTCCCAGCTTACCCCCCCCCACCCTTATTTCCATTTCCATCAACATACTCCCACCTATTCTACCGCTTTATTATCTGCCATTCCTTTGTCTGTCAGTTAGTTTATCTGTCTGTGTATCTGAAATTTACGGTAATTCTGTCTGCTGTATTGTTTTATCTGTCAGCTGTCGTTTTCTCTTGTCCTGTCTGTTATGTTCCACTCTTATCTGTTGTTACTACTTATTTCCTCATTCACTGTTTACCTCTCTCTTTCTCCTTCTTTCTTCTGTATCTGTCTATCATTCGTGCTATTTCTTTTGTCCCTTGCTAAGTCCATGTGAAAAGTTGTTGTCTTTTCTGTTTATATAATTTTCCGTAAATAACCTATAACCCCTCTGTTGCCTATACATCTTTGTTACCTGTCTTTTTGTGTGTGTGTGTTTTCTCTGCCTCATCCTGTATTATTGTATGTCAGCTTTTGTGTGTGTGTGTGTGTGTGTGTGTGTGTGTGTGTGTGTGTGTGTGTGTAAGTGATCTGCATCTCTGGTATTTTTTTATTTATCAGTTAGCTGTCGTGTGTATACATACCTGTATCTACCTTTCTATAAGGACGGGGATGGGGGTGGGGGTCTGGTGAAAGAGGGTACTGATGAAGACGGCTGTCCCTTACGTGTAGTGTGTCGAATCCACTATGTGACGTGATAATCCTGTCATATAAAATGCTGCCACGGATGACCTGTTCTGACCCACGATATTCAATAGTCGAGCCATCCAAAGGGGGTAACATAAGATTATCTGCTGCTATTTGTAGTTGTTAATCTTTAACTTGTAGTTTTTGTATTCTGTTTATTTCATTTATATCTCTTTCAATATATTTCACCTATGACTTATCAGTTCTTTGTAGTTAATGGTTATTTTTTTCACCTGCTTCTGCGGTATGTAACAGCACATTGTCCTCTTTCCTTTTCCTTTCTCGCAAAAATATATGAGAAATCTGTATCTTCTCAGTTGTATCACCGCATTTTTCTTTCCCCTCCCATTACTAACTTGACTACCTCAGCCTGTCATTTTCGCACTTTCTCAAACACATCGCCAACTTCATTCTAATCACTTGCTCCCAAACCCACAAAAGGAAAAAAAAAAATGAAATAAATAAACCCCTCCTTTCCCCACCTACCCCCCCAACACGTAGACAGTCACCCTCTTCAGAAGTAGGCTGCTCCTTGACTAACCCGTTACTTCTACACCCATACCCCACACACTCCTGACTTTTCTCTTCACCCCCACACCTCACACACTGCTAATTTTTTTCCCCACACCCCCCACACACCTCTAAACCTTCTCCCCACACCCCACACCCCAACCTTTCTCCCCACTCCCACATCCTTAACCATTCCCTCCCTGACACCCACACTACCCCTCTTTCCCCACAGTTACGTCATTCCCCGCCCTTCTCACCCACCACCACCACCAATCACTTGCTTACACCTGTATCTACACTTATCCGACAGTAAGAAGCCTCCCACACTCAGTCAACACACCCACAACTCACATCCCCAAACCCACCCTCACCAGTACCCACATTCACACCCTCACCCATACCCACACCCACATTGAGACACATTCTTCATACCCATGCCCCCTGTCTTTATTACCGGTACCACGTGGCAGCGTTCACACACACACACACACACACACACACACACACACACACACACACACACACAGTCCCATAACCCTTCCTCCTACACTTCTCTCCTTCCCCATAAAAAGTCTCAATAACCCTCCCCGTGTGCGTTGGGTCAGCTTAGGTCTTTTGTGTGTGTGTGTGTGTGTGTGTGTGTGTGTGACGTCAGAGCAGTTTATTCCGGCGAAGGAAGTCCCATTCAGACAGGGTTAACTCACCCACCCACACTACCCCTCTCATTTGACACACACACACACACACACACACACACACACACACACACACACACACACACACACACACACACACACACACACACACACACACACACACACACACACACACACACACACACACACACACCATTCAAATCCCGTTTCACTCCTCAGACGCCTCCCTCTTTGCTCATTCCCTCCTTGTTCTTACCTAACCCCCATACCTCTCTCCTCCCTACATCCCCTCATCCCCTATCTCTCCCCATCCCTTCCACCCGTTCCTCCTCAACCGCTTATCTCACTCCTCCCTTTTTCCCCCCCTTGGGTTCCTCTGTTCCCCCTATTTCATTCCACCTACGCCAATTCCCCTCCCCTCCCCCCTCTCTCCCTTCCTTGCCTCTCTACACTACCCCTTCCGTCCTTCCCACCCCTCTCTCCTCCACCCACATCTCCACCCCCTCACCTGCCTGTCCCCCCTCCTCTTCCTCTGTCCCATTCCCCTCTACCTGGTCCTCGCTCTTCCCACCCCCCTCCGTCTTACCTTCCTTTCCATTCCCCTTCACCCTTCACATGTCCCTCCCCTACCCCCTCCAGCTCACCTCCCCCTCTCCAACCCCCTCTAGTTCTCCTTCCCCTCCCCTGCCCCCTCCAGCTCACCTACCCCTCTCCAACCCCCTCCAATTCTCCTTCCCCTCCCCTACCCCCTCCAGCTCACCTGCCCCTCTCCAACCCCCTCCACCTCACCTGTCCTACCCCAGCCCCCATCCACCTCACCTGCCCCACCCCTACCTCCCTCCACCTCACCTGCCCCACCCCTCCCAGCCCCCCTGAGCCTGGAGCCGACGCTGCCTGGAACACCTCGCTGCCTTCCAGTGCTGAGTAGCGCACCGGAGCTCACCCCATCCACACGCACTGCTCTCCTCTCTCCACCACTCCACCACAAGACCGCCAATACTCTCTCCACCACCACCAGCTCCCTCTCTCTCTCTCCCCCACACACCACACACACGCACACACACACCTGTCTTCAAAGCTTCGACCCCCTCTCCAGTATTAACAACTCAGGTAAGTACTAAGACAATTGCTGGAGGCGTTGGAGTTTCCCCCCCTGTTTAGACATTTAAAAGTTTTGACGTTTTTACCTGAAGGTGTTGGTTAGAGTTGTGTTTTTTTGATGATTTTGTTGCCTTCACACACGTGCCTTTTCTCACGATTCTGATTCTCACACAGAACTTTCACACGCACCTCTGGTACTTTCTCACGCACCCTTTATATAACAAACTTTCCTCACACATACTTTTCACACACACACTTAAACTTTGACAGAACTCTCAGCACACTCTCTTAATCACATTTCCTCTTTTATTGTGTCTCTAAAATACATCCCTCCCCAACACTGTGTATCTCAGATCTCACAAAGTGTGTGAGCTTTGTGTTTCTCAGATCACACAAAGCACACACACTCATGCAAACATCTTCGCATTCACACTCCCTCAAACGTCTCGCATACCATATCTCGTAAAGCCCATAAGGTCTGTTGTTGTTTGCTTTCCTATAAGTCTCCCACCCTCTCCCTCACATTTACACGCACTCACCTAGTCTATCCAGTCCCATCCTCTCCTCTCCCGTCCGATCCTATCCCCTCTCATCCTATCCTATCCAGTTCTGTCCTGTCCTGTCGTATCCTATCCTATCCTATCCTATCGTAAAAGCCGTTTCTAACACACCTGTCAGACTACCTGCTAGTCAGTGGCCATTGTAATAATTATAGTTACCTTTCATTTTTTTTTTTTTTCATAAATTACACAGTCCATACCCAGAGGCTTCACTCAGCAGATGGCCTCACACAGTCATATTTCACAGCTTGGATGCTAATACCCACCGTCCATACTGATTACATGCTAGGGTCACCTGAGTCAGGACTGGTATGATGGTATTAGTGGCAGTAGTTCATGAAACATAGGTGGGAATTTTGGAAAATCGGTTAACCCCACCAATACTGTTACATATTAGTTTTTCTTGGTACGTCCATATCATCGTATTCAAATTCAGCTTGATGTCTAGCAGGGAAAGGGATAATTGAGACTATGTAACTCTACCAATTTGAAAAATTCTCCTTAAGTGAAAAAAATCGTCAAGAAATAATAGGTAAAATACGAGACGTCCTCCGGTTAAAAATTAAAACAACGAAGGTGCATCTAAGACTTATATGTTTGACGGCCGTTTATGAAACAGTAATGAGCATTGGATGTGATTAACCTGCATGCCACGTTACTAAGAACGGTCATCAGCGAGGGAGACAGGCCAGCCATGCTTAAACCCTCATCATGGCTTTCACAAATGACTTTATCCCTCTGTTATAACCCTTTCACTACGATGTATTATTCACTCTTCCCGTAGACGTTTGTATACAGCTTAAGAGGTATTTCGAATGGGAGTGGTTACATTGAGTCTTTACTCTTTGATACAAGAAGCCATGCCAAAGATGTATAATATCGCCTTTAGATAACAAGAACTAACCAAAGCGACGTCCTAGAAGAAGGGTAATTTTTTTCTGTCCTGTGATTTATTCTTCCTAACTCTAAGCGATTTTATTCAGCTGTGGAGAGGCAATAATCCCTTCAGTACAAGAACTATTTCGGAAGCTGAAAAAAATTGTCTGTAGGTAGCAAAAATAACCTAAAGTAAGACGTCGGTGCAGTTAGGGACTTAAAATCTCTCAGGTTGGAAGTGGTCATTATTAACCTGAATAAAATCGTCTGGCAGCAGCAGGTATAAAATAGTAGACGTTCTTGGCCTAGAGGGGTTGACTGGGACTATTTTTTTACCTACATCATCTCGAAATGGTTTCAAATGAGCTGAAAAATATGTTTGACAATAACAGGAATATATTAAAAAGGTTTAGAGGACTGATGGGGTTACTATTATGGTTGTGCTTCTCTCTCTCTCTCTCTCTCTCTCTCTCTCTCTCATGCCCCTACCTGATTTACCATCCCTTTCACCCTAATTAGCCATGCAGGTGAGGAATAAGGGGTAACTTTCATATTTTCTCTTCTTTGGTGCTGAATTTATTGATGTAGGAATTACTCGAGTTTAGTTTTTGTGGAGAGAGTGAGATTGGAAAGTGGGTGTTGATTTAGAGAGAGAGAGAGAGAGAGAGAGAGAGGTGAATTGCAGTGTGCGAGTGTATATACGATGGTGTTTTTTTTTAGGTGTGAGGGTTTCAGTATGTGTGTGTGTGTGTGGCGTAAAGTGGATTAAAGTTTCTCTCTCTCTCTCTCTCAACTATTTAAAACCCCAGATTTGAAGAGCATTCAGCTGGTGACTGATATTAATTAATTTGTTCATTATTTTTATTGAAATTTTTGTATTTTGAGACGTGTAATTTTAAAAAAGTGAGGATGCGATTTTATGACTTCTTCCAGACAGGTTTTTTCTGGCTAAAATGTGATCAGCCTTTAAGAGAGAAAAGCTGAGAGTACTTTAATTATTATTATTAGTAGTAGTAGTAATAGTAGTAGTAGTAGTAGTAGTAACTCAAGCTTTTCTGTATGTAAACCCAGTTGACTGCAGGCCCTTTACCGCAGACCACTATCCTCCTTTGGTTGGGGAGGGGGCTAGGGAAGGTGGTTGAGGGACGTTTGTATAACCGGGCATATCCACTGCTCAGCTATATCTGTGCCACCCCATGAAGGCGTCCCTCTCCACCACCAGAGGGTCATAAACAGACTCCGGTAACCATTTTTCTCAGATGACTTTGTGTTATATTTATTTATATCATCATTCAATCCTACATTGCCCCATGGGGAGCGTAGGAGCCCGGGGCAAGGCAAGTTGGTCCTGACATTTAAGGTGAGAGTGACCATCCTCACTCATCCCTGAGTGGCATTACGTGAGCAAAATAAATCCCAACCATCCCTTGGATATAAACCTTTACCGGTTCAATCCGATTGGAGCGCCTTAATTACCCACTAAACCACCACGCGCCAATATTTGGTTATGTGGTTACCACCCAGCGTAGTAAATGGTTTCCTGGTGTACAGGAAACCATTTGGCTTGTCACTCAGTGTAGAGTCACCCACAGGCAGAAGGAAGAGGAAAGAATGAAGGAAAGAAAGACGGAAGAGGGAGTGTAAAGTCACCCACAGGCAGAAGAACGAGGAAGGAATGAAGGAAAGACAGGAGAGGACGGAAGGAAACAAGGATGGCGGAGAGGAAAGGGCAGACATCCATGAGCAGCACTACATAGAGTGAGTGGATGGTGGGCGCCTCCACCTACCACTACATATTTATTTATATTGTTTATTTCTACGAAGGAAATACCGTATTGAAGGGGTTAGTCTCCATTAACTACAGGCATTTCACTAAGATTACTCCCATATTGTCAATCCCTCAGTTCAGGGTGGACCTCTATACTCCATTTACCTTATTTTGACTCAGATTTTCGTCCCTTTGCTGCTCATTCCACGTAGCTGATCGGCAGAGAAAGGCAATGCCATGTCTCTGTATCTTTTCCTGAGCTCTTCCTCGTGATCAGCATCTTGTTGTAGTGTTCACGTCTTTTTACAACTCAGTAATGAACGAGAGATTGAATTAGCAAGAGCTGCGTACTGGAGTTTGAATTCAGAAGTAAGAAGGTTAGCTAGGAGAGATAAAAGAAGATGTGTGGATGAAAAGGTTGCAGAGACTGAAATCTTAATAAACAAAAATGATGGACAGAGTCAAAGAATAGCATATGAATCGATTAGAGAACTGAGTGGTAATGCAGGTAAACGCAAGGAAATACCAGTTAGAGACAGGGAAGGAAATTTATTGACCAAAGATGGAGATATTAAAAATAGATGGAAAGAGCATTTTGAGACAGTTCTTAATAGACCAATACCACCAGAAGAGGATATACCGTCTGCTCAGGAAGATTTAAATATAGAAACAGGAGAGTTGAGGCTTGCAGAAGTGGAGAAAGCAGTAAAACAGTTAAAGAATAACAAGGCACCAGGGGAGGATGGTTTATTTCCGGAAATGTTTAAAGTGGAGGGGGATAGATTAATAATGATCTTGACCAAGCTATTCAATAAGATATGGGTGACGGGGTTACTACCATCAGTTTGGAAGAATGGTGTAATTGTTAAAATTCCGAAGAAGGGAGACCTGAGTGAATGTGGTAATTGGAGGGGAATCTCTTTGTCACCGATAGCTTTGAAAGTTTTCAGTAGAGTGTTGTTAAATAGGTTGGAGCCAGTGGTTGAGGGTATTCTGAGGGATGAACAGGCTGGTTTTAGAAAGGGACGTGGTTGCAATGATCATATCTTTATAGTTAGGCATTTGATGCAGCAAGTTAATGAAATGAGAGTACCGTTAAGTCTTTGTTTTGTTGATTTTGAAAAGGCTTTTGATAGTGTTTCGAGAGAGACTATGGGGAAGATCATGAGACATTATGGAATACCAGAGGAGTTTGTGAGGGTCATTATGAACATGCATGGGGACACATTTTGTAAAGTGATGGTTGATGGTTGTCTGAGTGATTCGTTTGAAGTCAAGTCCTGAGTAATTCAAGGTGGTGTTCTATCGCCTTTATTATTTATATTGGTCATTGATTACATTATGAAACGTGTTGGAACAGAAACCGGTGCAGGTATACTTTGGGGAGAGAACAGGAAACTTTTGGATTTAGATTATGCAGATGATATAGTTTTGATTTGTGATGGGCCAGAAGAGATGCAGAGAGTGTTGGACTGTTTGGTGAGTGAAGGTCGCAAGGTGGGTTTGGTTATTAATTGTGGAAAAACTGAAATAATCAATATGAATACGGAAAATGCGCAGGAATGTGTAATTGGAGGTATGGTTGTAAAGCAAGTTGATAGGTTTAAATATTTAGGTACTTATTTAGCCAAGGATGGTTCTTTGAACTTTGAATTCGAGGAAAGGTTAAAGAAGGCTAATCAGGCAATGGGAATGCTTAAAAATATTTGGAATAATAACAATTTTTCTGTTCATACAAAAATCAAACTTTATAAGGTAATGGTTAGGAGTATCTTAATTTATGGACACGAGTCTTGGTACAGCACAGTGACTATGGAAAATAAATTCTTGGTGTTTGAAAATAAAGCACTTAGAAGAATATTAGGAGTTAAGTGGTGGGAAAGGATACCAAATAGTAGAATTAGAGAAATAACGGGAGTGCAGCCGATCGATGAATATGTTAGATTCTCACGATGGAAGTGGCTAGGACATGTGTATAGGAGACAGGGAATAGTACGAGGTACACCAGGGTGGGTGGCACTTGGTATGAGAGGTAGAGGAAGGCCAAAAGAGACGTGGGTGAGGACAATGAGACGGGAAGCTGGAGATGAGTGTTGGGGAGATCTTGAGGAGTTAGCACAAGATAGGATGTGGTGGTGTGAGTTCATCGAGGCCCTATGCATCCCCGAGGGTGCCACAGGAAATGATTGATTGATTGATTGATTCAAGATGGATGTGATGGCAGTTTTAGGCCAAGTTAAGGTAAAAAGAGTATAGTTGTGCAGAGTTTGTTTTTTCATATTTGTGGACTTATTTGCATGTTATGCATTTAAATATAGATTGCTATTGGATTGTATGTGTCTGGATTTTTATGATGATTGGTATGAAATGGGTATTGGAATTTATTTGAATTTTGTATGAACTTTGTTTGTGATTGCATGTTACTATACGTGCACCATATACACCTGTAATATACAGTACACACATGTACCTATTTAAAAAATTTGATATTTTTGTAATATATACAGTATAGTGACTGATTTATAGTTAATATGAATATATTAACATATATATATATATATATATATATATATATATATATATATATATATAGATATATATATATATATAGTTATATATAGTTATATATAGTTATATATAGTTATATATATATATATATATATATATATATATATAGTTATATATAGTTATATGATGACGATATTTTAAATGTTCATTCGCTTTAAAAATGGACGGTTTAATTTGACAATGTAGGTAAAATAATTGTCGTGAAAAACTTTTTGCATGTGCGTATTCTTCCGATCGCATGTCGGTTTTATCCGACTGATGGTGGCTTAGTCTTTCAAACTCTCTCGCATGGAGTTATTATTATTATTTTATTTTTCAGCAAAGCCAGGCGATTATATTAAACTGACAAAGGGATAAAAGGAATAAGGAAGTCTTTCACGTAGGTAATTATTTCGCACAAACCCTAGGCGACTTTAATCAGCTGAGGAAGGGTTAAGTAGTATCCTGACAGTAATAACTCTTTCGTTGTTATAATCGCGTGTAATCAAGCTAGGTATTTTAAATCGCAAACCCCGGGCGATTTTTGTTTTTAGCAGGGAAGGATAAAAAAGAGTCAGTTCTCATCCCATACACTGCCATACACTCAGGCAATTTTATTTTTGGTTGACGTTGCTGTAGACGTTGGTACTTTATTCTCAGACTTACGACGATTTTATTCATCCGTTCATAAAAACATAACTGAAGTATTTTGCTCTCTCCAAACGCCAGACGAGTTTATTCAGCTGCGGAAGATTTGCAACAGGGCTTGACTTTTTCTTGGCATAGGCGTCTTTATTTTTATTAGTTCTGTATTTATCTGTTAATCTTTAGCTATCGCCAGATTTGCTTTAGCCGAGGGAAATCATTTGCTGTTAAGGAATTGCAGATCACCAGTAATTCCTTAACAGCAAATTATTTTCCTCGTGTTAGGCGCTTTGAAAGTAGCAAAATTTAAGTCTCGTTGACGTGTAATGATTTTAATCGAATAAAATAATAAAAACTAGCTTAATAACTCTCAAATTACCGTAGACTATTTTAAATTGCTAACAACGGACATTTTTTTTCACCTTCCTTTAGACACTTGGAATTTATTATTATTATTATTATTATTATTATTATTAGTATTAGTATTAGTATTACTATTATTAAAAGGACGTGTCCACACCAAATGCTTGCTGGCGCGGGTGGGAGGTTTCCATCACCGGAACCCATAGAAGTTCTCACCGGCCCCCGGTCGCGTCCTGTGGGGCCTCTTGTACGAGTTAAAGGTGATGCAAAACTTCCAGCCACAACCGCCAGCGCCAGCACGGATTTGGTGTGGCTGTACACTAATGGATAAAACTATTAATATCTTCATTGTCGCAGATGTATCCAAGTTCTTGCCAGTGCCAGACCATATTATTTAAGTGTAGGAGTTAGAGGGACACATTAAAATATTCTTCCCATCACCAGACGATAGTATTCAGCTAAAAGTAGTTTCACTTACTATTCTCCTCTATTACGACGAGAGCGTAGCACCCGCCTGGCAATGCACTGTCACCCCCTTTCTGTCCAGCTCTCCTTTGCAAGGGTTAACCGGTACTCTCAGGGTATAATGTATGCAACAGGTTAACTCTGGATCTGTATTCAGTGGTCGGTATTTCCCTCTGCCTGTGACCCTCAGTACTTTAAATGTAAAGTGTTCAGACATGTAAAAAGTGAACGGATCTTGAATTTCTCTCTCTCTCTCTCTCAGTTTGTTCAGTTTTTCGTGGAAAGAACCAACTTTTACGCAGACTTTTAGCCCATTTCTTTCTTCTGTGCTTAAAATGATGCCTGTATTTTCTTGCTGACATCAAACTATTTTTATTCAGTAAAGAAGAAATTTCAGTACTTGGAGGGACGTAGGTAGATATCGATAATTTATTCCCACTATTACCAGACGATTTTTTCATCTGAGGGAACTTCTTACATTTGTATTGATTTATTTAGCAAGTTCATTATTCGTTAGTTTGACTTAATTGTTTGATTTAGTTTCTGTTTGATTTAGTAGTGTGTTCTTGAGGGCAGCCTGGGTGGTTGAATGCAGGTTATTTATTCATTGACTTATTCATTGACTCATTTATTCATTGACTCGTTTATTGAAGTCGATAGTCACTTATTTAGCTCATTATTTATTGGCTTCGTTGGCTCAGCGAGGTGGAATTTACGGTTATTTTTTTTATTTTATTTAAGTTTAAACTTTTTGTATCTGAGTTGGATTGAGATGCTCGTCCTTTTGTTGTCTTTATTCAGTTTTATTTCTCTGCTTAGCCACTCAGTTCGGATTCTCTCTCTCTCTCTCTCTCTCTCTCTCTCTCTCTCTCTCTCTCTCTCGCTAACAACCGACCATTATATTTAGCCTTAGACATGCCGAGTTGTATAAAAGAAAAAGATAGTAATCCATAGAAAGGCTTATATAAGTTTTCAAAATAATTACGAATGATTTAATTGTTGCTGTTGTGTGTACTCTACGTGTTAAAATTACTGTTTGGTATGTCTGGTAGTTTGTGTGTGTGTGTGTGTGTGTGTGAGAGAGAGAGAGAGAGAGAGAGAGAGAGAGAGAGAGAGATTCGTGAGCCTCATCCGCTTTGCACTATGTTGCTGGAATTTCATACATGGTCTAGTGGTTTTAAAGCCCCCTCCAAAGCTCCTCTGGGGGTGAAGGTTTGGTGTTACGCGCGTTGATTCGAGTCCCCCATTCAACCATGCTATGCCACCAGGAGCGTAGGCCAGTCAACTACCCTTAAGTGATTTGGATAACTCTAGTCTAACCTTGGGCCCCTATACGTGGAACGGGACTTGTTGGACTGGGTGTTGTTGTTATTATTATTATTATTATTATTATTATTATTGGCGTTTTATTATTATTGGTATTATTTTTATTTTTATTAGTTATTATTATCATTATTATTATTATTATTATTTTCGTTATTGTTATTATTATTATACTTTTTTCGTCTTTACATCAAGTTTGGTTCTGTGTCAAGTTCATGAAGTTCCAAGTGCTCTGTTTTTTGTCATATTCAGTTTTCGTGGAATTGTGTGTGTGTGTGTGTGTGTGTGTGTGTGTGTGTGTGTGTGTGTGTGTGTGTGTGTGTGTGTGTGCGCGCGCGCGCGTGCGTGCGTGTGCGCGCGCGTGCGTGCGTGTGCGCGCGCGTGCGTGCGTGCGTGTGTGTGCGCGTGCGTGCGTGCGTGCGCCCGCGCGCGCGCTTGCGTGCTATGTCTGGCTTTCTTCTTATTGCTTAAATTACAATTCTATAGGGTGGGCAAAAAGTCGTACATATGTCCCTTATTGAAGGCAGCTATGATTTCTTTTTCTTTTCTTTTTTTTCTTTTTTCTTTTCCCACCTTGAAGTTAGCATTCCCCCACCCCCTCTCTCTCTCTCTCTCTCTCTCTCTCTCTAATGATCTCCAGGCTTTCGGGAGCATGCAGGTGTATAATACGGGGATTGACTGTTAATTTACCATTCATTATTAGCTTTTACAGTCAGGGAAACGTAGTCACTATTATATACGTTTGTCTTCGCGTAAGCACAAAGGTGATGGTAGCAAGAATTAAGCGATAAAAAAACCTCCTATGTCTGAAGAAGTTATTACTAGATGATTTACTTTTCACTATGTTGTCATAAAGAGTGTTCATTATATTTTTACGAGATTATTTTTGGTATGTCGTCAGAATGAGTGTTCATTATATTTTTACGAGATTTTGTCTTTGTACCCTGAGTAGTCACTGTAATCCGTATATTGAGGGGAAAATGAGAGGGGTACTCAATAACGTAATCCTCTCACTGGAAGGTGTTTCCCCGTTGATTAAAAGTAATCTTATGGCGTTAGATAGAGTGAAATTCCCTTTGTGTGTCTGTTTCTGAAAAGCTGAAGAGGAAATACGCTGCCGTTGGTGCACGTGGATCTGTTATTAAGGGTAACACCAGACGATTTAGTTCATCAGAGAAAAACCCTTGCAATTAAAGCGTAAAAACTCTTATAGCCCTTTGATTCACTGAAAAATTTTACTGGGCAATAATACCAGAAGATTTATTCAGCCCGTGAAAACCCGTGGCAGCCAAAGGGTTATGGATGTAATTATCTCTTTATACCATTACTGTATTCCAAGTAATAATCATATCGTCGTCGTCATCATCGTCGTCGTTATGTACCCAATTTCCCATATGTAAATTGGGTGGGCAGGATAAGATTGTTCAACTAGCGTGTACAGCAAACGAGTTGTGTAATAGAAGTTTGTACCCCCAATTCAGCAACAGCATCACTTTGTATCTCCAGAGCTGTGAAAGTTATATCTCTCTTTACACAGTCGGGAACAAAAGATAGGTTAAGATTTCTCTCTCCACTTTCCTCTGCTGACTACTTGCACTTAACTGAAGCTTGGTATGTCTGTGTTTATAGATGATGCCTTTTGATAATATGCATTTGGGGGTAAGTGACGGACATGCTTAAAGTGTGGAAACGTAGGCAATTTTTTTTTTTTTTTTTTTTTTTCATACCGTACAAGGCGTTTGCTGTACACGACCAACGAGTGATTGTAACATTTCGTGATTTAGGGTCAATACAGTTGTCGAAAAGTAAAAGTATATTCGCGGGTGATGGAGCGGTGTTGAATAGAAGTTTGGGGATGGGTCGAAAGTGATACCACATGGGTACATGTATGGCGTTTATTATGCAAATTTGTAGTTTCAGCTGATGAAGGGAGTACTTATTGCAGTAATGGTGTGGAGAGTCATGCTTTCGGTAATAGGATCGTATTGAAAGAAGCCGTGGAAATTTTGCCACACTTGCTCACGGTTTTTATTGTTTACATTACTTTAGTACTGTACTGTATTCCAGTTGTGTCTTCTTGAAATCGACCTATCCAGCATCATTAACAGGCAAGGGGGTATTTGGCTGATGTGAAAAATAAATCACCAAGGACGAAGAACCACGAAGTCTCATGCCACGACCTAAATCAGGGTTGTATGTTGTATAAATTCCTGGAAACTGTGCTTTGCCTCCGAAAACAAGAAGAGCAAACGAAATTAGGTAAACTGTCATTAGAGTAATTGATGAAATGTGCCGCACATCCATTTAAAGTTACCCCAGATATGAAGGATACTATTACTAAAGTGGTTAATGTAATGAAGATTTAGAGGAGAATATTACAAGGTGTACTGTAAGGGGAAATGACCTGTGAGGGGGATGATACCCTGATTTAGATTTTATGGAATGCTACAAAAATACGTGACACCCTAATCTAGAAATTATGGAATACCACAACTTGGCCCTGTAACTTGATGCCGCCCATAATGCTACAAAACCTAAATTCCCGCCAACCCCAGTACAACAAAATTACAGACATTACAGCGATTTTGTCTGCTACGGTCATTTTATCAAGCTTAACTGTAACCCGAATCCTTGAGTTTGGTATAAGCAGGAATTTTACCAAGCTTATTATATCGTGAATATTTAGACAGCGTAACTGTGTATTTCGTAGCTTGTTTGCTAAGAAGATAATTATGAAAAAAGGTTGGTTCATCATTTTGTCCAGTGAGAAATACAAAAATGTGCTCTGTAATTTGATATGTAGGTCAGAGATTCACGAGGTGTTTTCCTTTGTATGCATGATCAGTATTGCGCAGGAGGGATCAGATGTCCTAAATGAGTAATATTGTATAGCGCGTAATATCTGAGGGGTATTTAGTTCAGGAATATTTATCTATTATCTGTATGCGTATATGATAACATTGTATACTAGAAAGTCTCACAGGCAAGGTAGGGCAAGGTGGGAAGAGAATTGACGAACGCGAGGTAGCATCGACGGGTATTTTCCAGTAACCATCGTCTGAAAGATTTTTTTTTTTTTTCGCTTGTAATGTGTACCGATGTGTGTGTGTGTGTGTGTGTGTGTGTGTGTGTGTGTGTGTGTGTGTGTGTGTGTGTGTGTGCGCGCCTAAAAGTGAAATACGTACCTAGACGTAAAAGCAACCTTTGCGAGTCGTTAGCTGGGGGAATGTTGGAGTGCTTTCCTTGTCGGGCAGTAACGTTTGAGTATTGCGAAACTTTTTCAGTATTGCAAACGTGCTGGTCTTCATCATCCTTCATTACGAGTCGGATTCTGGGAAAACGTTTGGCTGCATGAGTAAAAAAAAAAAAAAAAAAAAAAATGCTAGTAAAAAGGAAGTCCTAGTCAATTTAATTTATGCATAGACTGACCGTAACGCCTTTTATATTTCGTACTTACTCCTAACAGACGATTTTATTCAACTTAGGAAGGACCTGTGGTAGCGGAAGGGTTAAGGTGATTAGGAATATTACATGTGTTGGTTGAAATGTCGAGGGAGACCAAGAATGAGGTACTGCGAGAAGGTGTTTTAGTATATTGCTGTTGTTTTGGCTCCAAGCTCGTCTGAACGTGAAGCCAGTGGACTGCAGGCTGGAGTTACCCTTCTCCGGCCGTGCACCAGCCATTCTCTCGGAGGATAGGGAGGGAGATGAACGTTTATGTAACCAAGCATACAGCCACGCAGCGTAACACCACGGTAATGCGTCCCTCTCCAACACCACGAGAGTAAGGGAGGAGGAGGTATCGTGGGGACATTTTCGTTACTGGGTAGAAGACGAAAACCCCTGAAGATATTTTGTTGAGGCCATTCCTGACGGCAATAGACAGAGGTAGATTTAGTCTAACGTGTATATAACGCATGACTTACGAACTTCTCCCGTGACGTTTCAAGCATGGTGTTACGAAACGTTTGTAATCCGATTAGCTTTTGATGGTCAGTTGTGGGTAGTAGTTCAGTTGTGCAGTTTCGAAAAATTTTGAAATCCAAATGTGAGGTATTGCCAAATTAAATCTGTAATATCAGATTGGTTGGACTCCTGTGTATGTAGTTAAAATACGTCATCCTGAAACTCGTAAAACCTGCTAGGATATTTGTAAAAGAAATACCAGTAAAAAATAATAAAAGATAAGATGCATTCTTGCTTATGAAGTTAATATACATCACCTTGAAACTATTAAAATACAATGAGATATTGGTGAAGAAATTAAAAGTAGTAAGAGTGTGTTTGAATTTCGCTTAATTGGTCCTTTAACACCGTCTCAGAACGATGTCAGCTCCAAATAAGATGTTCTATAAAAATCAGTAATTAAAAAGAAAATCTCCACTTGTTCATATATAGTTGGCCACAGGAAGAAATATGCACGCAAAGAAATATAAACACAAATGCATGACACTCACGAGAAATTATTTTATAACATTAATGAAGGGAAACAACTCGGGATGTTCGCTAGGCTTTCATTTCTCGGTGCGGTTAAGGGCAGTGTTCCCAGTTAAAAAATATACAGGGCTATTGGTGTACATTTTATCCCTGTAGCCGAGTGTACATCGTCTTGAAATAATGAAAGATTAGTAAGATAAATATGAAGATAATTGTAAGGAGTCAAACCCCGCCGTACGAGTAACCTCTGATCTGTGTGAATATTACAGAACTGCAGCTTATTCTTTGTATTAACGGATTATTACAGAGCTCGAATGAAGCCAGTGCATTGTGAACGAATAGTTACAAATTTAGAGAGGATTTAAAAGCACGACCACCTTGGATCAGCCTTGAGATTAGATGCGAACCGATGGATAAAGAAAAAAAAAATGTATCCTTTAACTCATAGTTAAATAGAATTGTGAGTTGTCTCGATCATGAGAGGGTAAACCTAAGCCTTGCTAATGAACCTGTGGTATTTTACCGTAAAGTGTAACCTGTACTAGATATCATATTGCAGAATTAACTGAGCTGTAGCGGATATTTGATTACGGTACATAATGCGAAAACCCATTGTAACCTGTGTATTTAGATATTGTTGAATGAAATAGGCGTACTTGTTAATTACAGCTCGAATATAATAATAATGATAATAATATAATAATAATAATGATAATAATAATAATCGTATCATGGAGGTCCAGTGGTTGGGTGCGTATCGTGTTTATCTACAAGGCATGTATACCCAGGTTCAGTGTCAAACATGGCGGACGTATTTATGGATGCAGTAGTATGTCCCAGCATGTGTTTCCATATGTTCGTTCTAAGTTCAGGTTCCATTCCAGATATTAATAAAAATACTTCCACCACCACTGCCATTCCACCCAAACACCTATCCAGTTGCACTTCTCAGGCTACATTTCATAAAGCCTCTCATATATGCTGTACATCCACGTCTGTGTTTGTAAGTGGAGTCTGATCCTAAGCGACAGTGGTGCTCGTCGACCATAGGTTAAGTTGCCCCATCAGGACTCGTAAAACTCAGCTAGAATGTGTGTTGGGGAGCCAGGGTAGGTGTCTTACCCTCACGCGAGAATTTACCGATCGCCACAATACATGCATACATACATACACACGCATAGATACGTACATACATACACACCCATAGATACATTCATGCGCATACATACAGACATACCACATTCATACATACATGCCATCCATGCATCAGTCCATCTATTCATACATACATGCAACTGTTTCCTGTGTATATGTGCTTCGTCAGCTATGGCTGGGGCGGTTTCTGTGGGTTGTATATATTCGTCCGTCGTTTGCTTGAGTTAAACATGAAGGTTGCAACGTTAATATCGATTGATTTAACATTTTTTGTTTCCCAGGGTTGATATAAACAAAATAAAATCATCCTATGTTGGCCTGAATTGAATTTAAAAAAAAAAATGGCACTGTAATAGACTACCAAAGGTATAGAAAATAACAATAATCTGTACTTACATGAAAGCATTATGCAAAAAGTACTGCAGTGTTTGTAATAAGTACACTGTTACAAAAATTCATCCAGCCATTGTATGAGAAAGCATTACAGAACTAAGCCTAACAAATCAGTGCAGTTATTATCGGGTACGTATGTTAAAGAACGAAGCGTAATAAATAAAATAAAACTCATTGGGTACATAAACCACCATTACAGTTTTACAGAGTCATGGCCAAGGTAAAGTGATGGATGGTTGGACTGGCGTTTCATTTATTTTTATTTTAACGTCAGGAATTTTTAGTTTCAGTTTTGTAAGGTAATAATCTTTATGGGATTTTTTAACCTGTTTCAGAAAGTTTCGTCAGTTATATGCTTTGATTATTGTAGTTAAGTTTCGTGGCTCAGTTTGTAATTCTTTTGGGGTAAGTTTCATTAGCTATAAACAGTGAATTGATTTTTAGAGTTTCGTGAGATTTTATTGATATTTCGGACGGTTTCAAATTGTATATATTCTAGTTTTTCAAGTTTTGTGAGTTGTAATATTCTTGCTTCCATTAACTTGCTTCTGAATTTGTACTTTATCGGCTTAGTATGTTTTAAAAAGTTTCATGAATTTAGTAGGTTTGTAATTGGCTTCTCATTATAGCCTTTTTATGGGTAATTACTCAGGTTTTCAGTTTTGCTTGTCCCGTAAATTTCTGAAGTTATGTATGTCTTCATTTTAGCTTATTTCCTTACTTTCAGGTGTCACAGTGCTCTTAGTTTTTCCTTTAGTTTGTTCCGAAAGTTTTCCGAAAGTTTTCATAAGTATAGTATTCACATCTTCACTTTAGCTTGCCTTAAAAGGAGCATTTGCTGTAACATTCATATCTACTTGAGCCACTTTCAGAAGTTTTATGACGATTATACGGTATATATTTTTGGCTTACCGTCGTAGCGTGTGTATATGCGTGTGTGTATTCATGCATGTCCGTGTCTCCTGTGAGCGCGTTCGTGTCCATACGTACCGTTGTGTGCATGTATGCTAGTGTGTTCGTTTATATTTAAAGAGCAAAAAAGATATACGTTTTCAGGGCTTAGTAAAAAAAAGAAAGAAAATGTTATTTATCCCTTTCTCTCCAACAAATCTTCCCATATCAGAGGTGACTTTGATATTATTATTTATTATTATTATTATTATTATTATTATTATTATAGTGGTGGTGGTGTAAGGTGGTGGTGGTGATAGTAATATTAGTAGTAGTAGAAGTAGTAGCAGCTGTAGTAGTAATGGATACAAAAAGGTCATGGTCTTAATTATGGAAAGACTGAGGCACATTATCAGGTCCCCATGTTTCTTATCGTTCTTCTAATCTCTTGAGGAAGCGTCTGTGAATTAAAGTGCGAAGAAACTCGCTTTCATTTACCTCTTTACTACAATAACTCTCTCTCTCTCTCTCTCTCTCTCTCTCTCTCTCTCTCTCTCCAAATTAGAAAGGTGAAGGGGGAGACCGGGGATGAGATGAAGGGATGGGGTGTAGAGTTTACACAGGATTACACAGGAAAGCAAACAGCAACAGACCTTATGGTCTTTTCGAGGCTGCTTGTTAGAGAAAACTATGACCACAAGATCTAACTCTACATGTTGAAGGATAAGGATAGTAAAGAGTTGTATGGAGACGCGCGTTTGGATGTTGGAGGGAGGGTAGCCTGATAGCGAGGACAGGTTGTCATGGAGGCGATTCTTTTTTGACAAGAATGAAATAAAAACGACGCCCTTTGGTTGAAGTAGGGAAGAGTCCACAAAGTTTCATCTCTATGCAAAATGTTTGGGTCACGCACGGACGCTTTGTAGGGTATTCTGTCGGTGAGGCGTGAATTAAGCATTAAGTTGTGTGATTTCCAAGGCGACTGTGTGTGTGTGTGTGTGTGTGTGTGTGTGTGTGTGTGTGTGTGTGTGTCCGTTCGGAATTAAGATATCTGATTATAAATACTTAGGTAGTTTAGTTACCGTACGTGTGCATGAATAAAATATGCTTAAGTAAAACCAGTGCTTTAATATATATGTTTACGCTTAGATATACTGTATGCCGAATGCAGTAAATATATATAAAAATTCCCAAAAATGGAAGAGAGGACCCGAATTTAAAGGTGTGGAAAAAAAAAAATTTTTGAGAAAAAAAGCGAAAGAAGAAATCGTGAATGAAGTCGGTGAGGGCAGTAATTTTTTTTTTTTTAATCCGTCTTCTTTTTATAGTTTTATTTCCATATTAGATTTTGTTATTCTTGGACGGACGTAGGAGGCACGAGCCTGCGTGCAATTTAGTCGTAATATTTTCGGCCTTGAGTTCATTATATAAGATTTTTTTGTGAATATTTGGTGTGTCAAGTGATTTGTGTATTTTTTTTTATACAGTATATTTTTTAGGGTTTTTAAATAGGTTATTATAATTACATTTGTGAAAGCTTGGCGTAAGCTTTGTAGTAGCAGTAGTTGTAGTAGTGTATGGTAATAGTAGTAGTAGTGTATGGTAGTAATAATAGTTCTGATTTTATGGTTGAAAAAATAGTAATAATAATAATAATAATAGTAGTAGTAGTAGTAGTAGTAATCGTAGCAGTAGTAGTTTTTGTAGTAGTAGTAGTATAGTAGTAGTAAATTCTGTAGTAGTAGGGAAGCATTAGTAGTAGAAGTGATATTTCAGGGTAGCTTATTTTTTATTCATGTGTTTTCAGCATTCCAGACTTTCACTCTTTAACCATTTCAGACTGCGATAAAAAATGAATTTTGTTACAAATGGTGTATCTGTCAAGGGGCCCAACTAACATACATATATATATATATATATATTTACGTTTGCATATTTTTTGGCACATTTTCATTCACTAGGTCTTGTACACGAGAGGAAAAAGAGAGAGGAATAAAGAAAAAAATGGAAAATTACATAGGAAATAAAAGCTTACGTAAAATGGTTTAAAAAGTAGATAGAAAAGCAAGAAATTTTCATTATGTAAATAAACTTCAAAAAGAAGGAAAACTTAAAAAATAAAAAGAAATGGCAAAATAATATTAGAAAGAATGGAAAGTATATAAATAGGAAATACAGAAGCAAAGTATAGTATGTGTAAAAAAAATCCACATGAAATTACAAGGAAGAAGGATATAGAGTGCGTACAATGAAAAAAAAAAAAATAGAAACAGCAAACCATTAAATAGGCAGAAGAAGGTGAAGTAAAAATATATTAGGAAAACAACAGTATGTAAATATATAACAGATTTAAAAAAATAGTAAGCAAATCAAGCGAAATAAAAACATGCATTAAACACAGTACATTGTCCCCCATCGCCCATAGAGAATATTTGACCAGTGCTTGTATATATATTCAGATTTATATATACATGAATTTATATAGGAGTTTAAACATAATTTCTTGGCTATGCACTGAACGGGTAAAAACACACGCTGGTAAAAATATGATCCCATCTCTTTACCCAGAAGTGCGGGGTCTGATAATGGCGATAAGAAAAAATGTATATATATAAATTCCAATGACCTTTGCAATATATCAGGGGGTGGGAGGCTGGCATGTATTCATCACTATATATCTCTCGTTCCATCTCTCACTCTCGCTGCAAAACTAAAAAAAAAAACACGAAAAAAGTGTGCCTGGTGTTGACGTCAGTATCCGTTTGTTATTATTATTATTATTATTATTGTTATTATTATTATTATTATTATTGTTATTATTATTATTATTATTATTATTATTATTATTATTATTATTATTTATTACTGACGGTGTTGATTAGGATGATTTGTTTTATTTTTTATTATTATTATTATTATTATTATTATTATTATTATTGTTGTTGTTTTTGTATCATGTACGAAAAGATCAAGTGAAAATAAAATTATCATGGAAATATAAACAGTTTCCCCCTAAGGACACCCCAGACAGACTTTAACAACTAGAATACAAAAATTAATTTAGTCTTTATATCTCGAAGTGCTCCGTGTCTCTTTGTAGTGAGGTTTGAGGAGAGTGTGTGTGGCCGCGGCGGTGTAAGAATAGAGAAAAGGAAGGGAAAGAAAATGAAAAGGCGAACGAAAAGAAGGGAAACGAGGGAGGTAGGTGTAATGTTTTCTTCCCCCCCCCTCTCTCTCTCTCTCTCTCTCTCTCTCTCTCTCTCTCTCACCCACCCATCCACTCCATTCCTGCCTTCCTTTCCATCCTTTCCACTCTTCACTCATCCACTCAGACTCCTACCTACTTTTTACACCCCCACCCCCCACCTTCCACATACACGCCTCCACTTATTACCTACATTATCGTTACTTCTACCTGCTCTTAATATTCTCAGACCACCCCACTTCCCCCCCACCTGCACTCCCTTCACCACCCTCTCCCCTTCCTGCTCCACCCACTTAAACACCCTCGCACCCCTACCTCCACCCCATCCACCTTCACCTTCCCACCCCAATCACCGTACCAATGTAATTTGGCACCAGTAACACTCTAATTTCATTTTGTAATGCTATATTCCCAAATAGCTTCGTCTCACTGATCTCTACCAATCGCTCAGTTCCCTTTTTTATCTCAAGTAGCCTCACCTCAATGATCTCTTCTTATCGGTCGTTTTTACTCAACAGTGCCAGCTTGTCTCATCTCGCTAATCTCTTTTCTGCATCTCCTTCTCATACCCCTCCTCTACTCCCCCTCCTCCACCTCCTCTTCTTACCTTTCTTCTGCTCCCCTCCCCCCTCCCAGTCTCACAATGCCCACGAAGTTATAATGCAAGCTGCACTTTGGGATCAGAGTTACGCTAATCTTAATGTGTTTGTGGCTCTCACATTATGAAAGGCCTGTTCACCTTAACCCCTCCAGCTCTTGGTCTTACTTGCATTTTATTCAGGTAGACGCTGACGATTTTTTTTTCAACCCCTTCAGTCGGACGGTCATGTATATTCTTGTTACCTCCAGACGATTTTATTCAGCTTGGGATAGACCCCCTTAATGGTGGAGGGGTTAATGATTTTTTTTTTTTAATGTGACCCCCCTATGTTGTAAAAGTCTCCCCCCAAAAGGTGAATGTAATCGTCTGGTGGTAGCGCGAGTGGAATGTTAAACGCGTCATCGGAGTGAAGTGTTTAGCCTCACAACAGAACCTTCGACGGTAGGAACAGTTTTCATCAATTTGAGGGTGGGTTAGGGTTGACTGAAGTTGCTCTGGTTATGTTTGGGTGAATGAGACTAGATTAAGTTGGGTGAATTAGGCTTGATTAGGTGAAAGACTAGATTAGGTGAATTAGGCTAGACTAGGTTAGGTGTTTTAGGCTAGACTAGGTAAGGTGTATTAGGCTAGATTAGGTTAGGTGAATTAGGCTAGATTAGGTTAGGCTGTGCTAGATTAGAACAGGTCATATTAGGTTAGCTTGTAAGATTACGGAAGATTAGGTGAGGTGGGGTTAGGTTGGGTTAGGTTAGGTTAGGTTAAATTAAATTAGATCAACCTACGGTGTTCTGAAGGCTAGAGTAATCATGGCTGGGTTAGATTGAGTTACGCTAGGATTGTTAATATGGTGAGAATGATGGGGGATTTGGATATAGCTAGTGGGTTAAAATAACTAGATTATGTTAGGTCAAGCTAGTTTATGGTGAGTTTGTTTATGTAATGTTTAGGTTGTGTCAGCTGGAATTTCCCGTATAAACTGCGGAATGTTTTTAATACCCGTACATAATTACTCTAATTTTGTATATCTTCCGTACCAGTGCTGGATGTGAGAGAGAGAGAGAGAGAGGAGAGAGAGAGAGAGAGAGAGACTTCCAAATTCCAAAGATCTTGAGCGTAATTTTAGTTGTTCCGTCATCATCCTCGCTATCATCGAGGCCTTCCATCCCACAGGACATTTACCACACCAACTAGTGAATGTTAGAGAGAGAGAGAGAGAGAGAGAGAGAGAGAGAGAGAGATCTGAAAATAATTTACTGTTAAAAGAGTCGTTTCTCGTAAAAAATTTTCGGTCTCCGTGAATATATTTGCGGTTCATCGGCGTTTGTTGCATCGGTATTATTTTGTATTTTATTTATTTATTTATTTATTCAGGTGAGGAGGGCTAATGCGCATTCCTCACACCTCACACGATCGATTGAAGGCAGGAGCAAACACTAACACGGGAGGGGCACTACATTAAATTGGTTACAGGTGGTCATTAACCCCTCTCATACTCGGAGCAGCTCTTGTACTCTTATTCCAACAGACACCAGACCATTGTATTTAGCTGAGAGGGAGTAGATTCTCGAGGGTAGATGGATGGGTATATTAACTCAGACAATATGTACTTGAAGAGGTTGGATACATCTGTGACATCAGATACTTTTAGATAGGTAGATGAAAAGATAAAAATAGATGGATAAGTAGATGAAAGATTAGATAGATAGATAGATAGATAGATGTATATATGGATGGGTAGATAGATAGATAGATGGATGGATAGATGTGTGGGCAGAGAGCGGCGGTGGGTGTGGTCGGTGAATAATTGCGAAGAGGGAGTCAGAGGCGACCTGTATATCCCTCACAGTAGCGCACCAACACCTCTCTCATTAGCTTCAATAGAGTCCTTTAGAGGCACCAAGCGTTTAGTAGTAGTAGTAGTAGTAGTAATAATAATAATAATAATAATAATAATAATAATAATAATAATAATAATAGTCATACAGAAAGGGTTTGTTAGGAATGTTTGTCCCACACCACTTGTCAGACTTGAAATAAAAACACCGACAGCACGAATTAAGCTTCAAGGTGTCATTTTATTTAAAGGGTTTATTGAGATGGCCCTTATCACATCAAGAAAATAATAAAGAAAAAATCATCCCTGCTAAAAAAAAAAAAAAAAAGATTGTTTTAAATTCCAGCACGACCATTTTTTTCCCCCTAAGTAGTCTGAGGTTTGCAAGAATACAAAGGCGTCATCGGGTTGAAAGGGTGTTTAGACATTATTTTTCTTCTTTTTTGTTTTTTCTTTTACCCCAGGTGTGCGAGAGGTTTGCCCTGTGCTGAATAAAATAGCCTAAAAACAGAGAGAATAAAATGAAGTAAGACCTTGTGACCGTGAAAGAATTGTACCGAGAGCGTTGTAGCGAATCACATGGTATTGCTAACACACAGTACGCGACAGAACACCACGTGGTCTGCTAATCCGCTGAGGTAGGCGGAGTGACTAAAAGCAGTTATGAGGCTGGATTAACTTTGGCTGACCGGCTGACAAGCGGGTTAAACTCTCTTAGGTCGTTAAGTCCACCACCGGTTATCACACACACACACACACACACACACACACACACACACACACACACACACACACACACACACCTGAAACATGCAGTAAGGTGTAGCGCATCAATAATATAAACACTCAACCCTGCGACAGAGTGATTGATAATGTCCTGTGTGATAGTATGAAACCCGATCCGAATATATGCTGTGTGTATGTGTATGTGTGTGTGTGTGTGTGTGTGTGTGTGTGTGTGTGTGTGTGTGTGTGTGTGTGAGAGAGTTTGAGAGAGAGAGAGAGAGAGAGAGAGAGAGAGAGACATATAAGATAAAATAATAGACCAGCGAAAAAGAAAAAAGTAAACAGCATTAAATTACATGGTGTACATCAGTGAAAAAAAAAAAAAGTACAACAAGAGGCTTTCAGGTATTCCTCCAAATTTCCGACAATGTGAACTAAATTTAGAGGACATTGTTCCTTCTCAAAAGTACAGAAAAAGAGTAAACTTAATATACTTGTTTTCTAATAAGACAGAAAAAAGTAATAGTAATAAATTAATGCAGATTTGATTACTTACCTCAGATTAGGGAAAGGAGACTGGGAACTGGATTTTTGTTTGTTTAACCTCTTCAGTACAATGGCCAGTTTTAATCTCATTCTTGGATTTTTTTTTTTTGTCACTTTTTTCCAAACTGGAGGGGCTTGGAGCTCCAGATGATTTTATATTTTATTTTAACCAGTGATTTTATTTTTTTATTTTTACTAACACCAGATGATTTATTTTTTTTATTTTTGTTAACATCAGGTGATTTTATTTTTAATTTTTGTTAACCTGATATATATTTTTTTATTTTTTCAACACCAGACGATTTTTTTTTTCAACACCAGATGATTTTGTTAACTCAAAACGATTTTATTTTTTTAACTAAATTTTTGTGTGAACACCAGATGATTTAATTTAGTTTTTATTTTTGTTAACACGACGATTTTATTCAGCTGCAGAGGGTTAAAAACAGCCTCCAGCAACCCCGTCACTACTATAGGCCTGTCTTGAGTCGAGTAAAAACCTTGAGGTGGAAGTAAATAAAACTACAGATGACGCCCCACAGCTGTTAGGGTTAAGAGGCTGTCTCACACATCTTCCCTAGAGTACTCAGTCCTTTCAGTCCAAGCACGTAGTTTAATAATTTATTGGTTACATTTTCCTCTTGTCAGACGATTTTGCAATTTTTTTCAGGCTGGGGAAGACTTTTTGAACGGGAAGGGATATATATAACTTTTAACATCTTCGCTAAGAGAGCAAATAAAATTTTGGGGTGATAAAAATGAGAAAATAATGTATTAAGGAGGATAGCCTAACCCTTTGACTGGGACGAATTTTCCAATGAACTGAATAAAACTGCCCCATGCCAGCCAGAACATATGTCAGGTTCTTGATCAGATATGGTAGGTAGTCTTTTAACACTTAAGGGTGTGCATTTTCCCTCGTCAAAAATATTCGTCCGAGGAAAGGTCAGAATAATAAATAAGTCAGAAAGGCGGAGGCTTGGTTGTGACGAAAGATTACATATTCTCATGGTCTCAGGAGGGTTTCTAAGAGCATCTAGTCTTGAAGGCAGATTAATGTTTTAGTTTTGGAGGCACTGTAGCCCCAGATCCTTATGGCTCAATATTATTCTGGTGGGACTGGCAGAGGCCTTAATACCTTGACTTTACGACGCTGTTTCTTTTGACTCACCCTAAGTTAAATACAATCCTCTGGTGTCAGTCATGATTAAATGGTAGAGTTCACACATTCTCGTCGTCTTAGGAGGCTGCTAATGGCTCCTTCTTGCCTGTAATGTATACATGTGCGTAAGGGACATGATCATCTTCAGTACGGTTGGCGTTTCAGTTATACTCTTATTGCCCCAGGTGCTAGAGGGGCGCCGTCATGTGGTGGCACTGATATCGGTCGGCGCTGCTGGCTGTTTAAACGAATGTCAATCAGCTCCCTCCCTATCCCCTTGAAAGGAGGATGGTGAACTCCAGGATGAAACTTCGGCCTACAGTCCACCGGGTTCACGTTCAGATCAGCCTGGGGTTGGAGCTACTGTCATTATTGCCCCCAGACGATATTATTGAATTTAGGATATTTCTTGTTTTCAGAGGCTTAGAATCAGGAAGCTAACCATTTCAGCCCTGCATATTTTTTTTTTTTTTCGCTTTTCATTGTTCCAATCTCCGTACAGTTTTGCATGTTTACAAAAAAAAAAAAAAACTTAGAGAAGAGCTTATTATACTTGGGTTATTCTTGATTTTTTTTTACATTCCTACATTGTTTACTTGGATAACAGACGAGTAATATAATCATGTAATAAATAATGAATAGTTACGAAATTCAATTGTGGTTATTTCCTAAATAAATAGAAAAATGGGAAAAACTTGAAAATATATGCCATACATTAGTGGTGGCATAACTGAGTAGATGTAAATACCATAATTAGTAATAGTCAGTGAAAAAAGTACATAATAAACGAAAAATAATTAGGAAGAGGGAAAAGAAATGAAAGAAAAGGATTCAGAGTTATTCGTTAGGTAAATGCGAGGGAGTGTATTGTCTCGGTCCGTGAAGAGAGGGCGTGGTGGTGAATATTTAAGAGGTGTGGTGGAGAGAGAGAGAGAGAGAGAGAGAGAGAGAGAGAGAGACTTTCAGATCTTATAAGAATGGCATCTTACTTAAGCAGAATGAGGAACGGAACACCAAGAATGAGGTGTTAAAATGGAAGGAGAGGGGTGGCATTACCGATATTTTAAGTGTTAATGCAAATAGATCACATTGTTCGGATTCAGAGACCGCTGCAATGGTGAAGGGGATGTTGTTTTTGTGGTCCTAGGCTGTGCTGAATGTAAACCCAGTGGACTACAGGCTGATGTTGCTCTTTTGTTGGGGAGGGATTTGAGGGACGTGTGTGAAGGCAGACAGAGCCACCACTCAGTTATAGAAGTGCCACCCCGGGAAGGCGTCCCACTCCATCACTAAAGAAAGGGTAAATGAAGGCTATCTAACCCCTCTATTCCGAAAAGACTTAAGGTGAATTAAGTCGTCTGGAGATAGAGGAAGTAAATAAGACCTTTATGGAGGGGTTAAAGGTGACGCAGTATAGAATTGGCCGCAGTTTTTTTTAGGTCTGCACTCAGCCTTCCTGGAATTAAAATGGGAAAAATTCGACCCAACCTCTTTTTTCATGAAGGTTGAAAAGAGGGATGTGAGTAGTATGGAAAAAAAATTGGGCTAGAGGTCTGAATAGATGCCTCTAAATGATGCATAGAGGGTGTGTGAATAGAGATTTTTAGGCTATTACGTAAATGCACTCACATACTGCACATAGATATATACCGGTATATACACTGCACATTTACGTACGTATATCTACATGTATACACACTGCTGTACAGTACATACATGCGTACATACATACATGCATACGTATGTAGGTACACATTTTTAGATTTTTTTTAGATGTGTTTGTACAGTACATACAGGCTGGAAGTGAAGTGTGTGTGTGTGTGTGTGTGTGTGTGTGTGTGTGTGTGTGTGTGTGTGCGCGCGATCGAAATGATTAAAAGTATACATATGTGAATAGTGAAGAGAGAGAGAGAGAGAGAGAGAGAGAGAGAGAGAGAGAGAGAGAGTAGGCTTGACGTACAAAAAAAAAAAAAACTAGAAATCTCCACGATCACGCACAAGCCATGAAAATAAAACAAGCAAGATAACACACACACACACACACACACACACACACACACACACACACACACATTTCAAAATGACAGTATAAATAGCTTCTGACCTCACCCCTATGGCTTATCACTGTACCATTTCAATAACATCCTCCCCCTTCCCCTCCTCTTCCCCGACCCCACCCCTCCACTCCCCTTCTCCCTTCTCCTTCCCTCATCCCCTCCCCCCACTTCTCATTACCCCCTCTCTTTCCCCCCTCTCCCCCTTCCCCTACCCGTCTCCCTCCCTCCCTCTCTCCCTCCTTCTCCCTCTCCCTCCTGCCTACCTTCCTCTCCCTCTTCTCCCTACTTCCGTTTTCCCCCCTCTCCCCACTCCACGTCCCTTCCCCCACTCCACTTATCAATGCAAGCCATCTCTGAAAAACATTTAAACCACGTATTTCCCCTCTCTTCCCTCTCTATTTCCATTCCTCCATCCCCCCTCCCCTCTCTTTTGTCCCAGTCAACTCCCTTTTTCACTGCCTTGCTTTCCTTTCCTTTCATATACCCTTTTCTTTCCTCACATCTCTCTCGTCATTCCTTTCTCCCCCTTCTTTCTCTCATTCCCTCCATTCCTTCATTTCCTTCCTCCCCCCTCTTCAGCTTATCTCCCTCTCCCTTTTCTTTCCCTCCTATATGCCCCTCCTCCTTCCCTCTTTCCTTTCCCCTCATTATCCTTCGCTCCCTTCCCTTCCTTTCCTTTCCCTTTCCATCCCTTTCCTCTCAGCTCCTCGTGCAGACACCTACCCACACAAATTCCTCTTTTTTTTTTTTCGTCTCCTCTATACATCCCCTCACACATATCGCATCTTCCTGCCTTCTCCCTTTCCCACATCCCCTCCCTCCCCTCCGTTTTTTTTTTTTCCTTTTTTCTGTTCTCTCTTTTTTTTGTTTTTCTCTCTTCTCGCGTTTCCTCCCCTCACCATCCTACACATGGCCCTTTCCCCCTACCGCCTCTTCTACGGGTATTCATTTCTTTTCATCATTTCCCTCTGCCTTTCTCCATCAGACGCACCGTAGTTGTCAAAATTGTTGCCACCAAAACGTTTTCACTTTTTCTCCTTTTTTTTTTTCGTATCTACCAGTTTTTTTCCGGTAAAGGAGTTGTTCTATATATGGTGGTGCCCGCCTGCGGTCGAGTTCTTATATATAATCAATTTGTCACTCAGCACCAAACTTTATATGTGTATATTTTTTTTTTTCATTTAGTGCAGTTACTAGCATTGGTATTTTTTTCGAATAATATCGGAAATGGTGAAAGTTATATTACGAGATACATATCTTATTCAGGGGTTATTCTTTTGAAATATTACTTATCAGTTGAAAAAAAAAAAAAAAAAAGCCTTTTATCATAATCCCATTAATGATGTCAAATAAAAACTTCTCTTCATAAACTCGGCTGGCTGAGTAACATTCAATTTTGTAAATGAAATACTACACTTGTGTTACTTTTAAAAAAATGCGAGATGGAATCGAGGAACACATCGTCAAGTGCGACCCAGCATTCAGTTCATCAGAGCATATCTTAATATATTGTTTTATTTATTACATCACATCTAACATAAGACCTTACGTTTATTAAACAAGAGTGTACCGACCGTAATGTGATCCTACGCAGGTACCGTATTTGCCGTTGTTTGCTTAATCGTCAAATTTATTTTAAAAAGTTTTTTACAGTTAGTAATAAGGCAGTGGATCCAGTTTTGTATGAAACTGGAAAAATATTTATAATTCTCTGTTTATAAAAGAGTCCTTAAAAACAAATCCTTGAAGGCAGTAACCATAATGAAAATGGCACAGAATTTTTAAAATTTCGGGAACAAAGCGTTCGCCAGAAAAATTATTAGATGTTCATTAGAAAGGTATTTAAAGTTTTACTCGACATCAGAGGGCATTAGCATAGTAAAAAAGTCATTAGAATTTAACTCGGCGGCAGAGGGCATTAACATAGCTGTGATTCTTCCTTCATGGATAAACAAGCGGTTATTATGACATGCGACAGAATGAAGAGAAAGGGTTTATGGGTTAATATTGACGGTGCGTACTCTATACCCATCTGTTTTCTTACCCCTACCTCTTATTTTTTTTTTCCTTACCCCTCTTCATCCCCCTTATCTCCCACACTCATTCACCCCTCATCATACCCCTTCATCCCTCATTATCTCCCTTATTCATCATCATCCCCTTTACTCCTCATCTTCCCCTTAACTCATCTTCCCCCTCGACCTGCAACTTAACTGACTCTGCCCCTATCATTTCCCTTTATTATGCACCCAGACAACTCTCGTCATAAATATCTGTCTTACCCATCCCCATCCCGTACACCACCTGCTATTATTATTCCTCATTCAGTTCATCTCCTCATCTTCCCTCTTAGTCCTCCAGTTCACTTAATCGCTTCTCTTCCCCTAAACCTCTTCCTCCTCTTCCCTGTCCGTTTGATTCTTCATTTATATTACTCTCCCGTTCTCTTGCCATCCTTTTGCTCCACGTCCATAACTTTAACCACTTTCACTCTTCTGTTATTTTCTTTTCTCTCCTCCCCTCCCCTTAACTTTCATCACTTTCCTTTCCCTTCCTCTCCTTTCCTTTCCTTTCCTTTCCTTTCCATTCCTTTCCTTTCCTTTCCTTTCCTTTCCTTTCCTTTCCATTCCTTCCCTTCCCTTCCCTTCCCTTCCCTTCCCTTCCCTTTTCTTCCCTTCCCTTCCCTACCCTTCCTTCCTTCCTTTCCTTCCTACCTTCCCCACTTTCTTCCATCTTTCCTTCCCTCTGCCGTCCCAGCTCGTATCTTTCCTCGGTCTTACAGGGGTCTAACACACTTACAGGATTTTGCTAATGGCTTGAATAATATAGAAGTGTCAGTAGGTGGTTCCATGAATAATTCCCCACCAGATCTGATGCATTGCAGTGTATTACGTAAAGGAATGTGTGTGTAAAGAATGTAGTTCGTGTCGAGGTCCAGCTTGGTTCATGTGACTGGGTACAGTCTTCGTCACCTTCCGTTTCATCTTCACTTACATCATCATCATCATCAGCAGCAGCAGCATCATCAGCATCAGCATCTCCATTTGCAACAGGAGGAGGAGAAGCAGCATCTTCATTATTATTCATCCCAGATCTTAGTTCTTACTTAGGAGATGAGATGAGGCAGGATCCAAGAGAAGACACAGCACTAAAGGTGGAGAAAAATCAGACTGCGTGCCCAGTGAAATGAGCCACACATAATTCAGGCCTTTGAGATCCTGCCTTCAACTCACAAGAGAAGTCATCTGAACATTATTTATTTTATTTATTCATTTATTTTTCATTTCATCGAGGCGCTTCACGAACTCCTTGTCATATAGACTGCCAAATAAAGGTGAACTAATCCTTGTTATACGCGTCTTTGTATATACTTTATCGATTCATCTTTATCTTGTTTTAATCCCGTCATCATACCTAACTTACTAAGTTATTCATTTACCTTATCTATCCTTTTTTTTTTTTTTTTTTTTTTTTTGAGGAGGGGGGGGGGCTACGATGCCGCCTCCCACCCTCTTGCCATTGACTTTGGGGGTGTGACTTATTCAGTTGGGAAAATATTGGTTCGTATTATTGTACAGTATCAAGTTTGTCTGGCTCTCTGGCCCATACTTTACCCGACCTTGGGGTGGAAGAGGAAGTGTGAAGGGTGTTGTTGATATTATTATTATTATTATTATTATTATTATTATTTGTGTGTGTGTGTGTGTGTGTGTGTGTGTGTGTGTGTGTGTGTGTGTGTGTGTGTGTGTGTGCCTGTGCGTGTGTGCGTGCAGCCGACAAGATGGTTACGACTACTACGTTTCTCTATGACTCTAACCTTATCCCTTGTGAAGATATTTTTAAAGACAACTAGCTTCGTGCTTATGAACCATCCTTTACATGTCTTGACCTTAGGTGACATTGTTATACTTATTTATTGCAAGTTATTATTTTCATTTATATATTTCATCATACTTTTCTTATATTTTTTATGGGTCAATTGGGAGTGTGTCGTCCTGTCTCGGCTACCTCCCTTTCTTTGGGGGAAGCAGCCTGGGTATATAGATGGGTAATAATAATAATAATAATAATAATAATATTATTATTATTATTATTATTATTATTATTATTATTATTATTATTATTATTATTATTATTGTGTCATTGAGTTTACTTCCATATTTCCTGAGTCTCACCAATAACAGTTTGACAAAAATAATAGTTTTTATTTTTATGGTTATTATTATTATTGTTATTATTATTATTATTATTATTATTATTATTATTATTAATTTGTAGCAGTATTGGTGAGTATGGTGGTATTAGTCACCATAATTATTTAGTGTCACATTCAGGTAACATAAATCCCACATTTTCCCCGCAAAAATGTACAACAGCCTTGACTTCCAACTCCCCACTATGAGAAGTAATGAGCTTCCTGGTACAGAGGGTGGCAGCTCCGTGGATTTACTCTGCATAAGGTGTTTTTTTTAGGTCTTAGGTTTTTTCTTTTTTAGTGTGTTTTGTTGGTTTAGAGGAGTCACCCCTCTTCCTCGAAGTGTCAGTGGCTGCGTGACGAGGTGGTGAGAGAGAGAGAGAGAGAGAGAGAGAGAGAGATCAAAGTGGGAGAAGGGGTGTATTTGGTGCTTTGGGAATGGGAATGGAAGGAGTGGATGATGGAATTTGGGAGTTGGAGAGGGAATGGTTGGTTTCGAGTAGGAGTTGGAGGAAGAGAGACGAAGAGTGAAAATTGGCTAGGATGAATGTAGTAATAGAGTAAGAGTGGGCGGGAGTAGGCGTGAATAGTGCCCATTACTGTGTCTGTGAACTTACGTGTGGGGGTGGGGAGGGGTGGGAGTAGAGGGGAGGGTTAGGGGAGTGAATGGAAGGAGGAAAGAGAAGGGAAAGGACATGGAGAGGAGGAACGTTGTATGGAGGGGGAAAAGGAACAGAAGGAAAGAAGTGTAGTATGGAGAGAGAGAGAGAGAGAGAGAGAGAGAGAGAGAGAGAGAGAGAGAGAGAGAGAGAGACGGGGAGGAAAAGAAAAGTGAAAACAGAAGCGAGAAAGGAAGGACAAGAGCAGGAACGAAAAACGTAATTACTGTCGTACTCTGGTGGACTTAACCGGCACGCCCACCTGTACTTCCTTCACGTCCACAAAGGCGGGTAATTCAGACGTGCTCAGGGTAGTACAGGGAAGCACGAAATGCGATGTGAGGTTCCGCTTTACTAGGAAAATCACATCGGACTATTTTTAGATGTGGAGACGTCTCCATTCGTCAGTCTATCACTAGTGACATTCTGACGGGAGGTACGTCTTTGCCGTAGACTACAGCACAGCACAGCACAGCACACCACACCACACCACACCACACCACACCACACCACACCTCTAGCACCACACCATACCACACCAACTCTAACACCACACCATACCACACCACACCTCTAACACCACACTATACCAAACCACCCTCTAAACACCACCACACCATACCACACCAACTCTAACACCACACCATACCAAACCACCCTCTAAACATCACCACACCATACCACACCCACTCTAACACCACACAACACAGACTCAATCACACCACACCACACCAAGGGTATTTACCGAAGGACCCTAACCCTCCTTCATAGTATTTTTGTTCTTCCTCTTTCGTGGTGTGGACATATATCATTTGTGAATTCTGCGGCAAATTCTCACCTTTTTATGCGTTTATCATTATCGACATAAAATTAATACCGGTATATTGTGTGTGTGTGTGTGTGTGTGTGTGTGTGTGTGTGTGTGTGTGTGTGTGTGTGTGTTTTACGGAACACTTCCCGCCTCACATGTTACCTTATGACACTGGGCGTGGTTATGGTCATGTGCTCCTTTTCCTTTCTCTCTCTTTCTCTCTCTCTCTCTCTCTCTCCACCTTATCCCCTTCCATTTTTTCTCTCCACAGGCAGAAAAGGTAAAAGTGAGAGGAAAGTACAGAAGAATGGGTGAGAGTTGGAGATAAAAAGAGGAGAGAGGGGAAAGTTAGGGAGGGGAGGGGAGGGGACAGAGGGAAGGATGGAAGAGGAAGGAAACAGAATGGACGGGTGGGACGGGATGGGAGAGAGGGATGAGGAAGATTAAGAGGTCGGGGAAACGGAAGCAATTGAAAGGGTGGATGGGAAGTGGAAGTGAAGGAAAATGGCGGGGGTGGAAGAGGAGAGAAGGAATAGATGGAAAGAGAGAGAGGGAGGAGGTGAAGGAAAGAGGAGAGAAGGAAGGATTAGGGTGAAGGGGAGAGAAGGAAGAGTTAGGGGGAAGGGAGAGAAGAAGGTGGTGAGAGGGGGAGAGGAAGGGAAGGGGAGGAAGGGGTTGTGTTGATGATGATTCTGTAATATCCCAAATCAGTCCTCACAAGATCGTCATTCCACGTATTTTTCTTCCAGTCATCGTCCTTATTTCACTTCCACATTTATCCGTATTCCATAGTCACCACACGGCAATATCCTACTCCCGTATTTTTCGGTATTCCCACAATGCTAGTATTTCGCTTCCGTGTTTTTCCGTATTACAAAAAATCAGGCAGCACAAATTTTTCATCCCGGTATGTTTGCATAGGACGACATAAATTACCTAAATGTATTATCACCTCTCTCTCTCTCTCTCTCTCTCTCTCTCTCTCTCTCTCTCTCTCTCTCTCTCTCTCTCTCTCCATTTTTACTCGTATTTTTCCACCGTATATTCTATCCACCTCATTTTAAATCAGACATATCCCGTATTTTTGCGAATATCGTGTTCATGCCTATACGACCACAAAATTAACTCACATAAAATAACACCCAAAAATCCACCGTATTTTTCCTTATTACACAGAAATCGCCCAGCTAAAAAATAAAAAATCCGTATATTCGCACAGTAAAGAAAATATATGCAGTAGATGAGAGGCATAAATAAAATGATCGCCAAGTATTTAACACTGAATTTATTTCCTTGTTTAAGTGTGTGTTTTATTAATGTTGAGTATGTGGAATGTTTCGTTTATAGGGTGTTATGACAAGATTGAGAGAGAGAGAGAGAGAGAGAGGGGGGGGGATCACAACCACAAGAACGAGCACCCTACATCCTAGAAATACGAGTAAAACACACACACACACACACACACACACACACACACACACACACACACACACACACACACACACACACACACACACACACACACACACACACACACACAGGCGATAGCTACCTTCAACTTTAACACGAAAACAATTCCCACATCTTTTAACACATTTTTCTGTTTAGGTTTACTGTTGTGTGGATATTTCGTTTTGTCTTTTTTGTCTAAGTTATTCTTGTTCCATTTCACCGTTTATTTTTCTTGGGTTTTTCTCTTTCTGCTTCTGTTCCTGTTGTATGTTTATTTTCTGTTTTTCCTTCCTCGCCGTTTTGTAATGTTTTTCTTGTATATTTTTCTTCCCTTCCCTCCCTTTTTTTTTGTTTTTGTTTTGTTTCAGGCCTTATTTTCTTTTCACTGTTCGTGGGTTTGTGTTTTGTTCCTTACTGTAATTTATTCGTTCGCGTTGCTTCATATTTTTTGTTTCAGTTTAATATAATAATTTTTTTACTTAATTTTCTTGACATTGTCCACTTTAGGATTGTTTTTTTATCATTTTCTAGTATTTTATTTTCTTGTATCCATGTGTTGTTTATGTAGTTACGCTTACAGAATGGCATACTGTGGAAGGATGGGTTGTTAGTGAATGAGGAGAATATTTACCTGTTGATGGTCTCTCTCTCTCTCTCTCTCTCTCTCTCTCTCTCTCTCTCTCTCTAATTGTAGTGGCAGGAGAGGAGGAGTTGTTAATGAGTAGGGGCAGGATATACCTGTTGAATGTTAATAAGTTATTTTTCCCCCACAGGTGAGTGAGAGCTGTCGCTCCTCCAGACGCCTTGTGAGTATGTTGCCATGGTGACGGTGATTGTTGTTGGTGTTGATGATTGTTTTTACTTTTATTATTGTTGTTATTATTGGGAAATTTATTCCCTCATGTGGAAAACTTGGCGATTGAGAACAGGTAACAGTTTAGTCTCTACTCTTCAGGTGATAAAAACAAGTATTATTATTATTATTATTATTATTATTATTATTATTATTTTGCTTATGTCGGTATGGAAGCTGACGACCGGTATTATTAATGTGTTCATATTTTTTAGGTACGGTATTAATATTATTGTTGTTGTTTCCTTGGAAACACATTATTGTAGATACTGATGTGTATTTTTGCTTTATGTATTTATTTATATTTCTTAAGTCTTGGATGATGATTGATTGGATTTAACAATGGCCGATTCACTGGTAATTCTCCCTTCTTGTTTTTTTGTTATCTTTTTAAACTTCATCCTCTCTGTTTCTCTTTCTCATCTTCAGTCTTTCTCCCTCCTTTGTGCCCCATTTAATACTGTTCCTTTTTACACTCTTCTAACCTTTCCCCAGCTCCCACACCCCTTTCTCCTTCCCTTTTTGTTCCCATTCCCTCCCTCTCGCTCTCTCCTTCCCTTTTTTCCCTTCCCTTTGGCCTCTCTTTACCCTCCCCTCCCCCAGTCTCTTCCTTCCCCCTCTCCTTCTCCATCCCTTCACTCTTCCTTCTCCCTCCCCTACTTTCCTCTCTTCCATCTCCCTCCCCTTCTCACCTTTCTCACCTTTATTTAGCTTCCTCTCCGCATATCCCTCTTCCTTCATATATTCTCTTTTCCTCTTATTCCCCCCTCGCTTATCAACCTTTCCTCTCTTCCTCTCACCTCTTACTTCTTCCTCTCTTTCATCCTTTCCACAACACTTTTTCTAACCACTCCTTTTTCGCCAATCCATTCTTTACCCCTTTTTATTCCTCTTCCTTCCTTAATCGTGTTCCTTCTTCTCCCCCTCTCTGAACCCACTCTCCTCTTTTTCTTTCCACCTTTTCTTCTCATAACCCCTTCTTTCTTCCGTTTACCCGTTCTCATCTTCCTCCCTCTTCTTATTCCTCTACTCACACCTCTTTCCCTTGCCCCCCTTCTTCCTCACATCCTCTCGCCTCCCACTTATCTCCTCACTTCTTTTCTTCTCTTCTTTCTTCATGTCCTTCGTTTTCCTCATGTCTTTTTCCTCTCCCCTCCTGCCCCACCTCCTTACCCTTATTATTGCAACATTAAGCCTGGCATTAACCTCGCCCAACTCGATTATTGCAACCCGCCCTAATTGCTTGTTTGTCCCCTAACTCTCTGACCTCACCCTAAACCCCTTCTCCTCACTTCCTTATTCACTCCCCTCATATCCACCCCTCACTTCCTCTCACTCCTACCCCCCACTCACTACCTCTGGCTCCCATTCCTCACTCATTTCCTCCCAGCCCACCCCATAGTTCCCGTCGCTTACTCCCTTCACCTCTTTTCATCCATCTTCTCATCTATATCATTTCTCTCTCACGCACCCTACACTTCTCATTCACTTCTCCCCACCCCTCCACCTAGCCCCCCCCTCCCCCTGATCGTCATTCCCCCCTTCACCCTCACTCCTCCAGCCCTCGCCCTTGTTACCCCCTACCTCATCCCTCACCCCTGACTCTCACCCTCACTCAGTCTTTCACTTCCCGCAAACCCTAACTCACCCTGACTTGCTTTCACTCTTAATTTCTATCTCTATCCCGTTTTCACACACACACACACACACACACACACACACACACACACACACACACACACACACACACACACACACACACAGGAACGACCTCACATGCATTATGGAACAGTTTTATGTTAGAACGTTAAGCCTGTGAGGTAGAACCGAGAATTTGAAAAACTTGAATGGCGAATTAATTGATGTGTGTCTGTTTAATTGGGTTTTCGTCGATAATTCTTATATTTTTGTGATTCCTTGTTCCTTTTATTTATTTTTTTATTGGAAACTGGGTTGGGATGGTGATGATCATGATAATGACGATGATGATGGTGACGATGGATGTTGATGATGATGATGATGATGGTGATTATTGTGATCATGATAATGATGATGATGATGAACAGGATGGTTTACGGAGTGATTTGAGATTGGTGAATCAGATTTATTTGCAGTAATGCAGATTGTGGGGAAAGGTTGTTAGAAGAAATGCAAATTATTTATTACCATTAGGGATCTTCTGCCTGACTTATGTAATAGTGGACATAAGATTATATTGAAGTAAAGAATGAAAATGGAATGAAGCGTGAGGGATGAGACCTTTGCTTTGAGAGATGTGTGGGTGAAGCAGAGTAAAAATAATAGAAAAATCAATGTATTAAAAAAAAAATGTATGTCGAGGGACTATGAAGCTGTTTCAAAATAAGTACTGTATAGAAATAAGGTGGATAATTCAGGAAAACATATATATATATATATATATATATATATATATATATATATATATATATATATATATATATATATATATATATATATATATATATATATATATATATCGCCTCTGTGGTATAGTGGTAGAGTGTGCGTTTCGGACGCTGGTGAGCGAGGGTTCGCCTCCCGCCAGAGTTGTAAAAACTTTGGGAAGCGTTCACCAAGCCACTTGCTACTTTGGCGGAAACAAGGGGTGCTGTGGTTGAACCAGTGTCGCATACTAGTATGCTTGCACCCAATCGGCAGGCCGATTACACTTGGTTCACAGACTACACACACATCCAAAGCCACTACAATTACATTTACAAGCACTTCTCACCCTATATACAGTCTCTACCAGACAGCCTAAGCCACTTGGTAGAGATACATTGACTGTATCGTCCCTGCTTCGGTAGGGATAGGCCGGTCCTGCAGTGGACCTCAACGGCTGAGGATGATGATGATATATATATATATATATATATATATATATATATATATATAATATACAGTATATATATATATATATATATATATATATATATATATATATATATATATATATATATATATATATATTATTAGTGGAAAGTTAAGACCGACTTATTGGCTGCTTTTAGCAACAGGAAATGAGAATTGTTTGAGTTCTTGGGATAGGGAAAATAAACAGAATATACTGTACAGTATAATCACTTCCCTTTTTTTATAGAACTGTAAGAAACAGGAATTATATTAGCATAGGGGGTAATGGGAATGGGATGAAAAAAATGTGATTTTCGTAATTAACTCCTTTCAACTCAGGAAGTCTTGTTCATAATATTTTTGACTCCCTCAGGCGATTTCATTCACCTTATGAGTGACCTCCAACTTGAGGGGTTAGAGCGCGCGCGCGAGAGAGAGAGGGGGGGGGAAGAAAAAATGTCTTATTGAAGTGTATAAATGAGTTGGAGGTTATTGAAATAGTTTGAATAAATCGATGAAAAGTAAGTGTTGGTGATATTTCCTGGCAGAGGGAATAATATCATCTACTTATCACTGAAGTCCATTAATCCATATTTTAATTAATAGTTCATATAAGGGGATTTTGATAAGAGAGGCGTGCAGTCTCTCTCTCTCTCTCTCTCTCTCTCTCTCTCATCCTTGTTGTTGATTGCTTTGCTATTTTTTCGTCTTTTATGTTTCTTTAGTAATTAACTTTCTCCCTCCTCCTCGTCCACCTTCCAGTCTTTAATTTCTTCCTTCCTTCCATCCATAGTCATCCTTTCTTTTTCCTGATGTTTTTCTCTTTCTGCTTCCTCTGTTTCTTCATTCCCTCCTTCTCTCTTCCTACTTTTTCTTCCCTCCATTCTTCCATCCTTTTTCTTACCTTTCTTCCTCGCTTTCGTCCTAGTCTTTGGTCTCGCTGTCTTCATTCCTCACATTCGACCTTCCCGTTCCTCACTTTCGTCCCCAACATCTTCGTCTTCTTCCTCGATTCCTCCTTATTCGACCATCTTTAGCTACTCCTCACCTTCCCTTTGCTTTCCCTTACATTCCCCTTTTCTTTCCTCTCCACTCACTCGCTTTCCCCTCTGCCCTCTTCTCCTCTCACTCACTTTCCCCTCTGCCCTCTTCTCTCCTCCCTCACTTTCCCCTCTTCTATCTTCTCCCCTCACTAACTTTCTCCTCTTCCTTCTTCTTCCCTCTCTCGTTTTTCCGTCTTCCCTCGTCTCCCCTCCATCACTCACCTTCTCACTCTGGCCATCCCACCCCATCTTCCCTCTGATTTCTCCCCATTCACCTCCCCCCACTCCTTGTCGCTCTCCCCTCATCTCTCCCTCTCCCCTCTTTCCCTCCCCACCCTCCCCCTTCTTTTGCCGTCTCAGTCCTCTCCCCATTATCTTCTCCCTTCCTACTGGTACCTAACCTTTCCTGTTACCTTTTCATTTCCTTCAATTTCCCTCCCTTTTCCCCCTCATCCGTTCCTCTCCTGTCCTTCACCTTCCTTCCTTCCTCTCGTCCGTCCCTTCTTCCCCTTGTCTCGTTCCTTCGCTGTCTTTGCTTTTTGTACTCTTTCATCCTCTCAACTCTCGTCTCCCTCCCAGACTCACTTCTCCCCAGCCTCTCTCTCTCTCTCTCTCTCTCTCTCTCTCTCTCTCTCTCTCTCTCTCTCTCTCTCTCTCTCTCTCTCAATTTTTCTGATTGTATTTATCACACACACACACACACACACACACACACACACACAATGAATGACTAACTTGCCGGTACCTGAAACTAAACCTCTCCGTCCTCGTCCCTCCCCTCCCCTCCCCCACGTTTCTCCCCTCCTTCTGTCTCTTTCCCTCCACTTCATCTCCCTCATCCAGTCACTTTCTCCCCACCCAGCCTATGATTTCCCCACTCTCCCCATACTCCCCCACGCTCCCGCCATTCCCTCGCACGCCTTCCTATCCCCTCTTTTTACCCTTGACGTCCTCTTTTCCCCTCCCTCCCTCCCTCTGAAACGTGTCAAAACCACTCTCGTCTCGTCGTTACAAAGGACGGTGGATCATTGTGTACCGGTGATTACAGGCTGGGTACAAGAAAATGAGGGAATAGTACAGATTGTGTAGTTTTTGAGGTCGTGTGTGTGTGTGTGTGTGTGTGAGAGAGAGAGAGAGAGAGGGAGAGAGAGAGAGATCGTGTGTGTAATTATTAAGTATGAGCGTATGTATTTATTGATGCGGGAACATATCTTGCAGCGGCCCATTCAGCTAGTCATACCCTGTATTTTTTTTTTCTCTCTCTCTCTCTTTCCTCGAGCGCAGCGTGCTTTGTTCCCATAAATTTTAGTGGCCACCCATGTTACTGCCCTCATGGTCCCGCATCTCTAATAATTTTGTACTTCTTGCGTGTGTGTGTGTGTGTGTGTGTGTGTGTGTGTGTGTGTGTGTGTGTGTGTGTGTGAAGTTCTGTACTTTGATTTTGAAATATATTTTTGAAATCTTGTGTTTTTTAAAGTTTGGTTCTTCTAATTTCTCACCCAACGAAATTATTTTCACTCCACTCTTCCTACCCCACTCCTTCCCTCCCTCCCCATTAACCTCCACCCTTCTCCCCTTCCTCCTCATTTCCCCCACCTTCCCTCCCTCCCTCCCTTCCCATTTCCCCCACCTTCCCTCCCTCCTCATTCCTCACCCTCCATCCTCATCCTCCCGTGCTCCCAGTGTCTCCCTTCCTTACCTCTTCCCCAATCCCAGCCACTCCCCATACCCCATAAAACGAGGTATGTACCTTGTGAGTGTCCTGTTGTGTGATATTGCCGTCTGGCCTCACGGTAAAGGCGACAGTAATACAGACATTGTTCGAAATAATATTCCTTAACAACCTTAGCCAACACCCTTATAGCCGTGCAGTAGTGTCCGGCGCAAAAACAAGGGCGGTAATTTTCATTTTATCGTGGTTTGCCCGGAAATCTGTGGCGTAAAGATAACGGAGTGATGATTCTAAAATGCCTTTGCCTTGACGGTACAACCATTGCATATTATTATTATGCTTCGCCATATAAATGGCGAGGCTTCTGGTTTTCGTCAGTATTATGGTTATTTTTCTCTGAACTTATTTTTTTCTTCGATCTTGATGATATTATACACGAAGGAACCCTTGTGTAACCCAAGTCCTTGTGCAAAATATGAATGACCTTGACATTTTTGAAGGTCGTATACCCGTTTTTATTCTAAAAATTGCATATTCGAAATTGAAATATCGCAGAAACTAATTGAGGTAGAGCAATTTGGTTGAAAATATAAAAGAAAAAAATGTGTTCTGAATAATTTTGGCTTAATATTTTGCCATTTAGCATAGTGGAAAGTACCGAATTCAAATCTGCCCTCAGTGTTTTCTTTGCAACACGTTTTTAGAGGAAGCCACAAAAGCTTTAAAGCTGTAACTTTCCAGACATACAACTGTGGTCCCTCTTATAATCTTACAAGAATGTGGTTACAGTTAAGCATACATTAGCCAGTTATTGAGGCAAACATAAAATTTACACATGCGTTCTTCGACACCTTTGTCCTCAGACCTCGTTGATGTTACATATACCTTATATACCTTAAAGAATTATGGCGAAGCTTCCTTATTCTGGCAACACAATAAGAATTGGTATCTAATTATTATTATTATTATTATTATTATTATAAAACAGTTGTCTCGAACGCCCATGAAAACGCGTGTGACTCCTAATTTCCCACATTTCCAAGGGGGAGAGAGAGAGAGAGATTAGCTACCTTCTCTCCTTTCCTTTCCACCACTCCACTCTTCCCCAGTCCACTTCCCACTCCCGACATTCGTCCCCACTCCTTCACCTCCTAGCCTCACCTTCCCCTGTCAGCCTCCTCCTCCCCACCCCTCCCCTCCCTTTCCCCATTCTCCTTCTCTTTCTTACTGTTACCCTCTCCACCCCCCCGCACAGTCCTCCCCACTTCCCCTCCCCCACTCTGGTCTCACTTTTGTTTTTTCTACTTGCCATGATTTTCTCTCTCTCTCTCTCTCTCTCTCTCTCTCTCTCTCTCTCTCTCTCTCTCTCTCTCTCCATATATTAAGTTAGCTCACACCATAATCACTTTACTGACACAAAGTCAATGTTTTTCTTGGGATTTTCTTTGTCCCTCTCACTCCATCCATCCATCACTACTTACCTACCTTCCTGCCTACCTACCTCCCCTGTCACTTTCTCAGCTCACATGCATACCGGTACTTACACACCTGCCTGTCTACCTACTAACCTTCCTATATAACTTACCTGCCATTCTGCCTGCGTACCTTACCTCCTCTCTCTCTCTCTTTCTACCTACCTACCTACCTACGAAAGACTTACCCCCTCTCAGCCTACCTACCCTCCCATTCCCTCTCCTTCTGTGCTTACACAGCTTCCGGTACTTACACACCAGACTACTTACTTTCATAACAAAACTACCTACGGATTTGCCTACTTTACGCACTGTTCCTCCCTACATACGGGTACCCACCCACCCACCTACTACTTTCTCCCCTCTTTTGCCTACATACATATCAGTACTTCCACACCATACTTCCTACCTACATAACCTCTCAGCTTGCATACATAAATACACACTCGCCTCCTTGCCTACCTACCGTAAATTACAGAGAGAGAGAGAGAGAGAGAGAGAGAGAGAGAGATTCCTACCAATACAGGAACTGCATATCATTTTCTGTCAGTGCTCTTTGATTCATTAAGGTACAAATTTCCTAGTTATATTTACCAATCCATCTAATTACCATAATTCACTAAATCAATCACCTTGCCTCCCTCTCAAACTACACCATTCATCCTAACCCCAAACCTCTCCCTCTCCCGTCTCCCTCTTCCTTCTCCCTCTCCCTCCTCCCTTCTCCCTGTCACCCTCACCCTCCCTTACCCCCACCCTCACCGTCGTCTATAATCCACGGTGGTCCATATATAACGTTCCTGTTCCACTCCATGATTTCTCTTGTGTAGCAGGAGAGGCTGAGTTGGCGTTATCAGTGTGTACTTTGCATCATTTATTCATTTCCTACTCCCTTTGTCACTCCCACGCCCACACCAGCAGACAGAGCCGTCCCTGTAACACCATCAGACGAGTTTCTGGTGGAATGCTGCTTAGGGATCACATTTAACCTCACCCTAACAGTCTCTCACCTTCACCCTTAATCTTATACCTTTACTCTTGCCCTTACCCTTTACCTCGCCTTCACTCACTCACCCTCACCCTAACTCACTCACCCTCACTTTCACCCTCATATATATTCCTTGCATCATCATTGTCACCCTTTGCCAATCGCTCCATCCCTTCACTCTCAGTCACGCCCTTCTCCCTCTCCTATTTCTCCTCCCTCTTCCTCCTCTTTTTTTTTTTTTTTTTCCCTCTAAGCCTACCTCCCCTCCCTTTCTTCTCTCCTCTCTTCTCTTCTCCTCAATCCCTTTTCTTTCCTTTCCTTCTCTCCGTTCTCGTTTTCTCTCGTGTACCTCCTTTTTTCCCTCCCTTTCCCTCCTCTCCTCCCCCTTCTTTCTTCTTCATCTTTTTTTTTTTTTTTTGTTATCCTTCCCCATCCTCTTAATTCCATCTGTTATCCACTTTCCCCATTGTCCTTCTTCTCTCCTCTCCTGTTTTCTCCTTTCCCTCTTCCAGTTACATGCTCTCTCTCTCTCTCTCTCTCTCTCTCTCCACCTCTTTCCTCATCTCTTCATCCCTCCTCATTCCTTCTTCCTCGTGCCTTCTCATTCCATCTTCCTTCCTTCCCCATCCCACCCTGCTGCCTCACCTTCCTCACCAGCTGACAAAATCGGAAAAAATGCCATCAGTTTGCCACACCTTTGGGAGCAGTACGGCAGTTTGACCGGGAGTACGAGTTTCTGACCAGCAGTAGACGGTTTTGCTCTTCCACTGCGATGTTTTACTCTCGCTGGTCAAGTCGCAGACGATTTTATTCAGCAAAGAGTCTTAAGTTATCTGTGTACAGCTAGACGCTTTAAACATGGGGGATTGACAGTGAACAAATTATCTCTTCGTCTACCTGTCCTTTGCTGTCAGGTCGTCCTTTCTCCATCCCACACCACTATCCCTCACAGCTCCTCGCTCCGTCCTTCTACCTCATCCTCGGTCTCCCTCTCCCCAGTCCTCCCCTCCCTTCCCACCTCACCCATACACTTTCCTGGTCAGTATCTCACTATCCTTTCTCTCCACATGTCCAGACAATCCCGGATACTCCTGGAAACACATTCCAGCATATCCACATTATCTCCGCAACGCACCCGAACTGACACATTTATCTGTCTCTCCATGTCCACACACTTCTCACAGACGCCTCATCTCTAGTTCTCTCAGTCTTGACGTGTGTCCTTCCTTCACTTCAACTCTTGTCACTCTTTACCAATATCCCTCCATCTGAGTCCACGTATCACTTCCGTACGTCAGTGTGGGATATACAGTTCTATCACACAACGATATTTCCTTTCATACTCACTTTCTTGTTTCTTGTCAAGGACTTAAAACTGTAACTCTGGTATTATATTTGGTTAACGCCGGACGATTTTGTTCAGCATGGAGAAATCGTCTGCAGTCAGTGGATTTACGGGAAGTGTGGCTGTTTGACGAGCAGTGAGGCTACGGTACAAGATGATATGGTGTGTGTGTATTGAGAGAGAGAGAGAGAGAGAGAGAGAGAGAGAGAGAGAGAGGGAGGGAGGGAGGGAGGGAGGGAAATAGGACAATGGGACTGCATGAGTTAATGTGTGTGTCATAAGTAAATGCGAGTAAACATGAAAACTGCGCGCGTGCGCGCGTGCGTGAGTGTGTGTGTGTGTGTGTGTGTGTGTGTGTGTGTGTGTGTGTGTGTGTGTGTGTGTGTGTGTGTGCGTGCGCGCGCACGAGAAAAAAGAATGTTTGCGGGTGACTAACAGTGTACTTGTATATGTAAACGTAAGTGTGTGCTGTCTTGTTTTTTGCATTTTTTCGAGAATTTATATATATTCAGGTTGGTGGTGTGGCGTTTGGTTTCGTTATAGAGTTTGTGCAATAATCATGAGTTGTTTATAGACAAACGTTTTATTTTGCCCTCTCTTTAGTATTTCTCTTCCTTGTTTTGTATTTTTTTTATTTACTTTCGTTGTATTTATGTTTAATTTTGTTCTTTGCGATTGTAATTTGGTTATTCTTAGTATGCTTGTAAGATTTTTTATGCTTGTAATAACGGTGTTTTTTTCCTGTTGTTTTTATATAAATTGGGTTGTTTTTTATGCGTGTAGTATTGCTGTTGTTTTTATGTGTATATTAGTGTATTTTCACAAACGAAATAACTCACGTGCATACTAAGAGAAAACACCTAAAATCTCCTAAGGGAAAAAAAAAGGAAGGAAGAACCAGTCATGAATAAATAAATGTTAAAAGTAGATTTGAAAAGCAAAGACAGATAAAAGAAACACAAAAAAGAAAGTAAAAGAAACACGGTAAAAAAAATGAAGGTAGAAAAAGAAAGAAAGAAAAGGAAAAAGAAACCGAGTAAAAAAAAAAAAAGAAAAGAAATGAAAGAAGTACAACAAAAAAAGAAAGAAAAAGAAACCCAGCCAGAAAAGAAGATAGAACATGCTTTTATGGGCACACATTTTTAGCGGTCTTTTTTTTTGTGGGGGGAGGGAGGGGGCAAGGTGCGGTGGGGTGGGTGGGTGGGTGGGTGGGGGGTTTGTTAAGTCAGACTGGGTAAAAATGTGGCATCAGGTTCTGTGGGATATTTACTGCTTGGGTAATATATTGTTGGTGAGAGAGAGAGAGAGAGAGAGAGAGAGAGAGAGAGAGAGAGAGAGAGAGAGAGAGAGAGAGAGAGAGAGAGAGAGAGAGAGAGAGAGAGTTCTTTGGGTAATAAATTGTGAGAAAGATCTGGGAGTTGGAGTGTGGGGAGGAGGGAGTTAGCTGGGAGGAGGGAGAGAGAGAGAAAAAAAAAAGAGGATGGAGTTGGTGGGGAAAGGGAGGGGAGAGCGTGAAGATTTAAGAGAGAAGAAAGAGTTGGAAGGTACAAACGTTACGAATGAAGAAATATAGTTTAAGCACCGTAATGCAAAATGCTCTCTCCCTACCCACTTGAGCTACAGGAAATAGATAAGTTAAGGCAGAACTGAAAGATAGAACTGAGAAAAAAAAGCCACTCAAGATACATAAGCAGCTAGCACAGGCCCCTTTAGCTTCCTTTTAATCGCGTCTCCTCTGTGGATTCTACGGTGTTTTGGTTAGGAAAATTTGCCATGACCCTATTTTCAGCGCTAGCGTTAGGGGACAAGCGGTATGTTCCTCTGACTTAAGTTTATCATGTGTGGCAGCTCATATTTTCGAGAAGGAGGGTTTAGTGATCCTGTTCCTTATTTAGAATGTCCTCAACTGGTGGCAAGGCTGTACCCAACTCTTCATCATCGCACGTTGTTGCTTCAGCCTGTATATGTACTCATCTGTCCACTCCCATCTTTCCAAATAATTGTGACACCGTAGATCATATTTACATCACAAAAACAGCTCTCAGCCAGTTTGTGTAGAGTAAGAAATAGAACTCGTCTTGCCTTTTTTTTACATGTTCGTAATCACACACACATGCCTACGGTATCTGAATGTACCAGGTCTGTACTTGTAAAACGTATGAGTGACCCTTTAACGTGTGTATGCTGCATTTGCTAATAAATAGCGAGCTTGGATTGCTTAACTGATGGAGTTGTAGTGACATGAGGATAGTAAGGAGGAAAGGGAGGGGAGTGAAGAGAAAAGGGAGAGGAAGAGTAAAAAGAAGATGGATGAATAAGAAGGAATGGGAGGGAAATGGAGTAAGAAGGGAACAGGGAGAGGGAAGAGTAAGAAGAGGAAGGGTGAGTGAGGGGGAATGGGAGGGGAATGGAACAAGAAGGGGTGAGGGAGATGGACGAGTAAGAAGATGAGTGAGTTGGGAGGAAGGGGAGGGGAATGAAGAGGAAAGGGAAAAGGAGAGGGAAGCGTAAGAAGAGAATGGGTGAGTAAGGAGGTAGGGGAGGAGAACTGAGCGAGAAGGAGAGAGGGAGAGGGAAGAGTAAGAAGAGGAAGGGTGAGCAAGGAGGAAGGGGAGGGGAATGGAGAGAGAATTAATGAAGAGAGAATGGACCTGGTTTTAACATCAACTGGTGGGGGTCGTGTTTTTAGGAAAGATTAAGAACTGGCAAAAATTATCTTCATTATCCACCTTCAAGTAGGATCTTCATTATCCACCTTCAAGTAGGATCTTCATCATCCACCTTCAAGTAGGATCTTCATTATCCACCTTCAAGTAGTCAGTAGACATGAAAAATAAGCTCTCTGATTCTTCATGGAGGTTAGGCAGTGGGAGGGAGAGGAATGGGATATCGGGGGTGGGGAGGAAGAGGAGGAGGATTTGGCGAGTGGGCAGGAAGAGAAAGGGGATTTTGGGAATTTAGAGGAGGAGGAGGGGGTGTGGGGAATGGGGAGGAAGAGGAGGAAGATTTGGGGTTTAGGGAGTGGGAAGTAGTAGTGGGATTTTGGGAATGGGGAGAAGTAAGAAGATCGAGCGAGTCTGGAGGGAATGAGTGAGAAGAGAATGGTGGGAAGAGGAAGAGGAAAGAGTAAGGGAGCGAAATGGGGACTGAGAGAGAGAGAGAGAGAGAGAGAGCGAGAGAGAGAGAGAGAGAGAGAGAGAGAGAGAGAGAGAGAGAGAGAGAGAGAGAAACACACACACAGTTACCTAATGATACCACTAATAAAACATGAACGTTTAAAACAGCTTTCATCTCAGGCAGCAGTGTTTTTTCAGCATAACATTACCGCGCAGAAGAAAAAAACAATACGAAAGACGAAAAGAAAATCATATGCAAAGAAAAATCCGGAACATTATTCTTGGGTGCAAATTTTTGAGGAGGAGCTGGGGTAGAAAAAAGCTGAATTAAGAAGTTACCTGTTAATATCATGCCATTATTATTTGGAGCACAGAAACTCCCTGCAACGTGTAGGTTAAAAGCCAGCTCGATTAACTGCAGTAGAAGCAGTAGTAGAAGTAGTAGTAGAAGTAGTAGTATTGCCTTTGCCCAGAGTCGGACACACACACACACACACACACACACACAAAAGTAGTAGTAGTTGTTGTTGTTGTTGTTGCTGCCTTTGTTATAGAATAGTAGTAAGTACAAGAGGACTACTACTACTACTACTACGGTACTACAGTTGCTAATAATAATAATAATAATAATAATAATAATAATAATAATAATAATAATATAACAGTAAACAGTTTTCCGGGAGCATTATTCTTGGGAATGGCAATTTTAGGAGGGACTAATGTAGAAAAAGTAAATTAAAAAGTTAAGTCCGTAAAAAAAGAAAAATGAAAAAAAGTTAAGAAGAGAAGAATTGATTAAGTTAGTTATGGTTACTTTAAGTGGTAATTAGCCTCGCAGGAGATTTTATTATTATTATTATTTTTTTTTTTTTAATTAAGCCATTCGATTTCATTCAGGTGGCAAAAAAAAAAAGGATTATATAGCATTGAAAAAGACTATGTGCAGCTTGTAAGACAGAAACACAGTAAACAAATCGGGTGATGATTTTAGTAATAGTAGTAGTAGTAGTAGTTGTTGTTGTGGTAGTAGGTGGTGGTAGTAGTAGTAATAGTAGTAGTAGTAGTAGTAGTAGTAGTGGTGGTGGTGGTGGTGGTGGTGGTGGTGGTGGTAGGAGAAATAATAATAATAATAATAATAATAATAATAATAATAATAATCGTAGTACTAACCAACAACAAAAATTAAACGAGGCAGAATTAAAAAAAAGTTATAAAACAACCCAAGTAGGAAAAAACACCGAGGTAAAAAATGTAAATTGGTCCAGCAAGAAATACAGGTTAGGTAATTATGTTTGTTTTTTTCCAGTGTGTGTGTGTTTTTTTTTTAAGGGAAATTCGAAAGGATATTGTGATTACCTTTTGTGTGTGTGTTTGTGTGTGTGTGTGTGTGTGTGTGTGTGTGTGAAAGATTTGTGTATGGATGAATGAAATTATGTTTGTATATATGTGTGTATTGTCTGGATGTAAAGTGTTTGTGTGAATGTATGTTATGTATTTTCATAATGAATTATGTATGGCGTCTGGCAGTAGATAGATAGATAGATTGTTGCATGAGTGTATGTATGTATGTATGTATCTGTTTATAAATATATGGTGTTTATAAGTACTCTCTCTCTCTCTCTCTCTCTCTCTCTCTCCTGTATCGAAATTTATTCTAAACCGTAAGGTCTGAGTTTTCTTTGTTTATGGAAATTTATGCTACCCTTCCTGGCTTATTCTTTCTCCCTTTTTTCTCTACCTTTTCCACGGATCTTTTCTCTCTTTTTCGTGTTATAATTTTTTTTTAGTTTTTTTCTTTCCATTTATATATTGCTGCACTTTGGCTTTATATGTCTTTATTCTTTAGTTTTGGGTCTTGTTTTAGATTTTTTTTCTTCATGTATTTTTTTACATTTTTTTGTTGTCTTCTCCTTATCTGTATGTTCTCTTTTCATCTCTTCTCTGTATTTTGTTCATTATTATTATTATTATTATTATTATTATTATTATGTAGTACTGTAGTAGTAGTAGTAGTTGTAGTAGTAGTAGTAGTACAGTTTAAGGATTTGAATTTCATAAAAGCAGTCTTTCCTGATTTACCAGAAGACCCGCCGACATGTCGTAAAAGTACCCCCGCTAATACTAATACACCAATCCTCTATGAGACAGCCCTAGCATGTATTCAATATGGACGGTGGGTGTTAGCGCCTAAGTGGTGACATGTGGAGGTGGAGAAATAGGCCCTGAAGCCTTTACTCAGAGTCGGGCACATAAAAAAAAAAATAGTAGTAATAGTAGTACCGGTAGTAGTAGTAGTAGTAGTGTTTATTATTATTATTATTATTATTATTATTATTATTATTATTATTAATATTATTAATTTTACTACTGCTGCTACTACTACTACTACTACTATACTACTACTACCACTACTGCTACTATTACTGTTACTAGTGCTGTTAGTATTAGTATTATTAAAATATACAATTATTAGTACCAATACTTTCAGTCCTCTGCTGGCCCACCCCCATGGCTTTATCACCTCCTCTGCCTAGTTGCCCTCTTAGCAGTCCTTAATTGCCTATTGAAGGGCTGGGTAATTACACATGATTAGCGATTCACACTTAAATACTTATAGCCTCCGATTGTTACTCTCTCTCTCTCTCTCTCTCTCTCTCTCTCTCTCTCTCTCTCTCTCTCTCTCTCTCTCTCTCTCTCGTGTTTGCTTTTCTGTGATATATTTTAGAGTTGTTGACCCAGGACTCAAGAAACACACGTATCCAGAGAGAGAGAGAGAGAGAGAGAGAGAGAGAGAGAGAGAGAGAGAGAGAATTCAGCTCCCTTACATTAAAAAATAAACCACAGACAGAGTTTCGAAAAGAAAGAAAAAGAGGAAAAAAAAATATCAAGGTGAAGAGCGCAATCGCCGAGAACGAGAAGGGAAATTTTAGAGAACAGGTGAAAGCGAGAAAAAGGGGGAGAGAGAGAGAGAGAGAGAGAGAGAGAGAACGAGGGAGGGAGAAAAAAGCTAGATGACTTGGATGGGAGACAATGCCGTTAGGGTGGTATCTAAGTCAATAGTTGTTTGGTGGGGGAAAGAGAGAGAGAGAGAGAGGACAAGGGAGTGAAAAAAATGAGATAGGAAGTGAGCGAGTGAGCGAGAGAAAATCCGTGATGAGATTGTAAAAACTTTGAGGCACTTA
>NC_137043.1:31615381-31672881 GCF_032717465.1 Coenobita brevimanus | reverse complement strand
TGACGAGGACAATGAAGGGAAGGGAAAGAAAGGAAAGGGGGGAAGGGTAGAGGCTAGCAGGGGAGGTGAAAGGTAAGTTTGGGGCAAAAGGAAGGGAAAGGAGGATTAATAAGGAAGCGTGGGTAAGGGACTGAGAAGTGAAAATGATAGAAGGGAGGAGGGAATGGTAGGTGTAGGGTGGTGGGGGGGGGGAGATTTAGAAGTGGGTAGGAGGAAAGTAGAAAATTTTAAGATGTGGGGGTAAGTGAATGTTTAAGAGGAAGAAAAAGAGAAGTGAAAGGTGAGCAATGCAGGTTACTAGGGATTTAGATGGGTTAAGCTGAGAAGGGGGTGGGGGTGAGGAAGGAGGCATGGAGAGGAAATTGGAAATGTGAGTATGAATGGGGAGGGAGAGGAAAGAAAAAGGACAGCAGGAAAGGGGAGGAGAAGGAAATATGAGGAAGAGGGATGGGAAGAGAGAAGTGAGGAAAGAGGGGAGGAGTGAATGAGTGCGGAAGGGAGAGAATGGAAGAGGAAAATGAGGGGTGCAAGTAAGGGAGATGTCTATCTATCTGTCTATTGCCAGACGCCTCAATCCCGTTTGGGGTGGCCACAAACAAATCGCCTACAAGTCGCCCTGTCCCCCGCCATTTCACTCCCCTGCTCCCAACTCACACCCCCCTCTCTCATATACCTCTCCACCCCATCTCTCCATCTCATCCTCGGCCTCCCCCTCCCTCTTTCCCCCTTCACCTCACTCACATACACTCTCTTCGTCAGTCTTTCACCCTCCATCCTCTCCACATGGCCAAACCACCTCAGTGTGTTCCTCATAACGCTTCCTATCACATCCACATCAACACCACAACGCTCCTTTATATCCTCATTCGTCAGCCTGTCTCTCCATGTGACTCCACAGGCTCCTCTTAAATAACTCATTTCCACAGCTCTCACTCTTGACTTGTGTCCTTCCAACAACGTCCAAGCTTCACTTCCGTACGTTAGAGTTGGTATCACAATACTGTCATGTAGTAACTTTTTCACTTCCATGCTCACTTCCCTGTTTCTTATCACTGCTTTCAAAGAACCAGCAACCTTTCTTCCCTGCTGTACCCTTTCAAGCACTTCACCCTCCAAACCTCCATCCTTACTCATCACACTACCCAAGTACTTAAACGTACTCACATTTTCCAATTCCTCACCATCCGACCTCGCTGTACATTCACTGACTTCACCTCTTTCAAAGACCATCACTTTACTCTTCCCTACATTCACCTTTAGATTCCGTTTCTTACACACTCTCTCAAACTCATCCACCAAGTCTTGCAGCTCCCCTTCGTCTTCACTCAACAACACAGTATCATCTGCAAACAACAGTACGGGGAGTTTCCAAACACTGTCCTCTCTCACCAGGGCCACTCCAACATCCACTACCCTACCTTGTACCTCTTTTATTACCCCATCCATGTACAGATTGAACAACCATGGAGACATGACACATCCCTGTTTCAACCCAACTTTCAAAGAGAAAAATTCACTTAGTTCACCATCCACACGCACTGCAGCCTTCGCACCATCGTACATACTCTTCACAGCATTCAACAACCTCCCATCTACTCCATATATTCTTAACACTTTCCACAATCCTAGTCTATCCACCCTGTCATATGCTTTCTCCAAATCCATGAAAGCCGCATACAACGTCTTTCCCTTCTCTAGAAACTTTTCCACTAAAGATCTGAGAATGAATATCTGATCTACACAACCTCTTCCCTTCCTAAAGTGATTTTTTTTTTTTTTTAAGGCAGAGGAACGAGGGGAAGATGAGGGAGGGAGGAAGGGAGGGAGGGATGGCAGAGGGGAAGGGTAGTGAGGGAAGTGAGAGCCAAGAGTAAAGTACAGTAGGGAGAAGAGGAGAGGTGAGAAAGTAAAAAGACTGAGAGATGAGGGGAGGGGAAGAGAGGGGAATTGGTGAGGGGAGAGAAGAGACAAAGGGAAAGAAGGTGTTAGATGTTGGAAAGAGGAAAAATAAGAAACAAAGTGTGAGAGGGAGAGAAAAGGGGAAGGGAGAGACCGGGAAATGAATTGAGGTGAGGGGAAGGGGGAGTGAGGGGAGGAGAGGGTAGATGGGGTGAGGGGTGAGCGACGTAATAGTGGGTGTGGAGACAGGATAGATATGCCACCAACACGAGAGGGTAGAAACGCGGATAGCTAGGTAGGTAGGCAAGTAGGTATGTAAGTGGCTAGGTAGGTGGGTCAATTATTGGGTAGGTAGGTAAGTGGGATGGTTGGTTACTTAGATATGTAGGTTCACTGATAGGTGAGCTGGTTGGTTGGTTGGCTGGTTGATTAGTCGGTAAAGTAGGTAGGTAGGGAAGTAGGTTAGCTGTCATGAAGGTAAGCAGAAAAAGGTAAATGAATTCAAAGTAAAGGGCACAGTAACAGACTTATTGATCCTTATGAGATTGTTATAAAGCGTAATTCCGACCAGGCTGTGTGTAAAGACATACGTAAGCGTTTTCACATTGTTAGTTACTCGTTTATCGGTGGAATTCTGAAGTCTCATACTGTGAAATGTATACAGAAGAATTAATAGGAAAAAAAAATGTGGATGTTTTTGCATGCGAGGTGAAGCCTAGAATGTCTAAAGCATGAGTGATTTATTAGATGTCCTGACCATTCACCATAGTTGATTTGTTTGTATCGGACAGCAATGGGATCCTAAATCGTCTTTGCATGAAATTCGATGAGCGATAATTATGAGGTAGGATTGCGTGTCTTTGGTCGTCAGTCAGATTGTCATTCCCATCTGATTAAACTTGGCCTTCAGTCGAGCTAAAAAGAGGTCAAGTTAGCCGATAACTTTGCGAATTTTAAGATCTCCTTGTCTTTTTAGATCTTACCTACGCGAGTTTTAGTAGAAAATAGGGTGGATGATGATGATGATGATGGTGATGATGATAATCGTAGCGGTGGTGGTATCAGTTTTGATAGCAAGGAAAGCGTAAGTATACAGAAGGCTCTTTCCCATTCACCAATCCCTCCAACCTAAGCCCTAGTGAGAAAGACCACCACGCAGTATGAAGTCTATCTGTGTATCTATCTACCCATATGTATTTTATCTATATTGTCAGACACCATAATCTCGGATGAGGTGGCCGCAAACGAATCGCCTCCATGTTAGGCTATCCGCCAACACCAGGCTGCCCTATCACCATTTCACGCTCTGTACTCATCAGTCATATACCTCTCTCCCCAATCCCTCCATCTCTTTCTGCCTTTGGAAATACTGAAAGGAAATATTGTTTGAAAATAACGTGTCATATAGCTTACTCTTTCCACGTGACTTGAAATTGCTGTCTCACGATCTTAATACTGAGCTGTAATATGGTGCTCGTCACGAAGAAGTGCCGTGGAAAGGATGTAGAGCTGTACTGTTGTCTTGCCCTATTGAACTTTGGGGAATTAAGCTGCAAAAAGGCGAAAATCTCGGCCAAGTTAAGGTGAATGAACAACAGCGTATTTTAATTTTTTAAGGGAAACAGAGGATGTATTTATATTTTACTTTAAATTTGTGGAGGTATTTTCTTCAGTACTGGGGAAAAAAAAATTGATGTGCTGTCAGATTTAGTAATTTCATAAAATCTTTTTGGGAGCATTTTTCTCCTCGTAAAAAAAAAAAAAAAATGAATTGCTTAATATTCTGGCGTTAACATAATTAAGAATCAAGGAGAGAGAGAGAGAGAGAGAGAGAGAGAGAATAAATCGTTACGGTAAATATTAGAACAAGAGTAGGAATGATTTAGAAAGGTGACAGATAAGTGTAAGTAGGAGGTGTGTAGGTAGGAACAGCGTAAGTAGGAAGGAATGGAAAGGGGGGAGGGTAAAAAGGAGTAGGGCAGCAAGTAAGGGAATGTGTAGGTAGGAGGTAGGGGGTTGGTAGAAATGGCTCAAGTAGACAAGGGACAAGAGGTATGTAAGTAGATGGTGGGTAGGAGGGAGGTTAGAAGGCCTGTAGGCAGGAACGGGATAGTAGTTGGTGTAGGTAGGTAGGAGACAGTTGGTAGGAGGTAGGTAAAAAAGGGATGGTACTAGGTAAGAAGGTAGATAGATGGGGAAAGGAGGTAGGTAGAAAGGATTGTAGGTAGAAAAGGGGTGGTAGGTAAGTGGGTAGATAGGAAGGGAGGGGGGGAGAGCAGGAGGTAGAATTAGCCTTTCACAACGAGGACGTGTTGTGTATTCCTATGAACCAACAGGCGTTTTTACTCAGTATAGGAGAGAGCGTTGTAGCTGGAGTGGTCATACATTTCCTTTTAACTGCTTACCCACTAAAATAAAATTGTCAGAACACATAGGCAACAGGAATAAACCATAGAAACGTACCGGACTGGAGTGGTTATTAGGACTGGGCAGGTTGAATAATGGAAAGGGGAAGTAGTTTTAGTAGATATAGCCCCAGGTTCAACTGCAGTGTGAACCCAATGGACTCCAGAATGAAGTACCCCCCTTCTGCTGCACTCCACCATCCTCCTTTTGGACGATAGGGAAGTAGTTGAAGGGCATTTGTATAATCATGTAGTTAAGGGGCCCGGTTATATCAGTGCCACCACATGAAGGCGTCCCTCTTCAGCACCAGGTAAAGGGGAGAAGTGGGAGAGACTCTTAATAGTAGAACTGCATGACTTACCTTTCAAGCCTTTATTGTTTGTAAATAGAACCACGTGATTACCGCCCTATAATTTCCTTGTTTACAGATAGCAAGACCAGGTGACAGCCCACATGATTTCATTGTTTACAAATAGAACCACGTGACTACTGCTTTATACCTTCCTTGTTTACAAATAGCAAGACCACATAACTGATGGCTTATAATTTCCATGTTTGCAAAAGCATGATCACGTGACTGCTGCCTTATGCTATCCTTGTTTACAAATAGTAGAACCACGTGATTACTCCCTTAGACTTTCATTGCTAACAGATGAGACCACATGGCAGCCCCACGTGGCTTCATTGTTTACAAAAAGCAGAACCACATGACTGTTACTTTATACTTTCCTTGTGTACAAATAGCAGAACCACCCGACTTTCCCAGTTCATTGTTTACAAATTGCTGAACCACGTGACTGCCGCCTTATGCTCGTTGACAGATAGCATGAGCACGAGACTGCTTTCATAGTTTATATAATACCTGGGCCACGTGTCTGCTGCCTTTCGTGTCTTCATTGTTTACAAATAGTTGGACCACGTGACTGTCAGCTGTTAGGGAGGATCCTGAGGGTTGGGACGCTAATGGTGGTGTAGCGTGTAAGGGGAGATATTTGGTATGAGGGTAGGGGTGTTGGTACAAGGGATTGGTAAGTAGGGGAGTTGGTTTGTTGGTAGACGAGTTGGTAGGTAAGTAGGACGGTAGGTGGGTTTTTAAGTGGGGTGATTTTTTGGCAGACGAATACAGTAAATATAAATAGGTAGGAGGTTTGTTAGGTAGGTGAGTAGATGGTAAGAAGTTTGGTGGTTGAGTTTGTTAGTTGACGAGTAGGTAGATATTAGAAGGTACCGTAGATATGAGTTGTTATATAAGTAGGTGTATAAGCAATAAGTATCCAGTAAGTAGATAGGTTACTTGATGGATTAGTTGATTGATTGGTGAGCTGGTAGGTAATTCCGGAGGTAAGTAGACACAGGTAGGTAGGTAGAAAGGCTGATAGCTATGCAGGTGGATCGATAAGCTGGATTGGTAAATGGTAAGGTAGGTAGGCTATATATGTGGAAAAAGGTTGGTAAGTAAGCTGGTAGGTAGGTCAGTTGGTAAGTTAGTGGTTGGCTTGGTAGGTTGGTTGGTAGGAAAACACTGATTGAGGAGGGGTAAGTGGGTATGGAAGTAATGTTCTTTTGGTGGATAAATAGGTTAGTTAATTATTACATAGGTAAGTTCGTAGGTAGGTAAGTAAGTCGATATGAGTACAGGTAGCCGGATAGGTGGTGGTAAATGTAAAAATCAGCTAAAAATCGAGAGAGAGAGAGAGAGAGAGAGAGAGAGAGAGAGAGAGGGGCCCATTATATTACTTCCTGCTGACCCTACCTATGAGAGCACCATTCTCTCTCTCTCTCTCTCTCTCTCTCTCTAGGGAATTGTAAACTTTGGCTTGATTTGACGCTAGAGATTTCTAACATATTTTGAGAGAGAGAGAGAGAGAGAGAGAGAGAGAGAGAGAGAATTTAAAGAGGGTAGGGAATTAAGTAACAGACAATAAAGAAAACAATTTCGTAGGTAAATATGTAAAGGAGACGTGAAAGGCAAAAGGTAGAAAGGTGGAGAAGGTGAGAGAGAGAGAGAGAGAGAGAGAGAGAGAGAGAGAGAGAGAACGAATAAGTTTTCTCTGTTTGAGTCGCTGTATATAGTGCAAGTTAAAGGATATTATGTTATACACTCAACGGCCTATTCTTTATTTATTATCGAGTGAAGGTGGGAAATGAGCCACATGATTACCCGTGTGTAGTGCGCTGGGTGTTGCTTTCTGGTACGTTTACAGCCACATTTTCTCTCCACTGTTTAGGCTTGGCATGCTGAAAAATTTAGTGGTGGTTTATATGCATTAGGAGTTTCTGGTGATTTGATGTGGAGGTCATTTTGGACGTGCTGACTTATTTGCTGTTGAGATTGGGTGGTTAGTGCCGAGAGAGAGAGAGAGTCAGGTGTGTGTGTGTGTGTGTGTGTGTGTGTGTGTGTGTGTGTGTGTGTGTGTGTGTGGATTGCATGTGTTTGAGCTGTATGTACGATTAGTTGAGTTTGCTTTTGTCTTCCGTGTGTGTTTACAGCAAATTTGTTCTTTGTACTCTTCCCTTCCATTACTGTGTACATAGTTGTGTGTGTGTGTGTGTGTGTGTGTGTGTGTGTGTGTGTGTGTATGTGTGTGTGTGTGTGAATTTATGTATATGTTCGTTTTATGTGGATGTATGTGCATGTGTTTGTAGCCTGTGTGTGTGTGTGTGTGTGTGTGTGTGTGTGTGTGTGTGTGTGTGTGTGTGTGTGTGTGTGTGTGTGTGAGAGAGAGAGAGAGAGAGAGAGAGAGAGAGAGAGAGCATGGATTTATACCTACGTACGTTTTTGTGAGGAAGTGTACAGGAACTCCTTAGCAACGTGTATGTGTGTGTGTGTGTGTGTGTGTGTGTGTGTGTGTGTGTGTGTGTGTGTGTGTGTGTGTGTGCATAAATCAGTAGATGAAGCTAAGTAGTGTGTGTTTATGCTTGTGTGCGTGCGTGCCGGGTGATGTGCGTGACTTATGACTGTTTTATGCGTCCTTCTGTGTGCACATCCTTGTCTCTCTCTCTCTCTCTCTCTCTCTCTCTCTCACACACACACACACACACACACACACACACACACACACACACACACACACACACCAACTAAGGGATTTAATATTACAGACGATTTCTTTCAGCCTAGAGAGTGATACGCACTAAAAGGACTTAAATGCAGTCTCCACGATGCTTTAAATTCCATATATTTTTCAAATCCACCGGAGGAGACGTTGTCACTGAGTAGGGACAGATTAAACTTTTGAATCAGAAGACGTAATTTTTTCAATATTCTTGCTACTACCAATTTATTTTATTTATTCATTTATTTTTTATTTATTTTTCAGGCAAGAGGAACTTTGGTGAGATTAGATTTTTTTATATTAGGTAAGGGGAGACGATCAAACTATAATTGTTAGATCTAGCCATGAGTAACCCCTTCATGGTTCATATAGTTCATAAAATTTCGAAATTAAATCGATTGGAGGCAGCAAAGCGAAACAAGAATGATAGGTCATGGTAGGCAGTGATTAATGACTTGTTGGTGACGTTTGCTAATCATTTCTTTTCTTCCACAGGTGAGTGTGTGAGCTGCCTTCAGGTGTCTTAGTGATATGTTGCCATGGAGACCGTAATTACCCTTTCGCTTTTTTGTCTTGTTAGTTAGCTGTGAGAATAATAATAATAATAATAATAATAATAATAATAAATAATAATAATAATAATAATAAATAAAAATAGCAATAATAATAATAGTGTTCCTGGGAGCCACACCTTCAAATGATGATGATGTCATTTCTGTTTTTTGTTCCCAGTTTTATTGAATAGTTTGTTGAATTGAATCACTAAGATTTAAAATACATGGTGAATATTCTATGACAGATCAGAACCATGCTACCTTATTCTTTACTCTTCGCCATTCTTTTCCTGTCCTGCAATATCCTACATTACCCTGCCCTGCCCTGCCCTGCCCACAAGCACTAGACATGACACATCCCGCCCCTTCCTCACCTAATCTCCCCATTTCCTTCACCTCCTCTATTCCCTTACCTCACCTGCCCGGCCCTCTGACCTCTCCCCCTCCCTTTCCCCATCCCCCTAACCCTCTTCTACTTACCTCCTCCCGTACCCCCTCCTCCATGCCCCTCTCCCTTGTCACCTTCTCCTAGCCCTCCACCTCTTCCCCCTCCCCTCCACTCCCTCTTCCCCGCCTAATCTCTGGACCCGTTAATTGATTCAACTCCATTGCATTTGCTTAACAGTGACAAGTTTGCGGTAATTGTATTTGAGAGAGAGAGAGAGAGAGAGAGAGAGAGAGAGAGAGAGAGGGGAAATCCAACTTTGCGGTAATTGTATTTGAGAGAGAGAGAGAGAGAGAGAGAGAGAGAGAGAGAGAGAGAGAGGGGAAATCCAACTCACAAAACAGTAAATTAACCATCGTTCTCTTCATCACCAGTGCTTGTGAACGACTGAGTGATGACTGAATGGGTGGATGTGTTGCTACTTTCACTGGTCACTCTGGCTACCTTCTACTAATTTATATGGGTTTTTGGAGCCAGCCTGCCTCATTAATTATTCCTGCGAAACTAGGGGGTCAGGGTGACAATGGAACCGGAGTCCAGGTAATTGTAGGTGTTGATTAAGACTGCCTCTAGACCCTCTCAGTAGCAAAAGTCGCTCCTAACTTACTCATCTGAAGGTTTTAGGAATAACCCATAAAATACATCACCGGATTGGAGGATTAATTTAGCCCCAGGGAGTCATTATCCCAGGTGTGTATGTCACTGTAAGAATTTTAATCCATTTAGCTAGAGGCATTTTTCTTTCTTTATATTAGCAAGGGATTTTACTCAATTTTGGAGAGCACCCAAGTAATGAAGGGATTAATGAAAATATATAAACCACTCCAGTCCGAACTCCCAAGCTGAGTAAAATCGTCTGATGGTAGCAATAATATTAAAGGAAGCCCTCGTATCGAAAGGGTTTAATAAATAGAACACAGTGCTACATAGGCCATTATTTCACCCGATGTTCTGTTATTATCTCGGGTGTTAAGGCAAATATACATTTTTAAAGTCCCTCCTCCCTTAATCTCTGTATGGGTTTTCACTTAATTATATACCCTTTATGATGCTAATGAGGAATTCTATTTAGGACTTTGGTTGCTGTTTATTGGTTACATTGTGTATGGTTAGGTTTAGTTTTGGTTAGGCTGAGTCTTGGTTAGGTTCGGTTAGGTTAGGTTGGTTGAATTTAGGTTTGGTATCGTTAGTTTATGTTTGATTTGGTTGGATTTGATTGGCCTTTAATAGAATGGTTGGATTGGGTTAGGGTACCATAGGTTGAATTAAATGAAGGTTAGCTGAATAAGTTTTAGGTTCGATTAGTGGAGGCCGTAGATACTGTAAAGGACTTGAAAATTTGGGAGGAAATGGGGCTTAATTCGTAAATGATGATGATTGTTAGCAAAGAGAAATTTATCTTGAGAAGGAGAGAACTTGGGACAGAGCAGGTAAAGACAGGTCAGAGCAGGTTGGAATAGGTCAGGACATCGCGAATAGGTAAGTCAGGTCGACAGATGAGGACAGGTCGAGGCAGAAGTCAGAATGTCAAGACAGGTGAAGACAAGCCAAGACAAATCAAAAGTCGAGAGTAGGTCAGAACGTGTCAAGGCAGGTCAGAGGACAAGCCAAGACAAGTCAGGTGAAGTCAGGATAGGTCAGAAGAGATCATAGTTGGTGAGAACAGGTCAGTGTAAGTCAGAGTAGGTCAAAACAGCTCATAACAGGTCATGGCAGGTCGGAATAAGCTAAGACAGGTCAGACGTTTCAGTATAGGTCAAGAGTAGTCAAGAAGTCCATGCAGATCAAAATACCAGCACATAGGTCATAAGAGATCCAGAGGTCAGAACAGGTGAGGTACGACAGGGTCACATGCCAGGAAGTTTAGTGTCAGTAGTTGGCTCAGTTTAATTCGATGCAGTTAATTAGGGTGGCAATTAGGTAAGCATGTAGTTTAGAAAGGGGGGGGGGTACAGGGAATTGTGTCAAGGAATTTGTTGGGGATGTTCGCATGGGTTGGCGAGTTGAATGAGGATGTTTGGATGCATTGGTTAGGCCAGTTTGATAACGAGGCTAGTTGGGTTGGGTCAGACTCTTAGTAATGAATTTAAGTAACGCACCAATATTATCGTAAAAAAAAAAAATAGAATCGTGACATAATAATATAAAGATTACACACACACACACACACACACACACACACACACACACACACACTTATACACAGTCACCAGGCGCTTTGGTTAAAGTAAATCGTTGATAGTAAATAAATGAAACAGTCCCGCATATAAAATAAAAATACATAACGAAATACACACATAAATAATAACATATAATTGAAATGTCCAGTTCGTTCGTTCACCCGTGCCTTTCACGCTAATCACTCACGTTGCCTGTTAATTATTGTTCATTTTGTTCATCGAATAAAAACAGTCCAGTGAGCCCTAGGTTATTTTGGGATTGTTTTTATGTATCGGTGTGTGTGTGTGTGTGTGTGTGTGTGTGATTATTATATTTTTGTTTGTAGGTATATTTGTTTGTGTACGTAGTCTGTATGTTTATGTATGTGAGTTTATGTATTTTTGTGTATTTGCATCTGTGTTTTCGAGTGTATATCCTTACTTTTTAAAAATCTGTGGTTGTATATCTGTATGTACAAGGCTGGGCTTAGTGTATGAGAGAGAGAGAGAGAGAGAGAGAGAGAGAGAGAGAGGTTTAGAAAAGATAGGTTGATTTTACTGGAGTCGTCTGCCTATTCATGTATCTTGCGTATTTATATTTACGTATCTTGCTTATTTATGTGCATTTGTTATTTTAACATTAAACCCTTTGACGTTTTTTTCAGTTTATTATTGCTACTTTTAGACGATTTTGTTCAGCTTAAGAGTGACCTGTCGAAATGGAGAGTTAAAACAGCATTCATTGACCTTTCCAGTACCAGAACTTTCCCCAAGGTTGAATAAAATCGTCTGGAGGGAGAAAGAATAGGCCAAAAAAAAAAAAAATCACACGCTTCAAGGATTTAAATTGTGGGAGTGAAAGGATGTGTGCCCAATTTTCTCTGGGCACCCTGACGATAGTTGTCTTTGCTTTATGGTGTGTATTTCCTGTCTTCGGAATAATATTAGAGTGTGGATAGTCCTTTCTGTATTATCTTGTTCACTTTTTATTGTGTTTTTATTATTTTCTTGATAGTCCTGTTTGTACTGTATTGGTCACTGTTTATTGTGTTTTTATTAGTTATTTCTGAATTTGCGCTTTTATCTTTACCTAATTGGTTAGTTATTTCTTTTCGTTGTACCAAATTGCTGTTCTAAGTTAATTTTTCACACTCCCTGTAGTTTTTTTTTATTTTTGTTTTTATTTTAGATTTCAGGTTTTCAGATTTTCTTTACGTAATGGTCTTTTTCCAGTTATATCTTCCAGAGTGTTTGTAGCTACAGTATACGATTATTTGCCAGTTTTTATTTTTGTAGTCTTGATCATTGATATTTTTTAATGGGGTTTTGTTTTTATTTATTCTTGCCTTGTTTAGGATTTCTTTTTGTACCATTATTTTTATACGTTGTCCTATATATGGATACATTTCCTGTGACGCGCCATGAATATTTTATTAAACATCTCTTCTGTGTATTAAAAAAAAAAAAATATGGATGGTTCAAGCACTTCAGTTACTAGATATCGATGCCCTGCCTTTACCAGTGTATCCTAGGTTATTTTTTTACTTTTATTTTTAGCTGTTATTTATTTATTATAGTAGTGAGCGTAAATGCCTGACGATAAAAAAGAGAGCTGCCAAATATTTAGTCGATTAAGTGATTGAAGCCGTTGAAGGGCGGGTGGCCAGAGGGGGTGAAAATAGTGGTGTGTGTGTGTGTGTGTGTGTGTGTGTGTGTGTGTGTGTGTGTGTGTGTGTGTGTGTGTGTGTGTGTTTATTGTTTGTTGTGTTTTTGTTGGAGTTGGAGTTTTTTTTTTTTTTTTGTAACTGGAACTTTTGAAAGGCAGCTAAAGAGGTGCTAGTGCTGTTGTGTTTGTGTGTTTATTTGTGTTTGAGTTTTTTGTATTTGATTTTAGGACTTTTTGGACGCTTTGAAAGGGAGATGGCCAGAGTAGGGAAAATACTGTTTAGTTATTTATTTTTAGTGGGATGGTTATGTGTAGTGCTTATTGGATTAGTTAATATTTGAGTATTTTCTTACTTTGATGTGTGGTGACTGCAGAGGTGGAGGAAAGCTGTTTTTTTTACGTGGTTATTATTATTATTATTATTATTATTATTATTATTATTATTATTATTATTATTGTTGTTTTTGTCATTTTGCTTTTGGTCTTGTTAATAGTCCCCCCTGTTCATTTATTTAAGTTTATATTATTTAACTTTATCATTCACTTAATCACTGTGGTAAATTACCCCTTCTCGCTAATCACCTCATTATAGTCCTTTCTTGCTTTTTCAAGGGGCAGGTCATAACATAGTCAATAACTGACACATATATTTCTGGATGACTTCGTGCTTTACCAGTTTTGTTGTGGTTAATGGAATAATAGTTCAGTTTGTCGTTAACCCTCTCTTGGTCAGGGCAACTCTCTCTCTCTCTCTCTCTCTCTCTCTCTCTCTCTCTCTCTCTCTCTCTCTCTCTCTCTCTCTCTCTCTCTCTCTCTCTCTCTCTCTCGGTAACGCCATATGGTTTTGTTCTGGTGAGAGAGTCATAAGAGTCTGAGAGTTGTAGTACAGTCATCGTTAACCCTCTCGCTGTCGGAACAAGTCTAGCCTGCCGGCTAATGTAAAACGGTTTTTATTCAGCTGAGAATGAGCAAAGGGCCCGTATTCTCGTCGGTTGAGGAAACTCCGTAACACCTATTCCAACGCGATTTATTTTGTTTATCACACCTTACTGTCCTCTTCTGTGTTGCATAAATCCTTCCAATATAGCCATACTCAGCATAGATAACTTACAAAAAGGATATTAACCAGCTGTATCCAAGAATAAATGGATAAGGAAGTGGTGTTAGGGCGCTTCTTCAACCGACGAGAATACGTGCGGTGTTAGTATTTCCAGCACTGACCCTCTCACGGTGGGAAGAACTCTGTTAATCGACTCCAACTGCCAGATAAATTTGTTCAACTGAGAGTGAGTCATAGGAGCCTAAGGACGTAAATGACCCTCTTATAGTCCTCATTTTGTAACGGCTGGTCCATTACAGAATCAATAACTGGTATATATGTTAATTACCTTACTATTTTACATTATTGATCTTAGTGGTGGTGTAATAAGTGGCACATATGTTACCGAATTATTATGATTATTATTTTGTTATTTTTTTTTTTTAATGGTATAATTTTCTAGTTGTCAGCCGTGCCATTGTCGTTTTTCCCCTTCAGTCCAAGGAGATATAAATTGTGTTCTTGCTGCCACCAGACGATTGTATGCAGCTTAGAAGAGCGCGCTTGTTGGGAAGATGTGAATGAAGGCTGTATCAACACATCCTGGAGGAAGCGAAGGGATTAAACAAGATTGGCCCGAGACAGCGAACAGATTCAAGAAAATTGTCTGGAGATAGTGAACAGATTAAGATCGGGCAGAGATAGTGAACATATTAAATAAAACCATCTGGAGATACTCGTAGGGAATGGATTAAGTAAAAACGCCTGGAGATAGCAAACGGATTAAATAAAATCGTCTGGAGATAGCGAACAGATTAAGATCGCCCAGAGATAGTGAACAGTTTAAATAAAATCGCCCAGAGATAGCTGACAGATTAAATAAAACCGTCTGGAGATACTCGTAAGGAACGGATTAAGTAAAAACGCCTGGAGATATCAAACGGATTAACTAAAATCGTCTGGAGATAGCGAACAGATTAAGTTCATCCGAGATAGTGAAAAGAATAATCGTATGGAGGTAGCGCACGTATTAAAATAATCTGGAGATGGCGAACGGATTCAACTTAGGATGAATCACTAATAGGGAAAGGGTGAAGGCCATGAGAAGCCCCTTAAGATGGAAAAAACAGCTCGTAAGTTATATATTTCTCCCAAGTGAAATGGTCTGGTGGTGGCTGTATATATATATATATATATATATATATATATATATATATATATATATATATATATATATATATATATATTTAGAATATATGTGAAGGGGTTAAAATTTGTCTCGCGAAGGGGAAGGCAGACTCCCAATTTGTCCAATGCCTGTGGTTATTAGATTTGATCAGTTTGCGTCGCCCATTGCAGTGTACAGGGAGCTGTGAAGGGAGCAGTGATAGGGAGGGGTTAGATGTGTGTCCTCGTCACAGGCTTCTGATATTAGCGTCCAGAGGCAGGGTTTGTTTTCCTGTTTGCAATTTCGGTAATAAGCTTAGACCGTGATAATTTTCGTTTATACATGTAATGAGGTATGAGAGAGAGAGAGAGAGAGAGAGAGAGAGAGAGAGAGAGAGAGATGCATTGATATTGGTGGCAATGTCGGAGTGACGGTTGAGTATGGAGTTTGGAAGGCTTGAATGTTGATTGAATGGAGGTTTGGACCCATTATCCTGAGAACACCAGTTGTAGTTCTCATTCCTGATTTTCATTTTTCTATTTTTAGATCCTACGCACCTCATTTGTCACCCTCCATTTTTTTTATTATTATTGCTAGACTTCGACTTAAGGATATTTAGCTCATTTTTTTTTGTTATTATTATTATTACAGGTGTTAAACATCGTCTAATTATTCTAGTGTAAGGGACGTTTTGTAAGTAGAGTAGAATTGGAGGTAGCAAAGATGGATTTAATAGGTGCAGTCGAATTGGGGGGAATAGTAATGGGAATTGGGTGATGATGATGATGATGATAGTCATGATGATGATTTTAGGTGCCATCCTACTGAAAGGAATATTATTGGGAATAGAGTTATGATGATGATGACGACGATGATGATTGACGATGATGATGAAAATAATTTGACCATGACGTGTCGTTATTCCCAAGAGAGAGAGAGAGAGAGAGGAGGGGGAGGGGGCACTGAAGATTGTTGCTCAAAGGAAATTCAACTCCTCCCTCAAAAAAAAAAAAAAAAAAAAAAAAAAAAAGAGAAAAAATAGAAAAAGAGAAAAAGTAGAAAACTTGATTCGACTTCATGACCGCGCGACATGCAGCCCTCCATCCACTCGGCAAACACAGTGGGGGGGAGAGGCCAAATACGCAAATATGCCTCTCACCCCCTGGCTCCACAAAAGACTCCGGAATTAGGGGTTTGCTCGCACCTTGGGTCGCCTGTGTCTATTTTAAGAGTAAAGGGTGGTAAAGGGTCACCTGGAGTTCCGAGACTGATAGAAGTAGGTTGATTTCTTCTTTTCATTATTCGTGTGTGTGTGTGTGTGTGTGTGTGTGTGTGTGTGTGTGTGTGTGTGTGTGTGTGTGTGTGTGAGCGCGCGCGCATTGATTTAAGTCCGTTTTTGGTCAACAGCCCACTTTTCCTTTGACGGCCACCATCCCCTTTTTATTATTATTGTTTATCAGAATTTTCAACCAATTAATTCAGTCACCCATCTTCTCTTTTATAACCCAAATTGTTATCCCTGATCTGTTATCCCTATTTTTCAGCCATTATGTGTATTTTCCCTTCTTTCTTTTCGTTCCCCCAGATTTTCAGTATTATCCGTGTTGGTATCATTTTCATCCATAAATTCCTAGAGCGGTCTTCTTTTTCGCTCCCCCTCCTCTATCATGATTGTTATTACTTTTACATTGCTACTTAAACTTTCAGGCATTAATTCCAATATCACAGTCTCCTTGTTCCGGCTCTGCTCTTCAATTTTCAAGCGTAAATTGCTATATCTTGTCTACTTCTTCCAGCTCGACTAACGTACACACACACACACACACACACACACACACACACACACACACACACACACACACACACACACACACACACACACACACATACAGAGGATAACATATAGGCAAGATATGGAGACAGGACAATACAAGCCTTGCTCAGATCGTGTATACCCGTACTACAAATAGGTATATAATTCTCTCTCTCTCTCTCTCTCTCTCTCTCTCTCTCTCTCTCTCTCTCTCTCTCTCTCTCTCTCTCTCTCTCTCTCTCTCTCTCTCTCTCTCTCTCTCTCTCTCTCACCTTACACAGTCCCAGGCCTGTACTATGAAATTATGCCTGTAATCCCTTGTGCCTAATCCTTGCTGTAACCTCCACTCTTGTGCAAATAATTCTCTTGGTCTTGCCATTACCACCACTCTTCATGTGACCAGCCGGGCTATAAGTGGCTTGGGTGTCTCCTTTGGTCGGAAATACCTTTGAACTGTATTAGATTTTAAGTAGAAACTGGTTGAGATTAAGTGACGATTAATGAGAGGGAGGAGATGGAATTTATTTTTGAACTGGGATTAAAGTTGCTGGTATTAAACTGGGATTCCTTTTCTTGGTATTGAAGTAGGATTGGGCTAGAATACGTGTTGGAATTGTACAAGAATTGGACTGGCGCTGGGGTTGAATTGGTACTGGGATTGATTTTATTAGGATAAGAAATGGGGTAGACTTTGGTTGGTTGGGGAGATTTCATGGTTTGGTCTGGCTAAGATGATAATACCAGAACCCGTACCAGTAAGTATGAAAGGGTAGTACTATTAATAGCGGAATAAGTTTTATGGATATTATCGGAAAAAAATTGTTTCAAGGTCAGCCTGTGAAGATGAAAAAGTACAAGTAGTAGTTTAATTTAAGAATGTATAAGTATTAAAATTAAGTATTGTGCTGGCAGACCTGAGTGCAAAAGTAAATCGGAAAGAGAAATTTCTGGAATGGATACGTAGAATGTCAAGAGGTAACGCATGAGTAAAATTTGCTGAAAGAAAGGGTCTGAAGGTGATAAAGGCAGTGCAGGAAGAATAAGTAGGAAATGGACCTGGGGAGGAGGTAGCATGAACATACAATCAGAGACGTCACCGCATAGAAGAGGTTAAGATCTTTTAGGTACTTTTTGATGTATGTGACAGCACTTCACAGACGGGTGCCATCGTTACGAAACAGCAAGTGAGTTGACGTTAATTGATCTAAGAAAACCGAGAGAATTTACGTAAGACTTAAGAAATGTATTAAGGAGCTTGTAAAGAATGGAGAAGTGCATTACTCTCTTCAGTTCTGTCACTTATAATTATATCCTTCCTACGACCAGACGGTTTTATTCAGTTTGAGACAGACTTCGAGAAGTTAAAAGGTGAATGAAGACGTAACCCCTACATGTCGAGAAAATTTGCCCAACATTCAATAAAAACATGTGGATATTAAGCTAAAAAAATATAAATATATATTTCTGGATTGGAGGAGGTAACGCCTAATTGGTCGTCTAATCTCTCATGCGTATTTCGGCTAAACTTATGACGAATTTTATTAAACGTCTGTTAATACCGCCACATTGACCTTGTTTCATCAGTTGTTGTTTTTTTTTTCCTAGCAAATTTCTGATTATTTTATTTCACTGAGGCTTAGTCATAGGAGCCTGGGAGTTAGATAGGACAGAGAAAGATATAGCAGATTTAGAGAAAATGACCCATATTAAAATTCTCTCTCTCTCTCTCTCTCTCTCTCTCTCTCTCTCTCTCTCTCTCTCTCTCTCTCTCTCTCTCTCACCTAGCTTTCAAGATGTTCCCAGTTTTCTCCTAATTAGCTGACAGTACAAGAGAGCCATTTGTTAAGGACTTCTTCCACTGAGAGAGTACGCTCTCTCTCTCTCTCTCTCTCTCTCTCTCTCTCTCTCTCTCTCTCTCTCTCTCTCTCTCATATATTGTTATTAACCCCTTAAGTTTTTTTTTCCATAATATCTTTCTACTTTCCCCACCTTTATTTCCGTCTTCATCCTTTCTTTTTCTTCTTTTTTTTTTTTTTTTTTTTTTTTTTTGCTTCACTCCTCTTCCTCTTTCTCTTCTACCATTCGTACTTTTATGTACATGTTTACGGAGGAGGGAAAGGAAGGAATGGAGAGGGGGAGAGGGGAGACTAGACGGAGGGGGAGAGGGGAGACTAGACGGAGAGGGATTAAGTCTTTAGGGAAAGGAGGAGGGAGGGAAGAGAGGGAGGAGGAGAAAGGGAAGAAGAGAAGGAAGAGTGGAGGTTGGGAGAGAAACAAGGGATTAAAGTGAGATACCAAGAGAGAGAGAGAGAGAGAGAAGGAAGATGGGAGGAGGGACAAAGGATTAAGAGAGCCGAAAAGAGCTACAGAGGCGGAGGAGGAAGGAAGGGAAAGAAAAGAAGGCGATAGGAAGACGAAGAAGTGAAGGAAGTGGCAGGGGGAAAGAAGGAAGGAGAGAGGGTGGGAGAGGTGAAAGAAGGAGAGAAAAAGAGGGAGGGAGGGAGGGAAAAAAAGACAGAGAAGAGAAGGGAAGGGGTGAAAGATGGAATGAGGAAGTAGGAAGAGGAAGTGGGTTTGAGGAATGGGGGGAGGGGAGACACTAGGGACTTTTAAAGTATACTGTGGAGAGAGAGAGAGAGAGAGAGAGAGAGAGAAAGAGAGAGAGAGAGAGAGAGAGAGAGAGAGAGAGAAAGAGAGGGGGGGGGATTGGTAGTAGGTAGCAAATAAGGCTGTAAAGTAAAAGACTGTTGTAAAGTAAAAGACTGATTCAGAAGTAAGCATACATAAATTCAGTTACAAAAATGATGATACTGAATAGAGATGAATTTATAAAAAGAGGATCAAAAAATAAAATATAAAAAAAGAGGTTCAAAAGTGAGCAAGTGAGGGAATAATTGGATGTTAAAAAGTAGGAAAATAAATGACCAAAGAGCAAGGGGTTCAGAATTTGGGGGTTCAGAAATGGTGAGGGGGTTCAGGAGTGAGAGAAGGAAAACATGAGAGCTCTAAGTGATACAAGGGAGCCAAAACAAGGGAATGAAAAATGAGAGAAAAATTTTGATATGGCAGATTAAAAGTTAAGAGATAAAGAGAAAAAAAGAGGAAATTATAGGTAGAAGGAAAATTGAGAAGGTTGAAAATAGTGAGGGAGTTTTACGAGTGGGAGGAAAAAAATAAATTATGAATAATTATTGGGGGAGGGAAGGGTTTAAAAATTTCAAAATGAGGAAGGAAAAAAAAATAACTTGGGGTTCAGGAATAAGAAGGGTTCAGAAAGTGAGTGAGAGGCTCAAGGATGAGAGAAGGAAAAGTGAGAGAGAGAGAGAGAGAGAGACGGCAGATGTTGAGCCCCCTTCTCTCTCTCTCTCTCTCTCTCTCGGCTAAGGTGTGTGCCAGAGAGTGCCGGGGGTCGATGTATTTACAGAGTGCTAGTGTAAACAGGTGCAGGGGGGGCCAAGGAGAGAGAGAGAGAGAGAGAGAGAGAAAGATATGGGAAGGAAGAGAGCTTAGAGATACAAAGATTTTGGAATTCTGAGAGAGAGAGAGAGAGAGAGAGAGAGAGAGAGAGAGGGAAAGAAAGAGAGCTTAGGGGTATAACGATTTAGTAGTTCTGCTAGAGAGAGAGAGAGAGAGAGAGAGAAGATAGGGAAAGGAAGAGAGCTTAGGGGTATAAAGATTTTGGAGTTCTGCAAGAGAGAGAGAGAGAGAGGGAGAGAGAAGGTAGGGGAAGGAAGAGCTTAGCGGTATAAAGATTTTGGAGAGAGAGAGAGAGAGAGAGAGAGAGAGAGAGAGAGAGAGAGAGAGAGAGAGAGTTGCGTATGCGTGGAAATGTTTGTGCTGAGTTTTAGGTAGATAGATAACGTGAGAGGTGAGGAAGGGGAGGCAGGAAGAGAGAGAGAGAGAAACGGAAAGTAACACGTAAAGGAAGCATGGGAGAAGAGGAGGAAGGAAAGTAGAGTGAAAGAGATAAATGAGAAGAAAGAAAAAATTAAGACTAAGTGAAAGGGAAGAGATCTTAGATGTTTACATAGAGTTACAGATCACACAGACCTTACGATCCTTGGTGGCCCAGACATGAAATAAAGACATTGTTCTTATTTATGAAAGTTGAGAGAGAGAGAGAGAGAGAGAGAGAGAGAGAGAGAGAGAGAGAGAGAGAGAGAGAGAGCACTGATCGTACTGATTTTACTAGGTGTCCGAGTTCAGTATAGATAGACGAACTTTAACTGCGAAAGTTTAAAAATATAGAACAGGAGAAAGAGCGAGTGAGCTAGAGAGAGAGAGAGAGAGAGAGAGAGAGAGAGAGAGGGAGGGAGGCTGTGTCTGTGTAGTGTGTGTATATAGACATGTTTGTTTATTGAAAGATAGAGAATGTATGTGTATGTGTGTTGAGCTGTAGGTGTTGGTTTACTGAACGATAGATGTGTGTGTGTGTGTGTGTGTGTGTGTGTGTGTGTGTGTGTGTGTGTGTGTGTGTGTGTGTGTGTTTCCAAGTGCGGCAGGCAAGGAGGGAAAGAGAGTTAAAAAGTTTAGGGTAAAAGTTGTGAAAGCAAAAACAAAGTGGGGGGGAGAGAGAGAGAGAGAGAGAGAGAGAGAGAGAGAGAGAGAGAAAATATATATACCTTTACCTTTACTGCTCATTCATTCCTTTCCATATCATTATTTCTGTCTCTATCTTTAATCACTGCCTTGAAATTCCTTAAGTATATACCTTTTCACTAATTTTTCGTGGCTTTCATTCAGCACTGTCTTGACATCGGAATATTTGTTAATCTTAAAATAATGTGTTCTTAAATTACTGACATCTTACAATTTGTTTCTTTCTCTTGACGATTTTATTCAGTTTAAAATTATTGTATTTAAGGAGACATGAATGTGTATAATGTCGTCAGTACAAGTTTTTTCAGTGAATTAAGACCATCGTAAAGAAAGGGTTAAGATCTTTGTAGTTCTTGTGCATCAGATTCCATATATGTCTGTCTATATCTGTCTGTCTATCTATCTGTCTCTATCTGTCATGCCTGTCTGTCTGTCTAGCTGCCTCACACTTCATTATCCTCTTACTTTCGTGCTTTATGTACGTTACTCAGCATTCACGTTCTGTCATTGTTTTTCTGCGTACGATATGATATTTTTTCCTAAGAGGTCTCTTTTTTTTTTTTTAACCACGTTCCTTTTTCAGGTCTGTTTTTCCTTCCATTAGAAAGAGAGAGAGAGAGAGAGAGAGAGAGAGAGAGAGAGAGAGATATGAATGTGCAAATCTGCGACAGAGTGAGACAAAATTATAGCGACTGTGAGCAAACACGTGAGAGAGATGAAAGAGAGTTAGGGGAAAAAAGCGAGAACTGAGTTAATCCACTTGGCATTAATTTGAGAGAGAGAGGGAGAAAGTGAGATGTTTTTAATACATATATATTAACGCAAGCAGTACCTATGTATACAGAGAGTGAGAGAGAGAGAGAGAGAGAGAGAGAGAGAGAGAATTACCAATGTATACAGGGGGAGAGAGAGAGAGTGTGTGTGTGTGTGTGTGTGTGTGTATGTGTTTCAACATCACGTTTTTACACACACACACACACACACACACACACACACACACAAAACACCTCGATAGCCTGCATGTCCACACTGCAATGGATGAGAGTGTGCGTGGAATGGCCGATAGGAAGTGCGAAAATATTGCCCGTGAGCAAAAATAGTCATTGTGCGAAACGCTGGGTGATATGAGAACGCAGGTGTGTGTGTGTGTGTGTGTGTGTGTGTGTGTGTGTGTGGATGCAAGTGTGTTGGGTTAGGTGTCTGGGGTGCTTAGGTGTTGTTTAGGCGATATAGGTAGATGTAGTACAGGTGTTTGGGGTGTGGCTATGTTAGAAGTAGCAAGGAAGATGTTTTCTCTTTAACATTTTGATCTCCAAGATGTTTTCCAGTTACGTTTAAAGTCATTCGGAGTTACATAGAGTACTATTTAAAAGCTGTCAGCAGAAGTTAAAGGACTTACCGTAATATATTCTCAATCTGGATAGTTTCTCATCCCTTAGATCTCAGGAGGTGCCTTAGTGGAGAGTATATTCGCCTTACGTTAGAATAAAATGGATTAATCTTGAGCTGAGGTTTATGAGGTAGACTCTTCTTTCATTCGTGGAGGGTCAACGGTGTAATTTGTTGTATTGATGCTAGACGGTTTTATTTAATCGTCTTATGGTCGGAACAACTCGTTATTTTGTACAGGTAAAGCCAGTTTTATTCAAATGAGTGTCTGTCATAAGAAAGTGAGATTCTTAACTGAGGAAGCCTTGTGGCAGCGATGACGGTCAATTGCCCACTATCTTGTTTTTGTTAGTATCTGTCTAAAAATCGTAAGTAAATGCTAAATATACATTATTTGCTTTTCTGAACGTAAAGGTTTTCACAGAGGTGGCAAGATCCAGGTCTGTATAATTGGTAGGCTCTTTTGTTGCTGAAATACTCCTCTTCATCTCGTTAGCGTGTACACATTGGACAGAATAGGGTCGGGGCGTCGGGGTGGAGTTTAGAGTGGGATGAGGCTTTGTGACCTATTTGTGTTTTAGTCTTTATTGTCACCGTCCACTTACTGTCGTACTGAGCTTAAGGATTTATCGTACTGAGCTTAGGAAGAATCTGTCGCAGGCTACTCAGCTTAGGGTCTATCGTACTGAACTTAAGAAGGATCCATCGTACTCAGCTCTGGAAGGATCCATCGTACGCAGCTTACGAAAGATTTGTCGTACCCAGCTAAGGAAGGATCTGTCTTACTCAGCTTAGGAAGGATCTGTCGTACTCATCTTAGGAAAGGTCTATCGTACTCAGCTTAGGAAGGATCTATCGTACTGAGCTTAGGAAGGATATATCTTACTCAGCTTCGGAAGGAAACGCAGGATGTACCATACTCAGGAAGAAGATAATGGTTCTGTTGGGTCGATTGCTGGTTGTGTTCGAGATGTTTGCTTTTGTCATCTCGTTTCTGGTCTCCGTTTTGCTTTTATTTCCACCCTACAGTTTCACTATTATTTGTGTTACTACCTTTTCTGGCTTCTGTAAGTATCACCACCACCTCTGCCACCGTCATTATCATCATCATCATCGTTTCCACCGTTACCACCACAGCTAGTCTGCTCAGTCATTTTCACCACAACCACTAGCACCACCACCATCACCACAACTGATCATTTCCACCTCCACTGTCACCTACACCACTGCGATTTTTTCCACAACGTCGATCATTTCCACTATTTCCACCACCACCGTTTCTAGCAGCAGCAGAGTTTTCTTTTAATTTCCGTGGTACAGGTTGGTCCTTCGAGTCAGAGGGATGGAAAGGTGGCGCGCGCGCACACACACACACACACACACACACACACACACACACACACACACACACACACACACACACACACACACACACACACACACACACACACACACACACACACACACACACACACACACACACACACAGAGCACCCTGCATGCCTCCATCCATCCATCCACACACACACACACACACACACACACACACACACACACACACACACACACACACACACACACACACACACACACACACACACACACACACACACACACACACACACACACACACACAGCACCCTGCATGCCTCCATCCATCCACACACACACACACACACACACACACACACACACACACACACACACACACACACACACACACACACACACACACCCTTCATGCCTCCATCCATCCACACACACACACACACACACACACACACACACACACACACACACACACACACACACACACACACAGCACCCTGCATGCCTCCATCCATCCATCCACACACACACACACACACAGCACCCTGCATGCCTCCATCCATCCATCCACACACACACACACACACACACACACACACACACACACACACACACACACACACACACACACACACACACACACACACACACACACAGCACCCTGCATGCCTCCATCCATCCATCCACACACACACACACACACACACACACACACACACACACACACACACACACACACACACACACACACACACACACACACACACACACACACACACACACACCTACAAAAATCATTACCGCCTGTCAGCTCATTAACGCACGAGCGCACGCACATGCACACACTGGCATACACACACCAACACATACACATTCCCACACATCCATTCCTACACATGCATAGAAACACAGATATTATACATGTGCACACACGAGCAAGCACTTACATACATACTTTGTATACATACGAACATTCATATATATAAGTATACAAACATACGTGTGAGGACTAGTATGAGTCACCTCTCTCTCTCTCTCTCTCTCTCTCTCTCTCTCTCTCTCTCTCTCGCAAGTAACGTGAGTAGAATGTAATAAAAGCACCATACGAGGCGGAGGGCTGTGAATAGAGCATACAGACGTAGAGGTAAGTGGGCTTGAAGATCGTAAAGAGAAATAGAAAAGCTAAAAGTAATAATAGACAAAGTTGAGAAACGGGCAAGTGGATTAGAGTTGAATATCTGGTGTGGGTGGAGAAGGAAAAGGGAGTGGAGGGGATGGAATAAAGTGGTAGAGGAAGAGGTGAAGGAAAGAGTAAGACTTGCAGTGGAAGGTAAGGGTGGAGTGGATGAGGTGAAATAAAAGTGGAAGAGTTTTAAGAGAACGAAAGTGGAAGAGGGAGGTTATAATGGAAGGGATGGAGAGTGGATTTGATTGAAAGTTGAAGAGAGTATGTCAGCGAAAAGAGTTGAAACTGTAATGAGTGTAAGATAGAGTAAAATATAGCAGGTAAAGTGAAAAGGTGAAAGTGGAAGAGGTGGAACAGAATAGAACGTGAGAGAGGTCAAGTGGTAGTGGAAGAGGTCTAATCAAATGGCGGAGGTGGATGGAGTGAAAGAGCTAGAATATAAATAAAGTGAATGAGATGAAGCAGAATAGAAATAGATAAGAAGAAAGAAGAGAAATATAGTGGATGAGATGACAGAGAGACAGACGGATTGGCAGACATTGTTAGACGAGATGACACAGAATAAATATAATGGATAAAATAAAAGTGTAAAAAGTGGAATATAGTAAAAAGTGGAGGAGAGTAGTGTAGAGTGGAAGGGGTGGAGTGGGTCTTGTTGCACTCCCTCAACACCAGTTATTTGCATTAAAATTTCAGCCAACATTCTGACACTGTTGGTAGGGGTAGGGCAGGGGTGGAAGGAGAGAGGCAGGGGGAGGTAGGTGGGGGCAGAGGAAGGAAGGGTACCACAGGAATGAGAAAGTGGTAAAGTGGGTGGATAAGTAGGTAGTTTGGTAAGTAGGTAGGTAGGTAAGGGGAAGTTAGGGGAAAGGTGTTACGGGAATGGATAGGGGTTCCGTGGGTGGATAAGTAGGTAGGTAGGTGGGTAGGGTGAGTTAGGGGCTAAGGAATTGAGGTGGGGGGAGGCAGGGTCAAGGCGCGGATGGAGGAAGTGAGGCAAGGGTAAAGCAGGGTCGGAAATAGCGAGACAGAGGTGATGCAGGGGTAAGGAGGGTGAGGAAGGATAAGACAGAGTAGAACAGGGTGAGTAAAGACTGGTTAGGAATGAGGGAGGGGAAGGTAGGGGAGGCAGAGGAGTAAGAGTAAAACAGGGTTGGGGCAGGGCGAGGCAGGAGTGAGAAAGCTTGGTGTAATCTGAGACAGAGTGGGACAGTGGCGAGGCAGAAGTGAGGCAGAGGGAGGCAGCACTGTGATGAGGTTAGGCAGGTTAAGGTAGGGTGAGGCAGACGTGACCAGAGTGAGTGAGGAGAGAGTAAGGCAGGAGTGAGTAATGATGAGAAAGGGTGAGGCAGCATTGGAGTGAGACATTGAGGCAATAATGAGCAGGGTGAGTGAGGCAGGGTGAGGCAGGAGTGACCAGGGTGAGGCGGGCGAGGTCAGTACAGTATGTCACGCTATGGTGGTAGTTGCATGTGTGTGTGGTTAGAGCGAGGGTAGTAGTAGTAGGAGAGGTGTAGTAGTGATGTTAGGTGTATTGTAGGTGGTGGTGATGATGGTAGGCGATAGTGGTTGGTGTGTTGAGGTGATTGCGGTGGTGGTAGGTGTTTGTCGTAGTGGTGGTATTTCTGGTGGTGATGATGATGGTGGTAGGGGTTTGTAGTGGTGGTAGGGGTTTGTAGTGGTGGTAGGGGTTTTTAGTGGTGGTAGGGGATGTGTTCGTTTGTTAGTGGTTCAGGTAGTGGTGAATGTGTTGTGGTAGTGATGGTGATGATGGTAGGCGTGTGTGGTAGTTGTGGTACGTGTTTGTGGTGGTTGTAGTAGGGGTTTGGTGGTGACAATTGCTTGCCTAGGTATTCTGGTAGTGATGGTTGTGTGTGTGTGTGTGTGTGTGTGTGTGTGCTGAAATGGTTATGGTAATGGTGGTAACTGTAGTAAAGATGTCGTGTGTATGGTAGTAGTGGTGGTGGATGGGTGTGGTTATGGTGATGGTAGTAGATGTGTGTGGTAGCTGTAATGCCATGTAAAGCGTTTGCATGTAAAGGCGAATGATAGATGAACTTTTGCCAATAGTGTGAGTTGTGTTGGTGTTGTAGTTGTGAATGTGGTGATTGTGCTTGTGATAGTGGTAGTTGTGGTCGTGATAGTGGTAGTTGTGGATGTGATATGTGGTAGTTATGGTTGTGGTGGTGATGGTTGTGATTCCAAATTGGCTTGAGAGAGAGAGAGAGAGAGAGAGAGAGAGAGAGAGAGAGAAATAGTATCGTTCTCAGCCCCTACATTTTTTTATAATATTTTTAAAAGCATAATTTAACTCAACGCAAAGCGGCAATTCAGACGATTATTAACACTCGTAAAATTAAAACTAGCTCACACGCCGCCCTCCCACACTCACTCTCCCACAATATACCAGATTTTTTTGCAAATTTTCGTTTTTTTGTGTTTGTCCGAAAAAAAAAATAATTTCATTGGTGTAATTATTCTTTCGATTTGTGTTGCAGTTTTGTTCTTGTTTACATTGCAATTGTGTTTTTTTCGGGGTAACGGTATTTCCGGGGGGATTGTGTGGCGATAGATAGATAGATAGATAGATAGATAGATGTGGGCGGTAGATATAGGTAGGTAGGTAGGTTGATTGATATTAGATTTTGGGTGGATATATAGATAGACAGATAGATGAATGGATGGATGATAGATAAATATAGATAAATAGATGGATGGATGTAGGGTAATACTGGTGGGTTGGTTGAACAGTACCGGTGTATAGATTACGGATGAATAGGTATAGACACTGATAGATAGGTAGGGAGATAGATACATTAGCAGGTACATAGTAGATTGATAGGTGAAGGATGGATGAACAGATGGATGAATTTATGGATTGAGGCATTCTGGATCTGGGTGGGGATGGGTGGGTGGATGGTTGATACATGGCTGGGTACAGATAGATAGATAGATAAATAGATAGATGGATAGATCAATAGATAGATAGATAGATAGATAGATAGATGATTATTCGGTTGAGCAAAGCAAGCGAAAACACTACACATCAGCCGAAATTTGGTATGTAAGATTCGTGCCTGAAATGGCCTGTAAAATTATCCTGCTTGAGGGGCGCCAATGGTGACGTGTTACACTCGTACTGTCTTGAATTTGTCGTGAAAATTGCCTTCCAGAGATATCAAGACTTCATGCCAAAAAAAGCCAAAACTATTCTCCCTGGGCTTGAACAGAGCACCAAAATATGTGTGTGTGTGCGTGTGTGTGTGTGTGTGTGTGTGTGTGTGTGTGTGTGTGTGTGTGTGTGTGTGTTTCAGGTATTAAGCAGTCATTGCATGTACTTTTTTGAAACTGTCATGATAATTGCTTCCCAGTGGTACCAGTCAAAAAAAAAAAAAAAAAAAGGCAGCAGATAAAAAACAAAATTACATCCTTGCTCGCCCGGACACGTTCCTTACCTTTTATGTGGATGCCTGAATTTTGATTATAGGGATGGGTTGATAGATAAAATAGATAAAAAAATAGATAACTGGTGATTAATGTATGGATAGATTGATAAGGAGATAACGATAATATATATAAAAGATTAAAAGATGCTGGGTACATATGATTGGTGAATGGATAGATGTAGATAGTTCGATAGATAATAGATATGTGTAGATAGTTTTACGTAAGCTGGTGGATGGATGGGACGATTGATAGATAAATAGATTGATAGATGGATTTTGTTTTGGGAGCAGCTATTTTCTGTGAGATTGGTTGGGAGGGGAGGATAGATGAATTGATGGGTAGATTTAGTTAGTGGATTGATAGAGGGATGGATAGATGGATTATTAGATATTAAGATAGATATATAGAGATGCTTGAATAGATTAAAAAAGATATAGATGCCCACAGATAATAGATCAGTGCATACATATAGTCTAAAGTGTATAAATAAATGGATACGTAAATGATTAAGGATTGCTAAATAGATATATAAATAGACAGCCGATGGATGGATTGACAGGAGTACATGATGGATGGACAGATGTAGATAGATAGGTCGATAGATAAATTAGTTGGAGGAACAGTTAGTTGTAGACGGATAAGAATTGTAAATATATATGTAGAAAGTAGATGTTTAGATAGATAGATTGAGGGATACGTGATAGATACATGGAGATGGCAGGATAGATAACTAACTGTACTCTTTTCACTTTAACTTGGCTTACAAATGGCATCGCACCATCATCAGTGCTTTGTTGTAACAGTAGATAAGCACAAGAATTTGATGCTAGTCACGAAGAAGCGGTGGAAAAGGTGTAGAGGCGTAGTGATTTCTTATTCTGCCATTCCGTGAAATAATGTGGAAAAAGACGAAAATCTGGACAAAAATAGAGAAAAGGAACTATAGAAAAATATATATACAGCCAGACACAAAAATTGCTTAACTTTACATCAATTTGTTCGTTTACTTATTCACATATATTTTTGGATAACTCCGTAATTCATTGTTGCATATTTATAACTTATAAGTAAGTAGATAATTGTTGGTATTGTTAAGTAATATACAGTATCGTTCTGAATCGTGACACCAGAGAGAGAGAGAGAGAGAGAGAGAGAGAGAATGAAATTAACTTTTCAAACTGAGAACAAGAATAAGAAAGTGAGACAGACAGAGATGAAGAGAAGAGAACTCTGTACGAGAACGTGTTTTTCGTGGTATTCCTACTACTGGCACATACCCCAGTGCATGAAGGAGAGGTGCTGTGAATCATTTTGTGTTGCTGTAATATTCACACTCATATGCACACCGGTATGCTACAGAAGCATAACATTCTTGTTTATACATACATACGTACAATATATATATATATATATATATATATATATATATATATATATATATATATATATATATATATATATATATATATATATATATATATATATATATACACACACACACACACACACACACACACACACACACACACACACACACACACACATAAAGTGTGTATGATGGACGAGAGGCTGACAATATAAGAGCGTGAGAGGGGATAGCACGAGCCGTCAGGAGCAATGCTGTCTCTTACACCACACTCTCTCCTCTAAACTCAATTCATCCACCCTCTTATCTCTCTCTCTCTCTCTCTCTCTCTCTCTCTTTCTCTTCCCTCCGATCCCCTTATTTTCCTTCCCCCTTTCTAATGCACTATTGCTCCCCCTTCCTCCCATTTCGTAATACACTCCCTCTGCATCTCCATTCCCAAGTTCCAGGCCCCCTCACCACCCTCCCCTCCCGTCCCCTGCATTGCCGTGCAGAATTGGGTGGAACAGGTGACAAAAACCAAGTGGGAAGAAATTGTAGGGGGGAAGGGAAAGGGGGTGTAATAGGGAGGGAGGAGGGGTGGAATGTAAGAGAGAGAGAGAGAGAGAGGTTGGGAGAGTGAAGGACAGGAGTAGGAAGAGCAGGGGGGGAGTGGAGTTTAAGAGGGTAGGTAGGTGGGAGGGGCAGAATTGTTGGAGAGAGAGACGCTAATGGGAAAAGATGGGAAATTTTTGCTCTCTGATGTAGCTGAATTACCTGACAGACAGACAGACAGATGGATAGGTAGATACTGTAGATAGATAGTTACATACATACATACATAGACAGGTGGATAGACGCTTTGCTAGAAAGAAATATCCTGGCATAGAACATAAATAGATATAGGTAGGTAGGTAGGTAGATAGATTGTCTGCCTTAGTAGATAGGTAGAGAGATAGCCCCTCGAATAGATAGATAGATTGATAGATAGATAGACCCACCTTTGTTATATATAGACCGCTGCTTGTTTCATTGATGGGTAGATAGATAATATTGCTTTTATAACTGGGCAAACTCTCTTGATACTGACCTGGCTGCTTGATAGATAGACAAATAGATAGGACAGATAGACAGTTCCTTGATAGATGCATTAACATAATACTGAATCTCGTGTGATAGGTGGATGCACAGGGAATTATTTAGGGGTAGACTGAGGGGGTATTTCCTAGCTAATGTACCGTGGAGAGAGAGAGAGAGAGAGAGAGAGAGAGTCCTTACTTTATGCTGTACTGAACACATTAACCCTTTGACTGCTTTGTTTTTTTATTTATTTTTATTGGTTGAATAAAATCGCCTCTGATTACCAGGAATGAAGCGCAATGTAATTAATTCTGAGCCTAAACTTTTACCGACGTCATTTTATATCTTTTTTGCTGCTGTGGGGGGTTTCTCTCTCTCTCTCTCTCTCTCTCTCTCTCTCCATTCCCTCCTCCTCCTCCTCGTCTCTCTCGCCCTCCATTTCCTACTTCCGTGCTTTCCTTCCTCCTTCCTTCATTCATTTTCGTTAATGGGTCCTCTCTCTCTCTCTCTCTCTCTCTCTCTCTCTCTCCCCCATTCAAACCTCTCCCTTTCTTCTTTACCTTTTCTCCGTCGTCCGCTCTCCCCTCCTTTATCCCCTCTCTCTCTCTCCCCTCTTCTTTCCCCTCTCTCCCCTCTTCTTTCCCCTCCTCTTTCCCCTTCCTCCTTCTCCTCTCTCTTTCCTCCCTTCTCTCTTTCCCTCCTCTTCTTTCCTTCCTCTCCCCTCTTCTCCCCTCTTCCCTAATCCCTCCCTCCTCCCCTCTCTCACAACCGGAAGTCACCGCTGATGGCCGGTAAGCTCAAAGCAACTCGGTACACACACACACACACACACACACACACACACACACACACACACACACACACACACACACACACACACACACACACACACACACACACACACACACACACACAGTCGAATGGATACGAGAGAGAGAGAGAGAGAGAGAGAGAGAGAGAGAGAGAGAGAGAGAGAGAGAGAGATTTGACACGAGCAAAAAGGGAAAATAGGAAGCCAGAAAAGATATGAGAGATTCTGAGGTGAATGGTAAAGGGAGATGAAAGAGAGGCGTAAAAGAGAGTGAGATAGAGATGATAGAGATAGATGGGTGGTGGGCTGCTGAATTGATGCGGTGTTCATTGATAGATAGAGGTGATAGATAGAGTATGTATAGATCCATCCATCCATCATCCAACCCTATGTCGCCCCATAAGGAACGTAGGAACCCGGGGCTAGGCAAGTTGGTCCTGACTTTTAAGATGAGAGTGACCAGCCTCACTCATCCCTGAGTGGCATTACTTGAGCAATATACGGGTTTAAATGTCTATTATAAGGTGAGTAGTTAAAATGAGGAGATTGTTAGATTGGTAGAGTGTAGATAGATAAAATAGATACCGGTACACCGTTCTAGCGCAGTTTTATTCACGCATAGGAGGCGATAGATAATTATATATAGATGGACCACATTTATCTTGTGGAAAGGAAATCAGCTACAATGTTCTTTGATCTAAATAGAAACGTGAATCAGAGGAGAAAAGAGTCCCCAAGTACAGTCTCCTAATAACGCATATTTCGGTATAGTTTTCCTATCTCAGACGATTTTATTTGACGTATTGAGATTAAAGAAACCTATTTGAGCCCAGTAGTTACAAGCTCTTCTGTGCGGAATTAATAAGTGATATATTACGTTTTTGTTCATTTACAAATCTAGGAAGCCAACCATTGATTCACGGAAATCTATGAAGCCAACCATTGATTCACGGTATCCTGTAGTGAGAAGTAGACAATTAAATATGTGCCATTACCCCCACCAGCTGGTTATGTATTCACCTTTGTCTCCGTCTTTCTGTCGGTGTGTGTACAAGATATCGCAAAAAGTTGTATTCGGGTTTCAGTGAAATCTGGTGGGTAGGTGGGCAGTGGGTCAAGGTAGAGTTTAGTGGATTTTGAGTTGGATCTGGATCCTGATGCAGTTATACACAATGAATTTTATTAGCTTTGGGGGAGTTATGTCCTGTATGAGATTGTATAACAGGGCAGACTAAGGCAGTAGAATTACTGTAATTGACTATGTGGGGTCGTAAAAGTGTTTGTATGGTAGGAAAGAGGAATTACAGCAGCAAATTATAAGCTTTATTGACGTTGGCGGAGGTATGCGCTCCGTGAACTTTCTAGTTTTAGCTGTGTACTCGTTCTGCTTGAGGCCGCCTTTATCCTTTGAATCCGATTATGTTTTTTTTTTTTTTTTGCGAATTTCACTTTTGATTAAATATGGAAAGAAGGTATGCGCTCCGGGAACTTTCTAGTTTTAGCTGTGTACTCGTTCTGCTTGAGGCCGCCTTTATCCTTTGAATCCGATTATGTTTTTCTTTGCGAATTTCACTGTTTTGATTAAATCTGGAAAGAGACACCGGATTTGGGGACTTGGAGTATTTAGTGTTTCAGAAGGATAAGGCATAACTTTGTCAAATGATAGAAGAAGAGATTCCTAATAAGAAATGCTACATCAACACTGGTCCAGATCTCACAGTTACGGAGCCACAGTTACAGATGACCTTATTGGTCGATTTATTATGAGGGAGGATATTTTCGCCCATAAGGACATTACGAATTGTACTACCATAGCTGTTGAGATTTGGACCCATGATAATATAGTATTTAACTGTTTACCTAAAATTCCGTCATCTATTTGCATAATTATCATCTTTCCTCTCAGTTTACCCAGTCTGCCCTTCTTTCACTCATTCGTTACTAGATTTTTGTCCGAAGTTGAGTGAAATAATCAGTAAATACATTAAAAATACATTAAATTGAAGAATTACAAGAAAATAGGCGTGAGGTTTTCCGTATGCTTTCTCTACCACTTGGGATTCGAATGTCTGCCCATGTACTTCGCCGAGCAGATGGGTACACGATTTTCTTTCACAAAGTTAGAGAGAGAGAGAGAGAGAGAGAGAGAGAGAGAGATAGTGAGAGAGAGAGGAGGGCTGTTAATTTAAGGTTGTGTGTGTGTGTGTGTGTGTGTGTGTGTGTGTGTGTGTGTGTGTGTGTGTGTGTGTGTGTGTGTGTGTGTGTGTGTGTGTGTGTGTGTGTGTGTGTGTGTGTGTGTGTGTGTGTTGATACCCTGCCTGTAGTGTACACATGCATAAGATGCCGTTCACATTCCACGCACACGTCTTGTCACTCAGATGAATGATACCCACATGTACACATGCGGGTACACACACACACACACACACACACACACACACACACACACACACACACACACACACACACACGTGAGCACCTACTGTACACACGAATGCAGATACTAAATCACATGGATATTTTTGTGCTTAAAAGTAGGCTACTTTTGTAAGAGAGAGAGAGAGAGAGAGAGAGTTAATTTGCTTCCTTTCAAAGAATCCTGGTAAAAATTCTCTCTCTCTCTCTCTCTCTCTCTCTCTCTCTCTCTCTTTTCTTTCTATTTATGCACCGTGAGTCATCCTATCCTGTCCAGCATTACCAAGAAGGGAAGGAAAGAAGGAAGGAGAGGAGATGAAGAAATGAAGGATGAAAGGAAAGGGGGAGGAATGAAGGATGAACTGAGACGCGACAGGAAGGCCGGGATGATGTGTTAAAGGAGGGAAGGAAGGAAAGGAGAAAGGATAAAGTGGGTAGCTGGAACGAAGGAACTTTTGTAGAAGGAAGGATGGAAGACAAGACAAGACAGAGGAAAGGAAAGAGAGGAAGGAAGGAAGGAGGTAAGGAAGAATTAGAGGAAAGCAAGAAGTGGGAGCTGAAAGGAAGTTATGAAGGTTATGTAGGAAGGATGGAAGTGGAAGAGCGAAGAGAGGGAAAGGAGGTCGGAAGGAAGGATGGAAATCAAGATCTGGAAAAGAAGGAAGGTTATGTAAAAGAAATGATAGAAGAGAGGAGAGAAGAAATGGAAGAGGGAAAGAGGAAGGAAGAAAGAGGCTTATGAGAGAAGTAAGTAGCCCGAAGGAAGGGATGAAGATGAGAAAGAATTGTGGAAGAAAAATCAGGAGGAGGATAAGAAATTGTATATGAAGAGAACTAGAAAAAAAGAAAGGAAGATGATGGAGAGAACTGAGAAAAACATGAAGGAAGGATGGAAGGTTAAAGGAGAGAATAGGCATCTAGGAGGAGGGCTAGAAAGAAAAGAGGGATAAAAGAAGGAAAAGGAGGAGGAGGCTGAGGGAAGGTAGGATGGAAGGTATACTGTGTTTGTCCTGGTAAGTGGAGATTGCCTTCAGGGGTGCTATCCTCGGGGCTTAGAAGGCTCGGGCACCACATCCTTCACGATTTTACTTTGCCCATTTTCAGTTTAATATTTTCTTCTACAATTAGCATGAGAATTGTTTAATCCTCTTCAGGGTGAGTGGTGTTCCTTAAGCTGAATAAAATCGTCTGGCGGAAGGAAGGACTAAAGCTCATCACCAAGAATGTTGATATTCGTTTTCAGTATACCATCATTTTAACTCCTTCAGTACGTTGACGTCGTATACAGACAGCATTACTTATAAGCTGAGTAAATTAATCTGGAGGTAGGAAGATGTAACTGAGTATATCTTAAGTGTACTAAATGGGTTACATTAAGAAGTCTGTATTTTGTATTCGTATTTTGTATAAACTGGGCTGTTGTTAATTTTGTTGATGGTATTACGTACACACTAAAGTAATTTCACAGTCGCACATAAACATTAATAATGTTGTTGTTGGTTATACGTACACACCAACAACTTCACTTTCGCATATAAACATAAATAATTTTGTTGTTGATATTACGTACTAACATAATTTCACCCACGCTTATTAGCATTACTACAATGTCCTGTGTTTTTATATATTATCACCAGATTTTTTTTTTTTTTTTTTTTTTAATGCTGGGTTTCACTAGACTCATTTTACTGTAACTTTCCCTGAAATTGCCATCTAAGTCTTGAGTGTTGAGTTATAACAATGGATTAACTCATGAATAGGATGCTGGTCACGAAGAAGTGCTCTGGGAAGGATATTGTCTTTTTCTGCCAGTCCGCTACGTCTAACGAGCTGCAAACGGACGAAATTATGGGCCAAGATAAGGTGAAGAAATATAATACCTTCAGTCCTTTTGCATGAAATGGTCTGATAATACCCTGAAAAAAATGAAAAGCTTGTTACAAAATCATCAGGGTACAGTACTTCCCATTGCAGTCGTCTCTTCATGATTTCTCCTTTCCATTCACGTTTTCATCATCCACATTCATGCCATACACGTGAACTTGCATGACGGGGTAATCTCTCCTGTCGGCAATTAGACCAATGACAGTCACGTAATGAGGGGTGAACTGGTTAATATATGCGTTTATTGACCATCTGTTTCATTAGTGGGGGTTTGTGATTAAGGGACAGTACTCTCTCTCTCTCTCTCTCTCTCTCTCTCCACACACACACACAATTACCGGTGCACTGTATAAATCCTTGTGCATAATACAAACGCAAATCGAGAAACCAGATAATATTCTCTCTCACACAGCAACAGACATACAAAACAAGACAGTCCCAGATAATGACCACATGCAGAGAGAGACGCACAGCCGAATAAAACACGCCCAAACACACAGATAACACACCCAGGCACGCAGATAACACACCAAAGCACACCGATAAGAGAGAGACAACAGCGATAACGGGGAGAAGCAAGGCAGGCTAGACCATTTAGGAACAAAGCCTGGAGGTCATTTCATTAAACCAGAGACCACACTGAGTTGCCTGGAAAAAAATGTTGTGTAAAATGTGCCAGCCCCCCCACCCCTCTCGTCTCTTTTCTACCCCAGTTTTCTGTTTTCTTTACTGCCTCCGTCCATCCCCATCCTTCTGCTTTTTTCCCTTCCCCCACCCCCCAGGCCCCATCCCTAGTACACCTCACCCATCCTTTTCCCCCCTCCCCCTACACCCCTGCCACATCCTTTTCCCAACCTTGCATCCCCTCTTATCCCGCACCCTCACCCTTCACCCGCCCTTTACATCCTATTCTGTACCCAAATCCCTCCTACTCCCTTGCATGTTTCCCTTCTTCAGCCCTTACCCTCTTCCATTACCCCCTTTCCCCCTTACCCTCCCCACTTCCCTCTCCTCACCTCTTAGTTCATCTCTCCTCCTCATCACCCCTGCCTTTCTCACCTCCCACCCCTCCCTTCTTACCTCCATCCTTTGCCTCACTCTCTTACCCCCTTGACTCATCCCTGCCGTTTCCTCCCCTCCTTACCTTACCCTCTACCACCATCCACCCCTCCCTTCCCATATCCTTCTCTACCCCGCGTCCCCCCTTCTTCTCGTCTCTCTCCCTTCCTATCCTTCCTCTAACTCCCCTTGTTTCACCCCTCCCCCTCCCATCTCGTCTCCCTCTTTCCTATAATTATCTCCTTTCCCCTCCCCCGTCGTCGCCCCTCTCCCTCTCCCCGCTCCTCCTCTCCCTCTTTCCTATCCCTCCTTTCCCCTCCCCTCGTCGCTCCCCACCCTCTCCCCACTCCTTCTCTTCCTCTGCCCCCTGGCCCTCTCGCCACACCAATAAATATAAATGACAGTCCGTAATGTGAGTCAGAAGCTGCAACCTAACCTCATCTGCTGGCGAGAGAGGTGGGGAGAGGGAGAGGGAAGAGAGGACGGGGGTGGGGAGAGAAGGGAAAGGGAAGGTAGAGGAAGAAGAATGGAGAAGGAAAGAAGGAAGGGAGGGAGGGGGAAAGAGGGGAGGACGATTATAGAGATAAGCAGAGAGAAGAAGAGAGAAAGGGATTGGTGAGAAGCGAGAATGGGGGAGAAAGGGCTGAGGTATATGAGAATGAAAAATAAATTGAGAGGGTGAACGTTAAAGAGAGAGAGAGAGAGAGAGAGAGAGAGAGAGAGAGAGAGAGAGAGAGAGAGAGAGAGCGTGAGTCAACTTCAACTTAGTCTCATAAATACCAAATCATAATAGCAAGTAATGAACAAATTTTCCTTTGCTTACTAATTTATTTATTGAATCAGATATACAATTTTTTCAGTTAGTTTTTCTCTAACATTTTTCGTTTATTATTTTTTAACTAGAATATTTAAATCCCGCTTGTGCTTCATTAATCGCTGTGATTGTGGTGATGATCATGCTCATTTACACACCTGTAGGTAGATGTATGGGCAGGTAAATTGATTGATCGAAAAAAAAAGATGTGTTAAAGATTGAAAAATTAAATGTGAAATAATGATTGTAACCCTCGCATCAAAAAAGTTAAGAAAGGCAGAAAAGTATAAATAAAAGCCCACAGGATAGATAAGTTTATGGATAGGTTGACAGATAGATGCTAAAAAGATAGATATTGAAGAACAGTTAGATAGACAAAATAACCGTGAAGAAAACATTGTAACTGCATGCATGAAATCCTGGCATCAAGGAAGTGAAGAAAGGAAAAAAAAAATACTAAATAATGTACACGTGCTTGAGACAGCTGACGTAGACGATGAAGGAAGGAAGGAAAGGAGGAGGAAAGGAAAGAGAAGGACGGCGGGGAAGAGATCAAAGAAGAGAGAGAGAGAGAGAGAGAGAGAGAGAGAGAGAGAGGAAAAGGCGGTGTATAAACATGGTGGAAGGAGGGAGGGGGGGAGGGGAGAAGAAAGAAGGAAGGAAGGAAGGAATTAGAAGCTTGTAAAAACACAGCAATACGAAGAGACGATGAAAGGGAGCAGTTACGCAAGAAAAGTTGTAATGATGAAAAATAGAGATAACGAATAGAATATGAAAAGAATTACTGGATCACGGGAAAACAGGAAACGAAAAAAATTATTTGGTGAAAGGAAAAAGGATGGAAAGAAGGAACTGCATATGACAAGAATTATTCGATGAAAGGAGGAACGGAAGGAAATGCATATGAAGCGATAACTTTATATGAAGAGCAATTAGGAAATGGGAAGAACGAAGGAACTGCATATGAGAAGCATTATTGAATTAAAGAAAAATGAAACTGCACATGAAGAATAGTGAATGAGAGAAAGAAGGAACGAAGAACAGATGTCTAGAAAAAGATGGAACTGCATATGAAAAAGAAATATTGAGTAAAAGCAAGAGGGAACGAAGACCAGATAAATTTTAAGTAAAGTAATATACGTTAATTTCCGGGATAATAAATAATTCCCTTAGCGAAGTTATATTAAAGGTATGGATGGAGGTCACATTGATGGTCACTTATTAGCTGAATTAACTCGTCTGGCTGAAACTGCTTTAAATCCTAGGTGATCAGTGGTGCAGAAAGTGTTAATTGGGACAGTTGATAGGAGGATTTTAATTTACTTATATTTTTAATGCAGGTAGCTTTATAATGGATGTAGAGCTTTTTAATGACAGTCTTGCAGTGGAGGTAGTTTTGTCATTTAAGTAGTTTTACATTTTTTTTGTAATGGACTTTTTTTAATACAAGTATAGTTAATGGATGTATACTCGTTAATGAAGACCGCATTTTGACTGAGGGAGATTTATAATGGAGATAGCGTTTTTAGCTCTTTCAGTGAGTGTTCTGTCGTAAGCTGAATAAAATTATCCTCCGGTGGCTCAGATATATATACAGTATATATATATATATATATATATATATATATATATATATATAGAGAGAGAGAGAGAGAGAGAGAGAGAGAGAGAGAGAGAGAGAGTTACTGGTACAATTGCATTAAGAAGTTCCCCGAGACTTCGTTGGTTATTTTACCCTGTCGATTGGAACTGGTCACTCTTAGGCTGAATAAGATTGTGTTGCGACAGGTGAGTATTTTACTATTGCGGACACCAATATCGATCCACCTCTTGACGATAAATAACAGGATAGCGAACGGCAACTTCCGAAACCCAGTGAGGCGATATTTGGGACCCAGCCCATTTTTCGGAATAATGTTTAAGTGTTTCCTAATTGTTCGTCTGTAAAATAGAGCAATATTCCTGTGACTGCAGCTGTACTTATGCAGAAAAGGGTAGACACGATCTACGTTAACAACTTCACTCCACCGACTCATTTTGCGGTTCATTCTTGCCCTCCTGACGATTTTATTGAACTGGGAATGATATTTTTGGAGCTGGAAGGAGTAAGATATAACCATTAACTCCTCCCGTACTAAAGCTCTTCCATAAGGCTGAATAAAATCGTCAGCTATACTGTGTTTAACTTGGCCCAGATTTTTCGTCCTTTTGCAGCTTATTTCGCTTATTGTGTCAGAAAGAGAAAATGCTGCCGCTTTACATACTTTCTATAGCACTTCTTCCTGATCTGCATCATATTCCAATGTTAATCTGTTCTTGCAACTCAGCGTTCAAGATGGAGTGACGGCAGTTTTAGGCCTGGTTAGAGTAAAAACAGTACAGTAACCGGAATAATATTATGTTGAATTCAAGATGGAGAGATAGCAGTTTTAGGTCACGTTAAAAACAGTACCGTATAGTAAAAAAAAAATATAAAGTTGCATACATGATGGAGAGATGGCAGTTTTAGGCCACATTAGAGTATAAACAGTCTAGCAGAATTATATTAACAATGCTTCACGAAATTGAGAGGGGTTAATATTTGAAGGAAATTCCATTATCTTGACATTACTGTATCCCCCTCCTTGTGGACTGTCCCTGCAGCGCCCGCCAATTAAAGCCATTTGCCCACTTCCCGGCAGGTAACTAGCGCCTAATTAGAATAGGTAACGAGTTGATGAACCGTGATTACCTCCCTCCACCTGCTGCTCACGTGGTTGTTGTGTGGCTGTTGTGGTAGGGGTAGTACTGGTTTTGTAGTAATGGTTGTGGAAATGGTAGTACTGGTTGGAATGGTTACTGGTGTGGTTGTGGTGGTGTGTTGGGGTAGTGTGGTGGTGTGGTGTGAGAGACGTACAGTTGTGGTGGTGTGGTGTGTAGGTGAGGCATTGGCGCGGTAGAAGTGAGGCAGTAGTGTAATGGTTGTAGTGGTAGAGAAGATGATGGTGTTGTAGTGGTGGTATGTTTATTGGTGATAGTGGTCTTATCGTGATGGCATTGGTGTAGTGATAGTGATGGTATGGTTGTGATAGTACCGGTGGTGTGGCAGTGTTGGCATGGGTGTGGTGGTAGTGATGATGTGGTCTTGGTGTTAGTGGGTATTATTATGGTGGTACGTAGTGGTATTAGTATAATGGCTTTGGTAGTAGTGGAAGTAGTCCTGGTGTAATAGCCATAGTGTGATGTGATTGTTGTATAAAACAACGTTGATTTAGTGGTGTAGTTGTGGTGGTGTTGGTGTGATTTCGTTGGAAGAGTAGAGGTAGTATGGGTGTGGTTGTATGTTATGTGATGGTATGGTGTCGTGCTGCGGTGTATTTTAGTGACGATGATGATGATAATGGTAGTTGAGGTGAAGGTGGTGTGTTGTGGTGGCATAGGTAGTGGTATAAATGTTGTAAGGTTTCAGAGTGACTGATAGTGTGGTGTATTGTGGTTGTGAGTGGTAGCGGTGGTCGGCTTAGGGAGAGAGCACGTAGGGACCATGATAGGGAATTAGAGTGGCTGAAAGAAGCTACGGATGTGTGTGTGTGTGTATGTGTGTGTGTGTATGCAGAAAGATAGAGAGAATGAAAGCGTGAGAGAACGTTTGAGCCACACGAAAAAAAGGAAGGGGGATGAAAGTTAGATACCCCGAGATAAGGTCGAGAGAGAGAGAGAGAGAGAGAGAGAGAGAGAGAGAGAATATGTGTAAGGCCTGTGGAGAAAAAAAAAAGTTTGACAAAGATGTAAGAGATAAGACCGAGATAGAGAAAAAGAACAGGAATGAGGCTGCGTTTGAGGAATAGCAAAAAAGGAGAGAGAGAGAGAGAGAGAGAGAGAGAGAGAGAGAGGGTGGGGCACGTGTAGCCTATGTGTGAAGAACAGATAAGATATTGATGTACCAGGTGACATAACTCTCTCTCTCTCTCTCTCTCTCTCCTTAGTTTTGCCAGACTAGTAATTAGAAAAAGTGTATTGGGTAGATTGGAAAACACTCTCTGCATAATTACACACACACACACACACACACACACACACACACACACACACACACACACACACACACACACACACACACACACACACACACACACACTCTCTCTCTCTCTCTCTCTCTCAGATACATACATAATCAGTTAAGAGAGAGAGAGAGAGAGAGAGAGAGAGAGAGAGAGAGAGAGAGAGAGAAACATCAAAAGTCCTTGTCTAAAATCTACAAAAACTCTCCAACATAAACAACTCAGCTGCGCATAATCACAAATCTGCTTAGCATAAAAGAGGAATATTCTTGTTCCCTCTTAGGATATTTATGGAAACTTTCTTGAATTTGAATAAAAAATTTACATAGGGAGAAATTTGTGTATGTACGTGATCAGAGAGGAGACCGCTGGGGCAAGAGAGAGAGAGAGAGAGGGGTGGGGGCATGCCAGTCTCGGTCAGTGGCCTAGATGAACATTTATTATTAAGCTTGTAGGATAGAACATCAATAGGAGTGTTGAAAAAATAGATGAGAATTATATAATGTACTGTGAAAGAATTAATTTTGAGTGATAAAGGAATATTTAAATATAAATTAGTTATTCACATGAAAGTAAAGCATTTATTTATAAGAATGTTGAGGAATGATTAATTTGATCGTAATTCTTGATACTAGTGATTAAGATGTAATTATAGGACTGTACGAGAATGCGTAGCAATACTGAAGAAATAACGAGAGAGAGAGAGAGAGAGAGAGAGAGAGAGAGGAACATAGAGATAAAAGGTAGAATAGAAAAATTTTAAAGATACAGATAGAGTAAAAATAGACGAGAAATGAATCACACACACACACACACACACACACACACACACACACACACACACACACACGCAGATTGAACTGTATATATTTTAACTGAATATAGATGACGTTGTATTGAAGGATTTTATATTTAGATATTTTTTTTATTCCCGTATTCTTTGCCTTACCTTTCCATGTATCAGTGCCACATATTGTTATCTTCCACATCTGTGTATTTTATCAGCATTTTATCACGGAAATTTTTTGTATTCATTTTCTGCCTCGGTGTATTTCTGCTTCCCTTTTTATACAGTCTGTGTCCCCCATTTATATTTTTTATATTTTTTGTATTTTTTATTGTGTTTGTATTTATGCCTCGTGTTCTCTCAATCCATGTCATCTGTATCTGTTTTGTCTGGTATTCTTTCGCTTTCTTACTGTATTCCTTTATTCCTCATGCCGGGTATTCTTCCGTAGCTCTCTTGTCATTGTATTTAACTTTATTATACTTTATTTTTATTTGTTGCTGTTCTTTTTCTTGTATCTGTACTTGTTATTCTTGATTTATTTGTCTTTTATCATCAATTTTATTCCATTATTTGTCGTCTCGTACTCTTTATTTATCCTTGTCTTATATCTTTTGCTTGTATGTAACATTTCCTTTGTATTCGTCTCTCTCTCCATTTTTGTTCCCGTCATTATTCTCTTCAGTTTTTTTATATTCCATTCCTTTCCCAAAATCGCTTCATCCAGACCCCCCCCCAAAAAAAAAAAAAAATCCTTGTTTGCCGAAATTCCCTTATCTTAGCGATCACTGAGAGGGAATAAAAAAAAAAAAAAATACATGCAGTTTTAGTCATAATTTTTCGACCCCATTTTGGTCAGAGATACTATTATTAAAAAGAGAAATTACGAAACCGCACGAAAAAGAAAATAGGGCGATAACCGAACGAATCTGGGAAACACGGATGGCGAGAGGAGAATTATCAAAGAGTAACGATTATTTTTTCCCATAATTTTTCGGCGTATTGAACGTTGTTGGTTGGAGAGGACTTGAGCGATGTGTTATGAAAATTTGGACAAGTGGGCGATGACCTTTTCGCTAGTTTGCGTTGGGTTCTTTTTTTTTTTCTTCTTTTTTTTTTTAGAATGTCCTTGTTGGGGGTTTTTGTGTGGGTTCCGGGTGGGTTTTGTGTGTGTGTGTGTGTGTGTGTGTGTGGTTTTCGTTCGGGTTTGCTGCGTAGGGTGTATTTTTAGTCTCTCTCTCTCTCTCTCTCTCTCTCTCTCTCTCTTTCTTGTTGTGGTGGATTCAGTGTTGTCAGCTATTTGTTGGGCCTTGACAATACTGTTTTTTACTCCTTTCAGTTTTCATTTTTTTCATTCATTGTTTATTATTACGCTTTTTTCGTTATTCTTTGTCATACGTTTTTCAGTGTTTAGGTATCGTCCATTTCTTCCTACATTTTTTCGTTTCTTTTATTAACTTTTTAAACATACATTTTTCATGCAACGTTTCATTCCTTCTGCCATTTCCTTATGTCACATTCCCTGTCTTCCTTCTTCCTTCTCTTCCTTCCCCACATTCTTCCTCCTCACCCTGTTTCTCCCTCTTTCGATCTTCCTCCTCGCTCTGCCATCTTACCCTTTCCCCTTCTATCACCCCTCCTGTATCCCTCTTTCCCTCCCTCTCTCCTTCCCTCCCGCTCACGCTCGCTTCCTCCTCCCCCATCTCCCCCCCTCCCCACTTACCTCCCTCCCTCACCTAGAGCATACACAGGTAATTACTACACTTCCTCTTCCCTTTCCTCTCTCTCTCTCTCTCTCTCTCTCTCTCTCTCTCTCTCTCTCTCTCTCTCTCTCATATTCTTTTTCTTTCCCTTGTATATATACTTCATTACTCTTTCGTCATTCTCCATAATCTTTTTTTTGTACATTCTTTTTCTTCCTTATTTTTCCGCTGTTCTTCCTTATCCCATTTTCTATTCCCGTTACTTTCCACATCTTATTCATCTCACATCTTTCTTCCTTTATTGCCATTCTCTCATCTCCCTCGAACTCTCATGGATTCCTTACCCCTCTCTTCGGTTTATTTCTCATGCATCCTCTCTTTCCTGTTCTTTTCTCCTTTCCTTTCCCCATTCTTTTCTTATTTCCTCCACTTTTCTCCCCTCCCCTTTCTTCTTTTCTCCTCTTGTCCCCTTATTCCCAGTTACCTGTCTCCCTTTCCAGTCTCTCCTCTCCTCTCCTTAACTCTTCGTCTCCTCTCCTTTCCTGTTTTCCTCTCCTCTCCTCTCTCCTGTTTTCCCCTCCTCTTCTCCCCTTTCCTCTCTTGTTTTCCTCTACTCCTTACCTCCCCTTCTTCCCAGTTGCGTATCCCTCCGTGCTCTTGCCAACCATCGTAGCGTTTTTTTTTTTTTTCCCTGCCGTCTCGTATTCCCAAGGAAGTGGTGGGCGGGAGCAAGGTTTCCTCTTTTCCATCGTTTTCTCACACCTTCATTAATCCTTAAGTAATTAGTTTTACCACAGCATAGAACTTTTACTTGTACTTACGTATTCCTATGTACACTTTTTCTCATCTACCTATTTTATGTTCCTCTCGTAATTTATTTTTAACGGTGCAGTACTTATTAATTATATTTCTGTGTACAATTTTCCTCTCATCTCATATCTTTTTCTCGCCTCTTTTTTTTTTTTTTTCTTCCCCCGTTTCCTGTTCTCCATTCGTGTTCTCCATCCTGTCCTCTCCCCACCTCAAGTTCCTTCTCCTCTTCTCTCCTTCTTCCCAGTTTCGTCTGTCTATCTTATCTCCCTCCTCCGGTACTTGCACACAATACCCACTCACCGTCCTTCCTCACGCCTATTCTCCCTACACCCCTCTTCTGCCCCTCCTACTCCCTGGTCACCCCATTCTTCCCCTCCATTCACCACCGCTCCCCTTTCTTCTCCCCTCAAGTCACCCATTCTTCCCTTTTACTTCTACCCCTCCCTCCTCTCCTCCCTTCTTCCGTACTCACCTTCCCTTATTTCCTTCCCCAGTTACTCCCTTACCGATTTTAATTCCTCTCCCTTCCCTTCCCTTTCCTTTCCTTCATTTTCCCTCGTATTTCTCCTTCCAGTCCCTTCCCTTCCATTTTCTTCCCATCCTTTCATGTCATTTTCTCCTTCTGCACCCCTTATCCTGTCCATTTTTTCCTCTTTTTGTTTCCCTTCTGTTTTTCCTCCCCGCCCTCGTATCTTTCCCCTCCTACCTCCATTTCTGCCCTCCTTTCCTCTCTATTTCTCTCCCTCCTCCCCCCTCACCCCCTCGTTACAAAATACGGAACTGAAACCAACTCCCACTATATCAGGCCCGTTTTCTGAATATTTTAAGCATCCTTTCCCGGCCTTAATGTTGTAATGTAAGGGGGGACTTAGCTGGGTGGGGAATGTCTGTGTTATGTACTGTTAGTTTTTCTGGGGGCGTTTAAAGGGAGTCAGAGAGAGAGAGAGAGAGAGAAGGGAGAAATGGGAGAGGGGAAGGGGGAATTTAGGAGGGCGGGAAGAGATGATGAATGGTGAGGGAAGGGAGAGGGATAAAGGAGAGTAGTGGATTAAGGAAGAGGGGGAGAGTGAAAGGAAAGATGAGAGGGGAAGGGAGTAAGAGAGAGGGAAAGAGTGGAGTTGGAGGGAAGAAGGAAGAGAGGATAAGGAAGTGGAGTGGGGAGAGAGTAACTGAGGGGAAGGGGAAGAGAGGGGAAGGGAAAGGAGGCGAGGATTGCTTAACGAAAGGAAGGGTGAAGACGGGGGAGAGAGGGGAAGGAAGAGGAGGGGAAGAGGTAACTGAGGGGAAGGAAAGAGGGGGAGGAAGAGGAGAGGGGAAGGAAGGAGCAAAGTTAAAAGTAGGAAAAAAATTGAGGTGGACAAAAACTCATTTTAATAATTGTGTAGTCACACGCACACGCACATACAGTATACATACAGTACATGCGTACGTGCATACATGAGTTAAGGTTTATACTTAGGTGCTCGAGAGAGAGAGAGACACGAATTCTGTCTCCTCTGCCGTACCCTCTCATAGAATATGGAATTACGGAATAGGCAGCGTAGTGCGGTATTCTCGCCTATCCCCAGCGTACAAAATGTTACCCCAAGAAATACATAAGGGCGTCCATTAGTATTTCGTGCCTCAGATATACGTAAGATTGTGTATGGTTCTTTCCTCTCTGCCATCTTAATATACAGGTACAAATATTCTCCTCAAAATACTTAGGATAGTGTAGTATTTTTTCTCACTCATCTCCCTCTATACAAAGATTGAAATGAATAAAGTAAGCTAATAAGTAAATAAATGTGTAAATAAATAGAACCACGAGGGGTGACTGATCTATTTTATTCTAGCAAACTGCAGGCGATTTTAACACTGGGAAACTACATGAAGAATGAGAGTCTAGAGTCTACTGGATCTTATCCCTAAAGGCTCCATTTTTTTAACTTTACCTAATTCCAGATAATATTCCTCTTCACTGAAACAGCCTTCCAAAGTCTGAAGGTTATTATTCCCCTTAGAAATAACTTAATATAATATTCTTCCTTTCCCCCGGGGAAAAAAAAATATTACTGACCGCCAGCAACCACGAGGTCAAGGTAATACTTATATATACCTGTTTATCACACACACACACACACACACACACACACACACACACACACTTTTTTTTTCTCCTGTATCAAGCCTTTTTATTTTTCGTTCTTGTATCAAACCGCTTATTTTTTCCAGGCTGCTGTGTTTTGCCGATAAGCCCCGTGTTTTTGTCGGGGTTATGAAACTCGGTGTGTGTGTGTGTGTTTTTTAATGGCCGTTTTATCAGTGCGCGGATTGGTGTGTTTTAAAAACACTAAATTTAAAATAGTGGAATTGATGGGTATGTAGGAAGGCATGGTGAGTTGATGGTGAAGTGTGGGTGGGGGGACTAGGCGGGAAGTTGTTAGAATTGAAGCTTTTTTATTTATTTGTTTCTGTGCTGAATGTTGTTGTGGCTTCAAGCCCCTCTGAAACGTAAACTCGATGGACTGCGGACTGAAGCATCCCTCCTTCTACAGTCCACCATCATCCTTGTTGGGGATAGGTAGTGAGTTGAGGGACGTTTGTATAACCTGGCAGTGAAACCATCCAGTTATATCGGTGCCTCCACGTGAAGGCGTCCCTCTCCAGCACCATGCAAAGTAAAACCGTCTGGCGTTACCCACAGTACAAGTACAAGGCAACATCCTCGTGTTGAAGGAGTTAATGGAAGTTCTAATTTCTTTCCCACCAGGTGTTTCTCCTGAGCTGAATAAAATCGTCTAACATTGATATGAAAAGTATATGGGTACAAATTAGGTTAAGACCCTTTTTAATTCGATCTTGCTGCCACTAGACGATTTTCCTCAGCATAGGAATAGTCTCTTAGCAGTCGAGAGATTAATGGAAGGTGTATTTAACTCCACCGGAGCGAAAATCTAACGCAACGTGAATCAAATCGTCATAGAATAGTAAATATGAAGTGAAAGACGTCATTTTTTGGAAGGGGTTAAGAAAAGAGTAGAGTGAGATGGACTTGATGGTGAGAAATGAGGGGTTAAGAGAGAGACGTGTGAAAGTAAGTGCTCTTTGATGGAAAAGACTCGCTGGGTTTTGTTGTTTTAGTGGTTGGCTGATACAAAGTGGTGTGTGTGTGTGTGTGTGTGTGTGTGTGTGTGTGTGTGTGTGCGTGTGCGTGTGCGTGCGTGCGTGCGCGCGCGCTCTACTTCGTATTTTTCACATTTAATTTCTCTCTCTCTCTCTCTCTCTCTCTCTCTCTCTCTCTCTCGCTCTCGCTCTCTCAGTAGTTTCACTGGAACTTCCCATTGCTGTTCTTCGGAACTCTCCCGACCCCCTCTCACCTTCCACCTCCCCCTTATTCTCCCACCCCTCGCCCTCCCTACATTTTCCCCTTCCCTTGTTGTGGGGAGGGGGGAGAGTATGAACAAGGTGGCGAGGTTTAGTACTGAGAGAGAGAGAGAGAGAGAGAGAGAGAGAGAGAGAGAGAGAGGATAAGAATAGAATGATAGAAAAGAGAAGGGAGTAAATAAAGTATATAAGAAGAGGAAGAGGAAGATGGAGAGAAGAAAGACAAATAGAAACGAGGAAGTCTAAAGGAGAGAAGAAAAGCTAAGGAGAGACAGGAAGATAGAAGCGAAAGAAGGAAGAAAAGGAGAGGAAGGCGAATGTAGGATGAAAGGAGAGGAAAGGAGGGGGAGGAACAGGCTCAAGAAGTGAGGGAAGGGAAGGAAGAGAGAATGAAATTGAAGAAAAGAGCGACGGAAGGAAGTGAAGAATAAAAAAAAAGGTAAAGAAAGCGAGAGCTTTAAATAAATCGTAGAATATCCAGTGAGGGGATTCAAAAGAATAAGAAATAGCTCAACACGAAGGGGAAAGTGTGCCCAGTCTGGAAGAAGCGCGGATACCCGAGAGACGGAATCGGAGCAAGTACGTCTCCCTAAATTACTGTAATTAAGGCTAGATCTAACTCCTCCAGCTTGAAAGTCTCCGCATATGCCGAACAAAACGTCTGGTGGTACAAAAATGATGTAAAGGAAGACGTAAAGTACAGAAAGGGTTAACGAAGCGCGGATACCAGAGGAGCAGATGCGGAGCGATTGAGTAGTAATATCCCCTATTAATGAGTCAGAGAAAGCTATTTATACCAGTGTAATTCGAAAAATGTCATGTATTCCTTTTTTTTATTTGTATTTATATTGTATTGAGATTTTGTACAGTTTTTGTACGTTTACCGCACTTTCTCATTTTTGTTTTGTTTTGTTCGTTTATTGATGTTTTCCGGACCCTGTGTAACGTGATACCTGTTGGGAGACCTTCACACACACACACACACACACACACACACACACACACACATGTTCACAGTAAGGTGCATGAATTGGCGTGAAAGAGAGAGAGAGAGAGAGAGAAATTAATAGCCAACCAGAATCATATATACATCGCGTGCACACACGTTCACAAAAGCACACAACAGAATACAAGTCCGCACACATAAAAGAACATACAACTGTACATGTACACGAAATAGCACGCATACACGCACACGACTGAAACGAAACACCCTTTACACTTTCAGCCCGATTACTTGTTTTTTTTTTCTTGCTACCACCAGATGATTTTATTGAGCTTAGAATATAGAACTTAGAATATTGAGCTTAGAATATTGAGCTTGGAATACTGAACTAAGAATATTGAGCTTAGAATTTTGAGCTTGGAATATTGAGCTTAGAATACTGAACTTAGAATATTGAGCTTAGAATACTGAACTTAGAATATTGAGCTTAGAATACTGATCTTAGAATATTGAGCTTAGAATATTGAGCTTAGAATACTGAACTTAGAGTATTGAGCTTAGAATATTGAACTTAGAGTATTGAGCTTAGAATATTGAACTTAGAGTATTGAGCTTAGAATATTGAACTTAGAGTATTGAGCTTAGAATACTGAACTTAGAATATTCAACTTAGAATATTGAACTTGGACTATTGAACTTAGAATTATGAGAGAATATTAAACTTAGAATATTGTGATTCGAGAGCTTAGAATGCTGAACTTAGAATATTTAACAGACCTCTAGTTGAAATGAAGACTGTATATAACCCTTCCAGTTCGAAAAGTGTGCATGGAAAGTATGTAGACTCTTAGCATTATTATTCTGTCATTGACGTATAATCAGGTGCAAAGGGACGAAAATCTTTGCGTAAATAAAATGGGTGAGTTATATTTTTCGTCAATTACATTTAAGAAACTGGAATGTAACCTGAATAATACATCGCCAGTGAAGAGGTGTTGCGTAAACTCTCCAAGGAAGTCGCTCAAAATGCAACCATTAATCAGGGAGGGGGCTCGAACACTGGCCCCTCGGGATTTCAGTCCGCCACGTAGCCACTGGACAAATAAAAAAAAAAATTGACTATCAGCTTGAGCGAAATTTTATATACCTCATTACATAGGGAATCGTACATATATGTCGAAGGGCTGTAAGTATACACAAAGATGCACACTGATTCTCTCTCTCTCTCTCTCTCTCTCTCTCTCTCTCTCTCTCTCTCTCTCTCACACACACACACACACACACACACACACACACACACACAGATGAAAAGAATACGCCATGAGCATCCATGTAAAAACACGCACATATATCATAGACATTCATGATAGAGCATACAAACGCACACGCACACAGATCTCGGAAGTTCAAAGCATAGTACACACACACACACACACACACACACACACACACACACACACACACACACACACACACACACACACACACACACACACACACACACACACACACACACACGTACTGTACCCTAACACCAACTTACCACATATATTTTTACATGAACTAGTGAGCTGTTCTCTGTGCTCTCTGTTACATGGAAAGGATTTTTTTTTTTAAAGGCTTGGTCCATTTTTTTTTATATTTACTGCAGCTGATTTTGTTTTTATTTATTCCGTTTTTTGATGATGACGTTTATTTGCGAGTGAAGTATGCGTGTGTTTGTGTGTGTGTGTGTGTGTGTGTGTGTGTGTGTGTGTGTGTGTGTGTGTGTTATTTTAGTAATTTTGGGGGGCTGGGTCATCCTGTGCATAGTGCATAGTTCGTGTAGGTCTCCAATAACGTGATTTTTTATTCGCTTTGTTTATAGATTTAGGTGATGGTTGTGATGTTAGAATAATAACGACGATACACGTTTACCTATGGGTGTTTAATGAGGATGTATTTATCGATGACATATCAGTATCTATATGTGTGTGTGGGTGTGTGTGTGTGTGTGTGTGAGTTTGTTTTATTTCTCTCTCTCCATCCCCAATACCGTTTCATTTTCCTTCATTTAACGCCAAATCCACAACCCTTTAACATTCCTGGTGTAGAGCCGCGGTTAACTGGGGTAATACTCGCTCTACTTTGCCAGTCCGTTTGTACTAGGCTGATGGGCGTAGCATGTATAGCCCAAAGAACCTTCACAAATTTTAGCAAAGACCAAAGGCAAATTATTATGAGGCAAGTAATTATCAGTGATCATTTTGTCCGGTCCTGATTTTTCACATTAACATTCATTTTAGCTTTGTAACTTTATGAGTGAAGTTAAAAGTATAGCAACCAATCCTGCAGTTTTAGCTCAAGAATGTTTGTGACAATGGATGCAAGAGATTTTTAGCTTGCGATATCGCCTTTAGCTGTGGGTAAGGCTGAGGTGGGGTTGTGGGGGAGGATGGGTTTATGGGTGGAGGGTGTGGAAGGAGATGGGTTTGGTGTGGATGGCTGAAGTGGGGATGGATTTATATTACAGTAGTTTAGGGTGGTTCAGGTTTGGCAGTTTTGGATTGGGGTAGACTTGGGAAAAGTAGTTAAGATTTCATTGATTAGGTTAAGTTGGGTTTGGGTTAGATTAAGTTAGGTTAATTTAGGTTGGTGTAGGTTAGGTAATTCAGGTTGGGTTGTTGGGTTAAAATGGAAAGGAAAGGCACTCATTCTTGTCTCTGCTTTAATAGAGACTGATAGTAGAAAAACTTGAGAGAGAGAGAGAGAGAGAGAGAGAGAGAGAGAGAGAGAGAGTAATAGAAGGGAGGTGTTAAAGGCTTGACTGGCCACAAAGTATGGTCATTAGGCAAGGGATTGGGGGAGGACGGAGGATAGAGGGGAGAAGGAGACGAGGATAATTGAGAGGGGAGAAAGGGGAGGAGATGAAAGGGGTGAGGACAGAAGGGAGTTAATAGGTGAGAGAGAGAGAGAGAGAGAATTTTCCCTGACATGTAACATATTGCTTAGCTGCATGATAGATAAGTAGATAGATAAATAGATTGTCAGAACGTACAAAATACAGACATAAATATACGTGCCTTATGTAAGTGGATAGTTACAATGGATTGATCGGAATATAAATAAAGTAACACATGCTTGAAAAACAATTATTATTATTATTATTATTATTATTATTATTATTAATATTATTATTTATTGTTATTATTATATTATTATTATTGTTATTATTGTGTGTTGTTATTATTGTTGTTGTTATTTGTTGTCCATTCCTCTCGTTTCCTTTCCTTCCCTCTCATCTTCCCCACTTCACAGGTTCCTACGAGCTCCTTTATTTTTATCCCAGGAGCTTCTAAGTCTCACTGCGGCGAAGTTAAGAATAATGGGCTTAGTTGTAATTACGTCCTAGACCATCCTGGGGGGAAAAACACCGTAGGAAGGCTGAGGAGGAGGCGTGATTGGAAGGAAGGGAAGAGAGAGAGAGAGAGAGAGAGAGAGGGTCATAAACTTCGTCCACAGGATCTCTATACCAATTATTTTTTTTTCTCTCAACCCTGTGGCTCGCCTGTCAAATTTCAGTCTACTCTTTAATGGTGGAATTTTAGACCTTGACAAATTTCGCGTTTGGGTGATTTTTGAAAAGTTTCCCCTGGTTTTGTCTTGCAGAAAATGAGGGATGGTTGGTGGAGAGGGGGAGGAAGTGGGTATATGGATAGTTATACACATAGATAGATAGATAGATAGATAGAGAGAGACACACACACACACACACACACACACACACACACACACACACACACACACACACACACAGAGGCAAAATTATTTTATACTCCCAAGCACACAATTTTTCATGTTAAATCTTTTCCACGTCTCTGCCTCATTTATAATTTTTTTTTTTTTTCAACATTTACAATTATTTTGCGCGTCCACACGACTAAATATAAGCGGATGTCGAGTGTGAAAAAATTGCCCCGTCTGGAAGAAATTACATTGTTTGTCCTATATCGGGGGGAAAATTTGCCGTGTTTTGATTTCCTCTGGGACGATGTGATGTATTGGGCAAGGTTGAGGAGGTGTTTGTGGAGGGACGGATGGAGATAGATAGATAGATAGATATAGATTGGTAGATACATAGGTGGGCGGATAGATAGATAGGTGGGCGGATACAGTAGATATAGGTAGGTAAATTGATAGATTCGCAGGTAAGTAGATGGATATATGAATGCATGGATGGATGGATGGAGAGCTGATGGATGGATGAATAGATGGGTGGGAGAGAGCTGACGGATGAATGGTTGGATGGGAGAACTGATTGATGTGGATGGATGAATGGGTGGACAGGAGAGAGCTGATGTGTGAGTGGATGAAATGATGGATAGATGAGAGAGAGAGAGGATGGATGGATGGTTGGATGTGAGAGAGCTGACGGGAGGATAGTTGAATGGGAGAGAGCCGAGGGATGGATGGTTGGATGGGAGAGGTTATAAGCGAGTTGATGGATTGATGGATGTTATGGGAGTGAGCTGATCGGTGGATGGATATATGAGTGGGTAGATTGGTTGATGGGTAATTATAACAGAACGCTGGGTGGATAGAATGATGAAAAGGATCGGATAGGTGGAGAGTGGGTGGATCGAAGACTTGGATGAATGACTGAGCAAATGAATGGATGGATGGTATAATAGCCAGATGACTGAATGAATTGATGGATGGTTGGATAGAATAGTAGATGGAAGGATAGAAAAGCGATATTTGGCTAGACAGATGTTTTTTTATTGGGAATGGTATGTTGATACTGGGTGGATGGATAGATGGATGGATGGAAGAATATATATAGGTAGATAGATAGATGGAAAAGTTGTACCGCTAAAAAAATATATATATATTGTTAGGAAAAGGTTTGAAAAGTAAGCCGTTAGATGGACGATTGAATGAGTTTTTTGGATAGAAAGAGGTACTGTATGAATGGATGGATGGATGAACAGTTGGATGCTTTGACGTGGATGGATTGATGGATGTGTGTGGATAGATGAATGGTAGAGTGGATGGATAGGGGCGTGGATTGAGATGCTTTGGGTTATTTGAACCATCCTTGGCTCAATACTAATGTCAGAGAGAGAGAGAGAGAGAGAGAGAGAGAGAGAGAGAGCAGTAAGTAAATGTAAACGGAAGTAAGAGAATAAATGAACGAGAGAGAGATGGGGAGGTAATAAGTATTGACGGAAACAGGGTAAGAAGTGGAGAGAGAGAGAGAGATAGAGAGAATCAAACCAGCGCCAGTGACGGACACAAAAGCACTGCAAGCAATGAATCGAAATTTTTGCCTCGGACAAGCAAACTTCGCCTCACCTTTGTCATGTCCTCCTCGTATATTGAGTTGCTTGTAGTGCTTGTAAATTGCTTGTTTGTGTTTGTTGCTTGGTAATGCTTGTGAGTTGCTTCTTAGTTTGTGAGTTGTTTGTTATTGCTTGTTAGTGTTTGTGAGTTGCTCGTTAGTACTTGTGAGTTGCGTGCAGTGCTTGTGAATTGCTTGTAACGTTGCTTATGTTTCACCCGACTAGTTTGTGTGGATGCTTGCTGTACGTGTGAAGTCTGGCACTTGTAAATTTCTTGGAATATTGAGTTGTTTCGTCGCTGAGAGAGAGAGAGAGAGAGTATCTTTTAGAAGTTGTGTGAGTTGCATATAACTGTGTGCGTGCGACTTGAGTTGGCTATGAGAGAGAGACTGAAAGCGGGTAATAAACACAGTGCTTGGGGGCGAATTTTACCCATTGTGTCGCGGTAAGAGAGAGAGAGAGAGAGATGGAGGATTTTTAATTGTCTCTGCTTTCACATTTTCCTCGTTTTTGCTTCCTTTCTCTTCTTACTAAGCTTTTTTCCACTTCCTCTCTTCCTCTTTGCTCTTAAGGCACCTCTCTCTTTTCTTACTCCTCTCTTCTTCTCATTTGTCTCTTTATATTTTTTGTTTTTTACCTCCTTCACATTGCCCTCTTTTCTTGTAAGTTCCTCTCTTTCTCTTTGCCTCTCGCTTTCTCCTTGTCCACTCTTCTTCCTGTTTCTCTTCATCGTTATCTCTCTTCGTCTCTTTCTCCTCTTCCCTTTACTCTCCAATGCATGTTCCTCCGTTTCTTCTTCTTTTTCCTCCTCCTCCTGGATTTCTTCTTTTTCTCCTGCTCTCCCTGTCTTCTTTCCCTTCTTTTCAGTCCCTCACCGAATCCATCTCTCCTTCCTCATCCTTCATTCCCTCCTTTCCATCCTTCATTTTCTCCTTCTCATCCTTCATTCTCTCCTTCCCATCCTTATATAGTCTCCATCCCATCCTTTATTCTCTCCCTCGTATCCTTCATTTACTCCTTGCCATCCTTCATTCTCTCCCATCCTTCATTCAGTCCTTCCCATCCTTCTTTTTCAGGCTTGTCACTTCATCTTCCCCCTCCTTTACTTCCCTCCATCGTCCCTCAATACTTACTTCCCTCCCTCCTTTCTTACTTCCCTTTTCCTCTCCTTCGTTACTTTCCTCTCCCTCCCCTTCACATTTCCTTTCTCCCTCCCTCCTTCCTTCGCTTTGGAGTGGCCACTTAACATAGACCAGTAATTAGGTTAGTGTTCCTTCTTTCCTTCCTTTTCTCCTTCCTTCCTTCCTTCATTATTTGCTTACTAGTTTTAATTTTTTGGTTCCTGTTTTTTCCCACCTATCCAACCATCCTTCCTTCCTTCCTTCCTTCTTACTTTCCTTCTTTCTCCATCCTTCCTTCTCAAATATTTTCTTCCTTACTTTACGTTTATCTCATTTTTCCCTTCCTTCTCTTCCCACTTTTCTGTTCAGTTTTAAATCTCCCCATATTTTACTTCATTTCTCCGACTATCCTTATATTCTTAACTCCCTCCTTTCTTCCTTTTCGGTCATTTTAGCCTTAATATTTTTCATGTCCCTATTTCTTTTTGTTTTCACTTTCGTTTTACCCTTCCAGTCTTTCCTTTTCTCATTCTCCCTTTCTTCATTTGTTCTTTTTTTCTCTCTTCTGTTCTTACTTTTTCTGTCAGTCCTTCCCATTTTTTTTTTTCCTGTCTTATGTTTCTTAGTTCCCTCTTTCCTAACTTCCTTGATTCTCTTCTTTATTTCTTTTTTCTTTCCCATGTTTCTTTAGTCTTCCACCAGATTATCTCCCGTTCGTTTCCCAAGTTCTTCTCTTCCTCTCCCGCTTCCTTCCTTCGTCTCTGCCCCCCCACCCTCCCCTCCCCCTCCCTTTCTCCCCCTCCCCTCCCCTTCCCCTTCCCCTCCCTCCTCCTCCCTCCTGCCTTCTGAACGATCCTCAAGCCTTGGTGGTCCTTCATTTATTCATTCCATTTTTCATTTTTTTCTTTTTCATTTTTCCATCCACTTTCTCATCTTCTTTTGCCTCATTTATTCTTTGAGTCCATCTTTCCATCCTTCATCTTTCTCATCAGTTCCTAATTATCATTCCTTTTTGGAGATTGGGGAGTCCAGTGCAAGGGTAACATGTTGTGGGCCCGTATTTTCGTCAGTCTTAATGACCGGTTAATATCCTTTTGTACGTTATTTATGTAGAGTATGGCGATGTTTCAAGGATTTACATGACACAGTAGGACAATAAGGTGTAATAAACAAAATTAATCGCTAAGGAAAAGGGGTTAGGGAGTTTCCTTAACCGACGAGAATACTGCCGTGAGACTTACTTCCCAGGCCACATAACACATGATTAAAACTCGTCGCTCTTTTAAGGATCGTACCGGTTCTCTTCTTTGAGTGCTTCTCCATTTGATAGTAATAATAATGATAACCGCGACAACAACAACAACAATAATAATGATAATAATAATGATAATAATAATGAGTAATAATAATAATAATAATAATAATAATAATAATGATGATGATGATAATAATAATAATAATAATAATAATAATAATAGTAATACTGTACTACAACTACTACTACTACTACTACTGATATTAATAATAATAATAATAATAATAATAATAATACTGTACTACTACTACTACTACTACTAATACTCTAATAATAATAATAATAATAATGATAATAATAATAATATGATTAAATAGGTTATTACATTGATGAAAAAGTGGATCGACACTAAAAGCGACCTCTCTCTCTCTCTCTCTCTCTCTCTCTCTCTCTCTCTCTCTCTCTCTCTCTCTCTCTCTCTCTCAGAGCAAGAACAGCAAGAAGTACAAAGGCATATGGGTATAACCCTCTGGGGGCCATATTGGCCATGACGTCATTCTAGAGGGGAAAGTATCGCTCTAGGGT
>NC_137043.1:31580381-31610381 GCF_032717465.1 Coenobita brevimanus | reverse complement strand
GCTTATTTTAATCTAACCTGGTCTAATGATGCCAGCTCTCCATATTCAGTGCTGAGCTGTGACAGTAGCTTAACACAAGAATATGGTGTTAGTTACGAAGAGTGCTGTGGAAAGGGTGAAGAGCCGTGGCACTATCTAATTCGGTCGCTGAGCTACGTGAAATTAGCTGCAAGAGGACAAAAATATGGACCAAGTTAAAGTAAAAAATAGTATAGTATCACAATTGCCAATATTACCACAGCTATATAAAATGCAGCTGATCAGAAGGACCGAGGGACACTATTTTTTTTCTCAGGGGAATTGGCCCACCCCCACCCAGTGCAACATAAACATAGATATAAATGTGAGAGGCTTTTACGTGGTCGGGTGAGAATTGCATGTGGAAATGTGTTTCTTCGGTTTAATCCCTTCATTACGATGACGTCTTTTGCATATTATTCATGGTAACTTAAGACTCGAACGAAACACTTATTGTATTGAAGGGGTTAATGAAGGCTATATCTAATTCCTCCAGTTTGAAATCTCTCTGAAGCTTAATTAAATCGTCTAAAGGTAGCAAGAAGAAGAAAAAAAACAAATATGTAATCGTCTTGAAGTGATTAATAGTACTAGTGAGTAAATCTATACAGAACCTAAAACACATGGAAGGACATCCTACGAAATTAAGTGTACGTTAGCGAGTTGCGATCGACCCCAGGCCTAGATGATTGGTAAACAAACACACGACGCACCCTACTGCATTAAGGTCTACTCTGCTTAAATTCAGGAAATGAGGTTTGGAAGGTAATGATGTTTGTGATGATGATGATGTTACTACCACACCCACTCACCGTAGTGCCACAGCTTCCACCATTAATTCAGTTACCACCCGTACTACCACAACTACCATCATTACAGCAGGTACCACCTTTACCGTCAAAAATACGAACAACTACTATAATCTTGTTACTCTAACTTGTTTAATGTTTTTGTCCTTTTGCAGCTTATTATACGTGGCTCAGTGGCAGAAAAAGACTATTATGGCTCTGCCCCCTTTCCTTAGTATTTCATGTCAGGTACTGTATTCATGTTAATGTACTCTTACAAGTCAGCATTCATGATGGAGAGACAGCAGTTTTAGGTCAAGTTAGTGTAAAAGGAGTATATCAACACTGTCTCAACTACATTCATTACTCCCTATTACTTTACTACTAGCGCAGCCATTACCATTGCTACCATCGTCACTACCTCACACTCATTGCCTTCTCTCCTACGTTAGCTTCCACCATATCTGCAACACTTACTACCAACGCTACCATATCGCCATTGTTTATCCATAAGTCACAGTCATCCACAGTTAGCATCACTTCTACCTCATCCACCACCATTCCTGCCATAGCTACCACAATTTCTACCACAGTTACCGCAGTCCGTAGAAGTACCGTCGTAACTACCACAGCTACCACTCTACCTGCCATAGCTACCATAATTTCTACCACACCTACCACCTCACTTATGACCATTCGTGTCCTAAATGGGTGTTAATGGGTTTAGCCGATCACGGTAGCTTAGCTCGTCACCTGCACATCCCACACTCCATAACTCACACATCTAGCCCCACACCCTTCACCCCCCTCACCTCACACCCCTCACCTAACCTCCTCTACCCCACCACCACTCTTCTCACTCACTCTCACCTCTCGTAGTGTCTCGAGTGTGGATCTATTTTTCTGAGAGCGCGCGCGCTCACACACACACACACACACACACACACACACACACACACACACACACACACACACACACACACACACACACACACACACACACACACACACACACACACACACACACACACACACACACACACACACACACACACACACACACACACACACACACACACACACACACACACACACACACACACACACACACACACACACACACACACACACACACACACACACACACACACACACACACACACACACACACACACACACACACACACACACACACACACACACACACACACACACACACACACACACACACACACACACACACACACACACACACACACACACACACACACACACACACACACACACACACACACACACACACACACACACCGTTCATAATAAACCGCATCTCGGGAAAGTTTTTGCTGAAGGCTAGGCAAGAATGGGTTGTTGCCTCTCTGGTCGAGTAAACCCATCGGCCACAGGTAAGCAGCTGTTTCTGTGGAGCCATCGTCCAGGTACAGAGAGAGACGCAAATGTCTTCCCAGAGTTTGACGAATACCTAGTGGAAAAACCGAACCATCAGAAACCTATTAGTAGAAATAAGGTTTTCATTGTACATCACCAGTTGCAAATTAATTTCGAACGGAACTGGGAAGATAGTTATTCCTTTGACTGTACAGTACAACACATACAGCGTTTAGGGAACCGGCGCCCCTCGTGCTAGACAAGCAGGTCGCCAGGGTAGGACCAGGGTCCTTCTCCATGGCGAGGTGCACGCAAATGTGAGGTGGTTTGGCTCTAGGGTGGACATTATAATTGCTTCACCCCACCCAGGGTACACAGCGCCGCCACGTGTAGGCTCCTTGTCAGGCAGGAATGGGTAGAATACATCATCATCATCATCATACGAGTATAACCTCGACCACTGCTGCCATACCATCCAATTCCCCATCTAAAGACAGGTTGTGGTAGAATATGAAGAGTAAACAGAAAGTGGTTAATACACCGTGAAATAACTGTTGACACAGTACAGCAATAATACAAGGACAAACAGGTTCACTTCTCTTTACTTCCCCCTCTTCATCAGTATTCTTATTTTTATTTTTATTTTTTCTTTTGACCGCCTTGCTTCCTGGGGCCCGTAGTCTCGTCCTTTGAGGAAGCCCTTTAACACCATTTTCTAAGCGATTTGTTTTGTTTATTACACCTTATTATCGTCTTCTTTGTTACATAAATCCTTCCAATATCGCCATACCCTGCATAAGTAACATACAAGAGGATATTGGCCTGCCATATCCAAAAATAAATCGCTAAGGAAGATGTGTTATGAAGCTTTCTGAGTCGACGGGAATACTAGCCATGGTATTTTTCGCTTTTCTCGCGTCCCCCCCCCCCTTGAGAAGATTTTTTTTTTCTTTTTTTTCAGTTTTGCCTCTTCTGGTATTCTCGAGTTCTCCTCTCTTTCTCCATCAAACTTTTTTCTTTCTTTATTCCCTCGTATAACTTTTCTCTGAAGCAGACTGACCGACTCTTTTCTTCCTCCTCTCCCTGTCTCTATCTGTATCTGTTTATCTATCATTCTGTCTCTTTGTATCTGTATCTATCTATCTGTCTGCTTATTTTATCTATGTCAGACCCACAGTCAATCCACCTGTCTACCTACATACCCGCCTCTCTCTCTCTCTCTCTCTCTCTTCTGACAAGGTTACTGCTATTTGCATATTCCTTCGCATTCCCTTTGAAACAAGTGCAAATTTTGTGGGACCAAGTATAGATATTGGCAGCAGTGGTAGGAGTGGTGGTAGTTGTGGTGGTGATGGTGGTAGTAGTGGTGGAGATGCTGGTAAGGATAGGATATGTGATGGTAGTTATGGTGGGGATGATGGTAGTAGTGGTGGGAGTGGTGGTAGGGAAACTGGAGGCAGAGGTGGTAGTTTTGGTGGGGATAGTTGTGGTTATGATAGGGACGGTGGTGGGTGCGGTAGGGATGGTGATAGTTGTGGTATAGGTGGTGGTAATTGTGGTAGAGATGGTGGTAGTTGTGGCAGGGATGGTAATATGTGGTAGGGGGTGGTAGTTGTGGTAGGAATGCAAGAGTTTTTTTTTGAGTGGTTGAGATAATTTTAGTTTTGATAGGGTTGATGGGAGAAATATTGGGAGAGTTGAAATAGGCGAGGTTATAGTTGAAAAATCTTATTCCAACTTCTTCCTTTCATTTCCCCTGTTTACCTTTGTCTTCTCCCTCTCTAATTCTCCCTTATCACCCTTGTCATTCTTACTATGTTATTTTCTTCCTTATTCCTGTCTTCCTTTCTTCCTCCTCCTCCTCCTCCTCCTCCATTATACAAGACACCCACACAATACCTAACAGACAACTTATATCCTTCCTTCTGTATAGGATAATATAGTAGGGGTTTCGGGAGGGGTGAGAAGGAGGGAGATGTATGTCAGGGGGGTAGGAGTTGGAGACGGGAGGGATGTGGTGGGGGGTAGGAGTTGGAGACGGAAGAGTGTGGTGGGGGGGTAGGAGCTGGAGACGGTGGGGTGTGGTGATTCGAGGAGGGGTGTAGAGATAAAGGGGGTGTGATGGGTGATAAGACGGAAGTATGTATTTTCAAAGTAAAAAGACTGTAGGTAAAAGAAGGAAGAAGAGAGAAAAGATGAAGAGAATAGAGGAATATAGAGGTACGGAAGAAGAAAGGAGGATGGAACTAAGAGTTGGTTTTGGAGAAAGTAGGACGATTTATATTTTTATAACATTACCCACATTACGTATTAGTTTTTTCTAAGATTGGTAGGTTTAATCCCTAGAGTACGGGAGGTGGCGACTATCATCCACTCACTTGATGTAGTGCTACCTACAGTGTACTTTTGCCTTCACCCTTATCATCATTTTCTTTGTTCTCTCATTCTGTTTCTCCCATTCTGCCTTTCGCTTTGTATTACTCTTCTTTCTACTTTAAGTGGCTCTACACTGAACCACAAGGCATGTAAACCAGGTTATCCATTACAACGCTGGGTGGTAACCATATAACCAAATAACTTGGTGATGTAGAATCTGTTATGGTTTTCCTGTTTGCTGGATGAGAGACGGACTTGCAGCTTCCATCCCGGAATCAAACCCCTACAATTGTACCCGGGCCTTGATGTGGCAAGGCTTTCTCATCTGCAAAGGAACATTGATCCACTGCACGGGACAGCCCTATTGGGGTGGTTGCTTGCCTGCAGTTAATGGTTCTGCACGGCCAGAGGGGCCAGGGCTACTCGACAATAAAAATAGCAGCAACAATAACTACGAGAGTTGCCTGGTAAGCTGAATATAGTTGTCTGGCAGCAGCGAGAACTAGAAATAAAGAAGATTAATGTGGTTGCGTTCTGAGTATCAGTATTTTCTTGTAAGCTTAAGGTTGTGTGGTGCTGTGACGTAGTATTGGTGTTGTGGTAAAATGCTCCTGGGATCAGAACTTGCACTGGTGGTGAGGAACACAGTCAGAATAGGTTATGTGAATTATTTCCAGTGCTTGTCCATGTGTGCCCACCAACACGCCATTAGTGCTTTGACTACGAATATGCATCATCTGTTTCAGCCAGGATTTCCGAATGATCATATTCACCTCACTGATCTCGGACTAAAAGCAGCTAACCCCATCCATCCGAGGACATTATGTTAGTTTCACTCTTGATAACTTTTATTTGACGAATCATAGGATATTTTTCGATCTGAAGGAGATTGATATAGCCTGTATTAATTTCTTCATACCCAGATGAATTAAATCGTCTGGTAATGGCATGGAAAACTACAGAAATACGTCTTCATAGTGAACATATTAACTCTATGAGGCTGATTAGTTAAACATGAATATATATGTAATTTATCTGACCGTAAGTAGAATTAAATATTTAAGTGTTCATTCAGAATGCAAATGTGAAAATAGCATTGGTCACGTCACTACATTAAAACCGTAGGAGATATCTATGCTTTTCTCGGCACGGACGGTGGGCGTTAGTGCGTCAGACACGTGTAAGAGGAGGGGGGAGGTTGTGCGTGTACGTGATTGCATGTGTGGGAGTTGTGCATGTGTGTGTGTGTGTGTGGGTTGATGTAGAGTGGGAGGGTTGTGCGTGTGCGTTGCGTTTACGTGTGTGTGTGTGTGTGTGTGTGTGTGTGTGTGTGTGTGTATGTGTGTGTGTGTGTGTGTGTGTGTGACTTACATGTGCGTTGTCGTGTGGGTGTACCGGTGGACCACAGTGTTAGATTTCCAAGCATATTTTCAGAGTCGCACGCATTACAAAAAAATACCTTAATTTTAAAATAATATACTTGTTTTTTTCCATCCCAATATCTGTTCATGTAAATCTCCTCAGTTACTCAATAAATTACCTAGATTACCAGATGAATAATTTTAATGAGGGTTACTAAATGCCCCGGTCGCTATTATTGTCCCAGGGGTAATATTTGCGTGCGGTAATATTTGCGTGTGCGAGCGTTATGGCGGAGTTTGTAGATTGTTATTGAAATTGGTCTGTTGTCTGGGGGTGTACGTAGATGTGGATGGTGTAAAGTGCTGGTATTTTCACTTGGTATATGTGGTATCGTTGTTGTTGGTCTGTCTGCCGTTCTGTCTGTGTCTCTGTCGGTCTGTCTGTCTTTCTGTCGGTGTGTCTCTGTCGGTCTGTCTGTCTCGATCTAGTACATGTGTTATCATTGTCGGCCTGTGTGTGTATCGGTGTCTGTTCATATGTCGCTCGGTCTTTATGTTTGTGCTTCTGTCTGCCTGTCTGTTTGTCCTTCTGTCTGCCTGTCTGTTTGTCCTTCTGTCTGCCTGTCTGTTTCGGTGTGTCTGTCGCCTTTTTCTTTATGTGTCTCTCTGTATGTTTGTCTTTTTGTGTGTGTCCTTGTCTGTCTGTTTGTATGTAATTTTATCTGTCCTGTGAACAGATTAAACAATGGGTCATATAAAAAAAAATAAGGGTTAGTGAGAGAGAGAGAGAGAGAGAGAGAGAGAGTGTGGGAGAGAGAGAGCATCGTGTGTGTGTGGTATGTTTGCCTAAGCGAAGTGGGTCTCCTGTTAATGTATTAGTAATGGGGCAGTTGTGAGGTCAGGTGTGGCGCAGGTAATTATGCATCCGTACAGGTGTGTAGTGGAGGATCAGGTGTGTAAGGCAGGCGTGTATGACAGTTTATTTGTGTAGGTATAGCTGAAGGTGTTTATGCGGGGAGGAGGTATGAATGTGTATTTGTGTAGGTATAGATGGAGATGTGTATGTGGAGAGGAGGTATGAGATATATAAATGATAAAACTGTGTGTGTGTGTGTGTGTGTATGTGTGTGTGTGTGTGTGTGTGTGCAGGTGGGAAGCGATAGATTGAGAGAGTTGGGAGAGTGGAGGTGTAAAACAGATTTGTGCAGAGAGAGAGAGAGAGAGAGAGAGAGAGGTGTCAGCCGGTAATGAGAAGCAAATATCCGGAATTGTCCTAAAAACTCTGAAAACACCGGCGCTCTTTCACTGTCTCACTTTCTCTCGTCCTCGTGCTCTTCATTCTCTCTCTCTCTCTCTCTCTCTCTCTCTCTCTCTCTCTCTCTCTCTCTCTCTCTCTCTCTCTCTCTCTCAGCTCTTGTTTTTCCAGTTGCGTCGTAAGTGTAAGGTCAGTGAGTGTCGTAAGTAGTTGTTGTGGACAGGATTTCGTCATAGAGAGAGAGAGAGAGAGAGAGGGAGGGGGGGGAGAACTTATTACCGAAAATCCCTAGACGTTAAATATTACCATGGATAAACAGTAAAAAAAAAAAAAAAAAAGTCAAATTTTATTAAAGAAAATTACAAAAAAAATATATAGATCTAGAAAGTATTAAATGAAAAGAAACTCATTTTTTTCCTCAAAGTGAAAATTTTTGAAAAAGTATAAAAGATGAACTAATTTGGGGTTATTTTTCAGGTTGATTAAAATTAATTGATTGCGTTTTGTTCAGAATGAGAAAATTAAAGTGTGTAATTTGTGTCGATTAAAAATATCACTTGTTTGCAGGCTTTAAAAATATAACAAAAAAGGTGATGAAGGCAGCTAACTGGATTTTTCGTGATTGTTCCTGTGATTGGTTGTTAAGGTGGTTAGAGTGGTCATTGAGGTAGCTGTGGTTGTAGTTGTGGTTGTAATTGTGGTCGTTGAGGTTGATGGTGGTAGTAGTTGTGGTTAGTGGTTGTGATTGGTTGTGGTTATGTTTGTTGATGGTGGTGGTTGTGGTAACTGTGGTTAGTGTAGTAGTTGGTTTTCGGTGATATAGGTTGTAGAAATTGATTGTTGGTGGTGGTTGTGGTAGTTGTGGTTGTTGGTGGTGGTTCTTGTGTTTGATGGTGGTAGTGGTTGTGGTAGCTGTGGGGCTCTTTGTTATTGGTTGTTAAGGTGGTTTGGGGTAATGGTGGTTTTTGGTGGTAGTTGTGATTGTTGGTGTGGTAGTGATGGTTATTGGTGGTAGGTGTGTGGTGATAGTTTTAGTGGTGATTGTGATTTCATTCCGTTTTTTCCTTTTTTTTTTTTCCGCCTTGCTATTCTTTACATTCATTTCTTTCACCCATTCTCCGTTTCTACTGTACAATTTCTTTTCATGATACCCTTATTGTTTCTCAAAAGTCAACACCAGTGAAAAAAAAATGGTATACAAAAACTGGAGAGAGAGAGAGAGAGAGAGAGAGAGAGAGAGAGAGAGAGAGAGAGAGAGAGAGTTAGGGGTTGTCCACTGTAAAAAGTTTCCACATTAATTTTCTCATCCATCCACTTTCATTTGCACACATCCTGATAATTCGTCTTTCTCCACCTTAATTCGTCTTTTCTTCACCCTGCCTCTTCGTCATCCTTCACTCCTTCTCTTTCCTTCACTCCCTATCCTTCCGTTGTATCCGTATTTCCTTCAGTCTCTCATCCTCACCTCGTCTCCTCCTCATCACTTCCATTCCCACCACTTAGCTGTTCCTTCCTCTTCCTCCTCCACTCCCAACCTCTCTTCCTCCCCGCTCACTAACTTCCTTTCCGCTCACTTACTTGCTCCCCATTTTCTTCATATCCCTGTTCACCTCATTTCTCTCCATCACACTCTATGTTTTCCCTTCCTCCATTACTGCCATACTTTCACCCCTCCATTCCTTTCCTCCTCCATTACCTCCCCTCACCCCCTCACCCCTTACCTTCTCACTTCTTGCCCACAGCTAGTCAACTTCACCTTCATAATTATTTGTAGTAGTAGTAGTAGTTCCCTGGATCATCTGAAACGTGAACCCAGTGGAATGTACTGTAGGCTGAAGCTATCCTCCTGCAGTCCACCATCCTCTTTTGGGGGGATAGGTAGGAAGCTGAGGGACGTTTGTATAACAGGGCAGTGGAGCCACCACATGAAGGCACCGTCCCCAGTTCTTTATAACTACCCTTTTTATAAGTACGCCTTCATTCTATATTCCATTACTTTTTCTTTCCTCCTCTACTCCCTCACCCTCCTTCATCTCCGTCCTTTGCTCTCCATCTCCTCTAACTTCTTCCCTCTCGTCTCATCCTTTCCTCTTCCTCCTTCATACTCTCATTGCTTAATCATTATATCATCCATCCTCACGCTTCTCCTCACTTCTCTCCCTCATCCTAACCTCTCTTTTTCCCCCTCCCCTCCCTCTTTTTCCCTCCTCCTCATTCCTTGTCCCACACTCTCTTTGCGCCATCACCCCCCCCCCTTTTATTCTTCATGCATTTCCATCGCCATTACCTCTTCTCTTCTCCTCCTTTTTTCCCTCTCTCCTTCAACCCATTCTCTTTCCTCCTCACTCTTCCCTTCCCCTCTCTTTTCTCCCCCGTTCTCTCCTCCTAACACCTCTTCCTCCTCCTCCTTCTCCCTTTCCTTCCTCTCCCTCTTCTTTCTTCTACCTCCCTCACCTCCCCTTATATACTTAAACTCATCAGCTCCACCTTTGTCACCACCCTCGATATAATTACCTCCCCCCTTCAGCTTCCCCTGTGGAAAAACTTACCTGGTCTCATTTACCGCCTCACCTGGCTGCTAATTGGCCAGGTGTGGCGAACTGTCGGCATGCACACCTGGCCGACTTGTTCCCAGGTGAACGAGGTTAGAGGTGAATTAGATTATTTTTTAAAAAATTTTTCTGCCCCTTGTTGGGTGCTCTCTCTCTCTCTCTCTCTCTCTCTCTCTCTCTCTCTCTCTCTCTCTCTCTCTAGCACTTGAATTAGCTTATTACCCTCTCCCTATAATTAACGCGAATTCAACTGTAAATTAAAAGACGTCGAATTATTATTAATGGAAGCAATGTTAGGACCTTTTAGTAGATTCGTAAAATACAAATGATATGGAGATTTTTCCGAGATGCATGTTTTTAAATTAACTTACGGAAATTTTGGTTTTGATTTTTTTTTTCCATTTTTAAGTACTCGTATTAATGAAACTATCTCAACACTAAATCATTGGGTTAATTCATTTTTATTTGTAGCAGTGGAAAAAAATGTTGATGGAGAATTTATTAGATGTAAATGAAAGATATATGCAGCAGTATGTCAGGTAATTATTTTTGTAGTAGTACCGGTAGTAGTGGTAGTAGTAATAGTAATAGTAGTAGTAGTAGTAATAGTTGTTGTTGTTTTAGTTGAAAGAAGTAATAATAAAGCAGTTATTAGATGTAAATGAAAATATATATGCAATCAGTACTTCGGGTAATTAATTCTCTTTTATGGCATTGGAATTAGTTTTGATAAAGCACCTACTGGATGTAAATGAAAAAGGTGAACTGTAATCATTATGCCGGGTAGTGTGGGGAAATTAACAGTGGAAATACGAGAGTAGCCAAAATATCACTGTATGAAAGATAATAACAAAATAATCAGAAAAAAAAATGTTATCCAATTTTAATAAAGTACAGTTATTATATCGAGAAATGCGCAAAATATTTGTGTCAAGTAATGCCATTAATTACGTGTATGTAGGGGAGTATATGTATACAAGTGAAAAAAATACACCCAACACAAGAAGTATATCGAGAGTGGTGTATGAAAATAGATAACAAATATACAGACGCAGTTATGTGTAGAGCGTAAATACAGTAGTTGAATATACAAGAAAACGAAAATAAAGGGAGTACTTGAATACATCCTCAATACCTGCAGTCATATATATCTGCCTGTGTGTAAATGCGGATGTACTGTATACGGTAGTTATATCGAAAGAAAAAAAATGCAGGAAAAAGAAATAAGAGTACGTAAAATGTATGGTCATTCCAGTGCGGACCTATGCAAAAATAAATAGATAAATAAAAATAGATATGAATAGAAAGACAGCAATAAACATTAATCATATCGAGAAGAGCAGGGCAAACTGAAATGACATGGGTAACTAATATAAATAATGCCTTCCATTGTGTATATCAGCAGAAAAATTAGTCTAGCAATAATCAGAATTTACATGAGCGAATTTATACAAGAGAATCGTATTATTGCCGACACGAGAGAGGGAAATTAACATCGCCTGGCCTCCATAAACACCACGCTAATGTTACGATTTATTTAACATCACATTTAACAGGCTTGAAACGAGAAGAGGTGGGGTGGGGAAGGGAGGGGGTTTTCAGAATGGTTTGTTCTTTGATGTGTGAGGTGATATGAGAGAGAGAGAGAGAGAGAGAGAGAGAGAGAGAGAGAGAGAGAGAGAGAGAAAATGAATGAATGAATGAATGATGTTTTATTGGGGGTTTATTTGAAAATAGTTTGTTCTGATATATTAGATTAAAGCAGATCTAATTTGTTCAGTAATATTTCGCATTTATTTTATTTTTTCTATCTCTGATCTGTCTGTCTATATGTACTGTATATATATTCATGTGGAGTGATCTGAAGAGATTTTTTTTTTTTTTTTAATAGCCGGTGTACCTAAACACTTCCATACGAGAGAAAAGGTTGAGATATTTTGACATCCGGTATTGATGCAAGTTCTTCTAATAAAATCGTGTGATGGCCTACTTAAAATATGAAACTGTCTTGTTTTAGCCCGATTAAAGCACCATATTGCTTCTGTAGGAACATAGGGATTACTTAGGGTACTTTCTTGGGATTTCTCAGCTGGACAAAATCGCCTTGTTTTAGCTTGAATACAATAGTAGAGTGCGTCCATAAGTAAAGAAAATTTAAAGCATATTTTAAAAGCTAATATTTGGAATGTGTTATGTACCTGTGTGTGTGTGTGTGTGTGTGTGTGTGTGTGTGTGTGTGTGTGTGTGTGTGTGTGTGTGTGTGTCATTGCTAATATAAACGGCATTATTACACTGTTACATTAGTATATTTATTTATTTATATTTACTTTTTCCGGTAATTATTTAGTTCTCCAATTTTGTTGTTTTTTGCATTAGTAAATTGCAAAGAAATATTACATTAGCGGTTACTGTATTATACGTTACGTTCCTATTTTAACCACCGCATTACTGAAACATTTTTTTTTATTACATTAGCAAATACGAAAACTGTTTAGGTATTTTGGTTGTCATGGTTACAGAATTGTTAAAAAAGGAAGGTTTTGTAGTTGTATATATATTGTGGATTAGATTACGGTATTGTTAACCTCATCCGTAGATATTATTATTATTATTATTATTATTATTATTATTATTGCTATTATTATTTATTATTTTTATTATTATTGTTATTATTGAAGATATTACTAGGGAGAGTTAATGTAGGGAGATAATACTAGGGAGAGCTAATGTATATATTGCGTACTGATGCTATTCTCTCTCTGTCTCTCTCTTTCTGTCTCTGTCTGTCTGTCTTTCTCTCTCTCTCTTATAAGTTCATAAGTTGATAATAGCGTATGGAAATAACATTATATTTGAGTCTAAAAGTGAACGGGCCACTTATCGCTGTTTGAATCCGATATCCTTTTTTCAGTGATTATACGGTGATATTTCTAGCACAGTCACCCCCCTCCCCCCCAAAAAAAAATGACATTAAAAAACGGAATCGCATTTAATCATTGACCTGAAGAGCGTGAGAAATTGATGACATATATATTTTTTAATTTTTTTCCAGGTTTTTTCTATTCATGATTTCTTTTGATGGTGTAAATATAGTGAAGTGATTGTTAGCGGTGTTGTTGGGAAAAATTGGGTCTATTTTTAATGTTTGGTGATTGTAATTCCTGTTGATTGGAATGTGAGTGAAGGTTGACAGGCTTTTGTTTCTCCTACCTCATGACTGATACTTATTTGCTGCTGCTTGTGTGTGTGTGTGTGTGTGTGTGTGTGTGTGTGTGTGTTTTATTCTTCAGTAAGATGACGATTTGGGAGGATATCACCGGACGAATTATATATATGAAGGAATTATCGAACTCAGTGTGATAATAATAATCTATAACCCATTTACTATAATTTTCTTAAGCCACTCTGTGACGAATTAATTTAAATTGGGAAGAACTGATGCCCTCCTGTAGATAGTTTAATATTCACTGTAGATTGCCGTTACTCCTATTACAGTTATTATAGGTGGATCTATTATCAGTATTGCTATTGAAATCATCAGTTTATTGTTTTGTTAATAATGATAGTGAGAGTTAATGTTAGAAAGATGTAAGTATTTAAGCCGAATGATATTAATACTTCTATTCTCCAGTTAATGCGTAGGTGGGTTATTAGGTTTTTGGGTGAAATATTAAGACGTAATTATGTAGGCTGATTACTGTTACAATGCTGGTGGTAAGTCGCTGGTGTTTTGGTTGATATGTGGATGTTTATAAGCATTTTGTTTTCGTAAGTTTTTTATAGTTAATGCTAACCCCTTCAGCCCGAGGACGGAATTTCTTTTTTTCTTGCAGTTACTGGGCTGCTTACTTTACCTTAGGCGAGCACCCTGCCAGTGAAAAGGTTATTAAAGGCTTTAGCTAACCTCGCCTCTACCAAGAGTCGCCTGCAAACTGCATAAAATCATTTGGTGAAAGGCTTTATTGAGATGTATGAGTCTTGTTTTTTGTCTCTTGTTATTTATACACGTTTTACTTATATACACATTTTTACTGCATACGTACATACAGTACATATACGGTTATACATACAACCATACTAGTTTATATATGCACATGTACACATTTGTAGATTAATTCATACACATTTATACGTACGCTTGTGCATGCATACATACATACACGTTTGCACATACATACATACTTACACATACAGTACAGTACGTACACGAAGTACGCCCACGGAGGAAGACACTGAATCACACCCACACTTCATATTTTCTCTTGCTTTATCTCTGTATTTATATGGCCATCTGGCGTCTGTATCGTGGTCTATCTGTCTATCTTATCCTTAATCTCTCTTGCTGTGTGTGTGTGTGTGTGTGTGTGTGTGTGTGTGTGTGTGTGTGTGTGTGTGGTGAATAACTGAGTCGGAGAGAGAGAGAGAGAGAGAGAGAGACTTGGAAGGAGGAAGAGGGAGAGCAGACACAGACCAGCCTACGTACCTACCAACAGACAGACAGACACAAACAGACGGACAGAACAGATTTTACGAAAGAAGACGGAGGGCAGGAGAAACTGAGCTATTTACAGAAAGCTTAAAAAGACTGTTCGCTTTAAGAATAATTAACGAAAGACAAAGAATGGAGAGCAAAGTAAACAAAGCAAGAAAGAGACTAAACGAAGGCCATGAATAATAAAAGTTGCCGTTAAAAAAAGGAAAGTATCTTGAAGGTGTTTGATGTTAAGAGGAGGGCGGAAGGGAGAGGGGGAGAAAGGGGAGAGAGGGGGAGGGTGAAGGGGAAGGGGGAGGAGGAAGGGAGAAGGAGGAATGGGGGAGGAGGAAGGGAGAAGGAGGAATGGGGGAAGGAGGGAGTGAGATGGAGAGTGGGGGAGAGGTTGGATGGAGGTTGGGAAATGGAGGAAGGGGTGGAGATAAGTAAGCGAGTGAAAAGTGAGGAGGGAGGGAGGAAGAGAGGGAGATGGAGGAACAGAGGGGAGTATAGGAGTGAGAGAGTTTGGGGTCGGAAAGGGGAAAAGGAGGAGGAAAAGGGAATATATTGAAGGAACGATGGTAGAAGAAGAGGAAATTAAGGAGAGGGGAGAGGAAAGGATGAGGGAGAGAAAATGGAATATAGAAGAGGGAGGGAGATGAGAGAATGAAGGAAGCTAAGGGAGGGAGAAAAAATGACGAAGGGAAGGAAAAGAGATCAGGAAAGACGGAAGTTGGTGGGATAGGAGAGACAGAGGGAGGAAGGGAGATAGAGGAGGGAGTGGGAAGGATAAAGATAGGGGAAGAGAAACGAGGAGGTGGAGTCTTGTGAAAGGAAAAGGAAACAGGGGATTGAAGAGAGGGTGCGCGATCAGGAGTGGGGGAGATGAAATAGGAGGGGAAAGATTAAGAAGAGAGAGTTGACAGTGATTGAGGAAATGAAAGGGTGAGGGGTAGCACGGGGAATGAGAAGAGAGAAGTAGAAGGTAACATAGAGGGAGGGAGGGAGGGAAGGAGAATGGAGACAGGAAGTGAAGAAAGGGGGAGGAGATCAAGTATAGGTTACAAAAAGAGGGAAGGGAAAAGGGGTTGGAGAGGGTTGAGGGGGTTCAGGGAGGAGCAAGAGATGGAGAGAGAGAGGAGACAAGGGAGAAAGGAAGAGAAACGAAGGAAGGAAAGATAAAGGAATAAATGAAAACGGTTTGATAGGGTGAAAAAGGTGAAAGTATAGGCTATTAGGAAGAGGGTATACTGATGACAAGAAATGGAGATAAAGGACGGGAGAAGGGGTAGGGTAAGAGAGAGAGAGAGAGAGAGAATGTGTGTTTGTGTGTGTGTGTGTGTGTGTGTGTGTGTGTGTGTGTGTGTGTGTGTGTGTACGTACAATACAAGCCACACACTGAAGGATTTAGGGGTCTTGCTATCTGAATATTCAATACTTTCTCAGTGCTGTGCCAAAGTCGAGTGCAGAGAGAGAGAGAGAGAGAGAGAGAGGGGGGGTGGGGGTGGCGGGGGAGGAAGCAGGTAAGGAAGGGAAGGAGCGAGAGAGGAACAGGATAGTAGAGAAGGATAGAGGGAAGAAATGCAGTAGACAGAGAGAATAAAAAGGAGAAGGGGGGTGGAGAGAACGAGGAGAGATGGAGAGAAGGGAAGGAGAGAAAAAGGTGGGAGGAAAAAGAAAGAAAGGAGGAAGGAAAAACGAAGCAGAGGGTGAGGGGAACAGAAGGAAGGAAGGAAGAAGCAAGAAATGAAGAAGGATGGGTTGAAGAATGATAGGAGGAAGGGAAAGTGAAGAATAACATTAAAATGGAAAGGAAAGATGAAAAAAAATGGGCTGGGGGAACAAGGGGGAAGGAAGAGGAAAGAAAAAGAAGAATGAAAGGAATGAAGAAGTGACGGCAGAATAAAAGAATGAAAAAGAATGTAAGTCAGTAAGGAGAAAAAATGAAAGAAAAAGTTGTAACGAAGAAAAAGCAAACAATGAAAGTAAGACATCAAGGAGGAAGCAAGTAATGACGTCATAAATCAAGCATGAATAAGATAAATAGACGAATGAAGGAGGAACTGGAAGGAGAAGATAACAGCAAATAGCCCAGATAGACACGAAATGAGGAAATAAAGGAGAGAGGAATAAAAGGGAGGAAGAAGGAGAGGGAGAGGAGAGGAAGACAATATGGAGAATATTTTAATACTGATTATTTACTTGATCAAATTGAAAGAGGGTGAAAACGAAGGGAGAAGGCAAAGGGATAAAGGTAATGAGGCAAAGGGATGTTAGGGGAGAATGATTAGACTTGGTTACATAGATATACAGAGATGGAGGTCCCCATAAGGTGGTTCGGTCGTCATCTTTCAGAGAATAATTATGTCTTTAGTTTTGATCTCTTCAGTGTTTTATTTCGATTACCCAATATGGTTTAATTCAGGTGAGAGAGAGAGAGAGAGAGAGAGCAAAAAATCCCAGGTAAATACGGAGAGAAAGCGAGTGAGAAAATGTGAAGTGTTGCGAGAGGAGAGCAAGGAGGAGTCAAAAAGGAGAAAAAGTAGAGCGAGAGTTTGTAAAAGTTTTCCCACATCGGAGAGAGAGAAAGAGAGAGAGAGTTTGCATTTAACTTGAAAAAAGTGTTAGTTTTCAAACGTAGGCGTGTTTGACAAGTCATTTTTACACACACACACACACACACACACAATTTTCAACATCTCAACCTGAACATAGCCATTGTCAGAAATCTCGCTCCTGCCCCACGCCTTCCGAGACATTTTTTATTAGTTTCTGAGAGTTTGTGAATGTTGTCCAGAATCGATATTGAACTGTATGATACTTTCTGAAACTTCCTAGAATTATTATTGTACCCATACGGTTGGATACAGAATGGTTCGCTCAGATTAATTCACCGGTTTCGTTCATATGTACCCTGTTCAGACGTTTTTGGATTTTTTCATTTCTTTTCGTTTCCGTTATTTTTTTTTTTTTCCTATCACTGCCAGAAGCCTTTGAATTACTGTAGAGAAAATTGCAGGTTCTGAATTATTTATACGTCTTTTTTACTGTTTGTTTGTTTGTGTGTGTGTGTGTGTGTGTGTGTGAGAGAGAGAGAGAGAGAGAGAGAGAGTGAGAGAGAGTTCGAATTCCTTTAATGCGATGATGTCATTTTCTATCATCGTCATCATCATCATCATCGTCTCGTAGGTGGTAAAGTAGAATTTCTCTCTCTCTCTCTCTCTCTCTCTCTCTCTCTCTCTCTCTCTCTCTCTCTCTCTCTCATCTGCTTACCATCATCTTCATATTTTTACGATCATTTCAGTTATTTTTGTATTAACATTAAGGTCTGACAGCCTCTTAAAAACCACTAGGTCTGTGTGATCTTTGTAACCGTGTAAATCCCTGTAACTCTGTTTTAATATCTGTAATACAGGCGAGGACATACGATGCCTCGATAATGGATGCTTCTATTACAATTTTTTTATGGTGTCTGACTATTTATTCTCGATGTTTAATACCGTGGTTAATATTGGTGTTATTGGTGATTGGTGGGGTTGCCCATTATCCACTCACTCGAGGTACTACTGTCCTCTGATGACTCTACTCTGAGTGAAGTCCAAATGGTTTCATGCATTCCAGGAGACCACTTACTGTGTTGGATAGTAACCATATGACCAAGTGACGCGCCTACTTGGGTTGTGTTGCTCCCATAATGGTACCACGGGGCGAGCCAGGCTGGTCACCCTCTCAATAAATATCTGGACTGGGACTGGGTATTCTAACCCAGGACTTTTTGCTCCTGATGATAAAAGGGATTGGAGGAGAGATAGATACTTGGACAGATGTAGATATACATATACAGATTGACAGATTAATTGATAGAATGATAGCTAATTTTGACCTGTGATGCTTACAACTCGATGACATGAAGTGGTGGGTGGGGGTGTGGTTGGAAGTTAGTGAGAGAGATGGGAATGTGTTTTATCATCATCGTCATCATCATCAACAACAGCAGTGTCATCCTCATCATCCTAACTCTCTTATCTACTAAATAAAGGCAGAGCAACAAAGAATATTCAGTGAATCATACATCTTTCATAATTCATGCCCTTGAAATTTTCGCTTCCACTTTAATGATCCACATAAATAATAAGTTTGATAGAGACAGTCCGTATAAACCCCCTCAGTCCGAAAACATATTATTTTTTTCCCCACTACACCTAGATGGACTTTTAATATGCTCGTGGAACACCTTTAGTTGGAAAAGTGTTAATTATTGCTCTTTCTAACCCCTCTCCTCCAAAAGTGTCCCTTTAACCTAAATATGTATCGTTTTTAGATGGCGAAAAGAAAGTATTAATGACGCTTGATGGTTGAATGGGTTATATTGTGTACAAATATGTGTAAGGGATATGATAGAATTTGTGTCACCTCTAGGTTTATTTTGATGTACTGTAATTATATAAATCTGCCCCTGCGTATCAACATTTATAAATTAGTATGTATACTCTTTTGTCTACGTATCTCCATATATGAATTATTGTGCCTTCCTGTGTGCAATATAGATTCTGGTTTTATCATTACTGCTCCATATATCGTAATTCTCTCTCTCTCTCTCTCTCTCTCTCTCTCTCTCTCTCTCTCTCTCTCTCTCTCTCTCTCACACACACACACACACACACACACACACACACACACACATGATGATCTCCGTCCTTCTCTCTCTCTCTCTCTCTCTCTCTCTCTCTCTCTCTCTCTCTCTCTCTCTCTCTCACACACACACACACACACACACACACACACACACACACACACACACACACACACATTCATGATGATCTCCGTCCCCCCTACACTTTCAATTGCTGGTGGCCACTTCAATTTCTATGTTGTCGATGAGTTTTTCGTCAGTTTTGTGGATATTAAAGAAAGTTGACAGAGTGGGCTGTGGGAAGGCCTGATTGGAGAGAGAGAGAGAGAGAGAGAGTGAGTATTTGGATGTATGTCCGATTGTGTGTGCTTAGTTCATGTATATTTGTGTGTAAATTTTTTGTTGACATTAATATAAAATGCAGTTGGTAGTATCGTGTCGCCATGGCCACCAGTGTGTGTGTGTGTGTGTGTGTGTGTGTGTGTGTGTGTGTGTGTGTGTGTGTGTGTGTGTGTGTGTGTAAAAAAAACTTTGGGAGGGACAATTTTTTGAGCTATTCACAACTTCTTACAAATATTTCACCCAGAACGACCAATGTATTCCCGGTTAATGTGTGTGTGTGTGTGTGTGTGTGTGTGTGTGTGTGTGTGTGTGTGTGTGTGTGTGTGTGAAGATTAATGACGATGTACGGTGTTTGTGGAATGCAACTGAGTGTTTATAATGCCCAGTTTGCGCACATGCCTAACACACACACACACACACACACACACACACACACACACACACACACACACACACACACACACACACACACACACACACACACACACACACACACACACACACACACACACACACACACACACACACACACACACACACACACACACACACACACACACACACACACACACACACACACACACACACACCATGACTGTGTTGGTGGTTGTGCCTTGACACCGTGCCAGTCAATAAAGCACTTCACTGGACCACGCCTTCCTTCCTTCCTTCCTTCCTTCATTATCATTCATTCTTACATTCTTTCACTTGTTTGCACTTTTCCTTTCTTTGTTCATTATCCATTCTGGCCGTATTATAACATTCATTCATTCAATCTTTTTCATTTTTTTTTTGCACCTTTTTTGTTGTATCTCTCCATTCATTCACACAGTCAGCTTCTTAGGCTATTCCCTTTTTAATTTCTTCCTGCATTCCATCATTTGTATAATTTGTATTCACTTTCCTTCCATATTTCATGCACTATATTTCTTCCCTTATGCTTTTTCCATCCTTCTATCATTCCTTCCTTCCTTCCTTCCTTTCCTCGTGCATTCATTTACTCCTTCATTCATGAGTTCACGCTGGTATTCCTCTTTGTTCTTACACTTTGGTCTTGCCTTCCCTCTGCGTAAACCTTTGTGTAGACCGTTTTGTATTTCTTTTTTTTTTACGACTGCTAGACTCTTCAACTACCAAAATATCACGGTTTTTGGATTGTTTATAGGTCATATTTTACAGTGTGTGTGTGTGTGTGTGTGTGTGTGTGTGTGTGTGTCTGTGTCTGTGTCTGTGTCTGTGTGTAAGACATAATCAATTGCCTCTCATTCTTTCCTCCTGACCTACCTAACCCATGCCTCTCTCCCTTCCTCCTCCTCTCTCCCTTAGCTCCCCAGTTCCTCTTCCTTCACTTTATTATTTCACTACCCCCTCCTCCCCCTCCTCTTATCCCTTCCCCCTCCTACCCTTCCTGTCTTTTCCATTCATTCTTTCCCTTCTTCCCCTTTTCCTTTTTCCGACTCCCCTGGCTCATTCCATCCCTTTCCCCTTTCCCCTTTCTTCGTCCCCCCATCCCCTTTTCCTCTTTTTTCCCCTACTCTCCTTTTAACCCCCCTCTCCCCCTCACCCACCCCTTGTCCTCCCTTTACCTTCTTCCTTCATTTCCTATCTTCCATTTTGACCTTACACCTCTCTCTCTCTCTCTCTCTCTCTCTCTCTCTCTCTCTCTCTCTCTCTCTCTCTCTCTCTCTCTCTCTCTCTCACCATTGTATTGTCCACAGGAAAAGAGAGAGAGAGAGAGAGAGAGAGAGATCACGTTGGAAATATGTGTGGACGAAAGTATTAACCTATAATTATGATACATTAGTGGACTTAACATTTGAGGACAAATGGCCGTCTCTTCGTTGGCTAAAGATGTTTCTCCCCAATCCCCCCCATCCCCTCCCCACTCCTACTCTATCCACTGACCCCTCAAAATAAGAACATTCCCCTCACCCACACTCCCTCCCCTCTCCCTCACCCCCTCTCTCCCTTCCTTTCACCTCTCCCCCTACTTTCCTTCCTTCTGCCTTCATCTCTTCTCCTTCCATCTCTCCCCCTTTTATTGCCCTGCTCAGTACCTCTTTCTCTGTCTGTCCTTTCTCTCCTCTCAGTTTCTTAACCCCCCTTCCCCCTCCTATCCCTTCACGCATATCCCTATTTTCATTGCCATCCATCCTTCCTTCCCTCCTTTCCTCCTTCCTCTCTTCCTTCCTTCCCTCCTTTCCTCCTTCCTTTCTTCCTTCCTTCCCTCCTTTCCTCCTTCCTCTCTTCCTTCCTTCCCTCCTTTCCTCCTTCCTCTCTTCCTTCCTTCCTTCCTTCCTTCCCTCCATCCTTCCTTCCTTCCTTCCCTCCATCCTTCCTTCCTTCCCTCCATCCTTCCTTCCGTCCCTCCATTCTTCTTGCCTTCCTTCCTTCGGTTTCTTTTCTTTCTCTTCCCTCCACCCTCTCTTCTTTCTTCTTTCCCTCTCCCCTCTCCCTTCCCATCTTTTCTCCAGGTTATTCTTCCCTCGCAGTTACTCTTTTTCCTTCCGCATCACTCTTTCCCGTTTCGTTTTTCGTTTTTCCTCCTTCCTTCTCGCCTTTTTCCTCCCCCTCCTTCTTCATGACTCTTTCCCCTTTCATTTTTCCTCCTTCCATCTCCCCTGCTTGCTCCTCCTCCTCCTTCTCCCTTACTCCTCGCTTTCTCCATCTTAATTATCCCGTTCTTCCATTCCCAATCGTGTTCTTTCACCTTCTTCACCCATTCTTCCACCACTTCATTCTCCTCTCCCAGTCCTTTCCTTCCCCTCTCCTACTTTTTCCTCACCTTCCCCTTTCCTGCTTTTACTCCTCTTCCCCTCTCTTACTTGTTTTTCCCTTCTCTCTCCCCTCTCTCTTATTCTGTCAGTTTCTCTCTTTCTTCTTTCCCTAATCGTTCATCCTGTCCACTTTTTTTCCCTTTATCCTCTACTTCCTTTTCCTCCCTCACTTCTTCCTCCTGCAACCCCTCCCTCCGATTCCTTCATGTTCCCTCACCCCTTTCTCTTGTTTTCTTACTCCTTCGTACGTCACCCTCCCATCATTCCCTCCCGCTCTTCCATAGCAACCTTTTTCTTTTTTCTGTTCCATTCTTTATCATCTCCAGTCTTATTCTTTCCAGTTCCGTATGTCTTTTCCTTTCCCTTTCTTTATCCTTGCCACTCACGCCCTCATTTTATCATGTTCTCATTCTTCTCCCTTACTTCTCTCTCCTTCCCCATCCCTCCCATCCCCTCCCTCACTTTTTTCATCATCATTCTTTTTCACCTTTCTCTGTGTTCATCATCATCATCATTATTCTTTTTCCCTGTTCCATGTTGCTGCTGTACCTTGTTTCTCTCCAATACCGGTACCTTCTTTTTCTCCTCTCCCTCCCTTCTCTCCTTCGTTTTTTTTTTTCCTTCCACTCACATCCCTTCCTTGCTGTCACCTCTCTTCCTTCCCCTTCACTTCCCATCCCGTCCCTTCCATCGACTTGCTTTAATCCCTCCCCTCCCTCCATCCTCCCCCCCCCTCCTCCCTGACCTCTGACCTACTGTTATGCCCACTCGTCCCTCACCCACTGCCCCCTTACCCCTGTCCTCCTTCCCCTCCACCCTCCCCTTCCTGCTGACCCCCCTCCCCCCGCCTTGTGTGGCCGAGTAATCAAGCCCTCACATCATTACAGTGACGGATAGGTGGTTCTCACTCATGTACCGTTCCCACCTATCCCCCACCCCCCTATCCCCGGCCTCCACCCTCTCTCCTATCCCTAAACTCCCTTCTCTCTCACCCCCCCCCATCTTTGACTTCCCCTCCTCCTCCCCCAACACCTCTACTGTCTCCTCTTCTCCTCCCGTCTATCCCTGGCCTCCCCCTTCCTCGCCCTCTTCGTCATCTACCTACCCCTGTTGCTGAATTTGCTCCTCTTTCCCACTTCTCTCGCACCCCACCTCTTGCTGGAGCTGCCCCCCCACAGCTCTGCTTTTTCACTCCTTGGTAACATGTTCTGCTTCTCCTTCTTCCCCTTTTCTTCACATTCTTCCCTTCCATTCGTCCCCATATTGGTTTTGTCCTGTGTACCTCCCCTTCTCTCTCTCTCTCTCTCTCTCTCTCTCTCTCTCTCTCTCTCTCTCTCTCTCAGGAAGGAGGGGAATTATGTAAAGTAAGTGGGAAGAAAGAGGGGGAGGAGAGAGAGGGAGAAGATAGAGAGCAGAGGGCAAGTAGAGGAAGGGGGAGTAAGTGGAGAGTGAAAGGAAGGAAGAAAAAGATAAGGAGAGGGGAGGAATGTGAGAAAGATTTGAGGTAAGTGTGGAAGAGGAGGGATGGAAGTATGGCTGGTAGGTGGGTAGGTAGGTAGGTCGGTAAGTGGGTAGGTAGGTAGGTCGGTAAGTAGGTAGGTAGGTAGGTAGAATAGGGTAATTAGGAAAGAGGGGCAAGGAGGAAGTGGAGGGGGGCGGACGAGAGGGGATTTGAGTAAGGGGAGAGAGAAGAAGGTGAGGGGGGAGAGATTGAAAAAGGTAAGGAGAGGAGGGGACAGGTATGTGGAGAGAGGGGACGTGAGGGGAAAGGGAAGGTCGATGGAAGGTAGAGAGAGAGAGAGAGAGAGAGAGAGGTGTTAGTTGAGGGATGGGAAGAAGAGAGGTAAGGAGAAGGTAGGAGGAACTTACAAGAGAGAGGAGGTAAGTGGCTGGTGAGAGGGGAAGGGAGGACGAGGGGAAGTCGGATGAAGAAGAGGGGAAGATGAGGGGAGGAAGAGGTAGGTTAGGAGTGCGTAGAAGAAGAGTGTGAAGAATGTGGGTGTAAGAAAGGATAGAGGTGAAGGCGGGAGGAAGGGGGGAAGGAGGGGAGAGGAGTAAGTGGATGGAGTAGAGGAGAGGGTAGAGGAAAAAACAGAAAACAGGAGAGGAAGATGAAAAGAGAGGTAGGGGAAGGGGAACGTAGAATGAGAAAGGAAGAATGGGGAAAAGAGGAGGAAGGAAGTGGAGAATTGAGAGAAGAGGAATGTATTGAGGAGAGAATAGAAGATGAAGGAAGGAGAGAAGAGGGGAGGAAAGAGGAGGGGGAAGAAGGGGAGAGGGAATGGAAAGAAGTGCTGGAAACATAAGTGAGGGGAAGGAGAGGAAAAAGGAATGCGGAATAGGATACCAAAGAGGAAAGAAATGGAACAGAGATGATAAAACTAGGAAAAAGTGAGGAGGAAAGGGAAGATGAGTGGAAGAAAAGTAATTGAAGAAAAAGGTAAGAATAGGTGACTGAGAGAAAGGAGACTAGAGGGGTATAGGTAGGGGAGTGAATAGGGAGAATAGAATGGAGAGAAAACGAGGAATAGGGAGAGGGAAGAACAGAGGATGAGGGAAAGGGGTGTAGAGAGATGGAGAGAAATGGAATAGTTGAGATTAGGAAATACAGAGAGAGAGAGAGAGAGAGAGAGAGAGAGAGAGAGAGAGAGAGAGGTATCAAGTTACAGTGGTCACAAATTCTCTTTCAAACAACAATATTCACTTTCGAGTTTACATTCTCTTTGATCACTAATGCATCGTGTGTTATACCGAGTAACGATTTCAAATCTGGGTATTCCTACACTATGTACAACTCTTACACGCACGCGCGCGCGCACACACACACACACACACACACACACACACACACACACACACACACACACACACACACACTCTCTCTCTCTCTCTCTCTCTCTCTCTCTCTCTCTCTCTCGTTCATAATCCAGCCAGTTGATTTTTATTTATTTTTTATTTATTTGCTGCCAGACGATTTTGCTGAATTTAGGAAGGATATGTATTAATGAAACGGTTAAAAAAATATTGTATCTAACCCTCTCAGCTGCAAAAGATAGCTACCAAACTGATTAAAATTGTCTGAAGGTAACAATAATGATGGAGAAAATGTGGTGATGTTGAACCAATAATCTATACAGAAGGTACAGTTGCCTGCAAAAGTTTCGTTCCTTTTCATGACTTTCAGTAACTCATGACATTAGTTTGGGTAGGTAAATGTAACAGTTAAAACCCACTCTTTATCTAACAAAATATATTTTAATGACTGTGAAACTTGACCACTAAGATTATGGGTTACTAAAGGTCGGGAAGAGTACAAATAACATTCGCTCGCTCACTTCCCGAAAGAGCGCATGTATAATTCATCTCCATGGACTGGCGCTTCAGGTCTGTCTGTCACTTCATTATTCGTAGGGTCTGGTGGTAAAGCCTCGTCCCCGCCATTGACAAGCGCTGCTTAGTCCATGCTGCCTGCTTAATGGTGGCTGGTATGGATTTAAGTCTACGGTGTCCACGTGCCGCGTTTCACTACCTCCTCTGGAACTGGGTTGGAAGAGGGGGCTTTGTACTGTATATATATATATATATGTGTGTGTGTGTGTGTGTGTGTGTGTGTGTGTGTGTGTGTGTGTGTTAACTAGGATTTTCAAAATGAGGTGGCCAAGAGGTGGCCAAGTTCATTTAGGTAACCCAAGGAAAACTCCTCTAGGAAGTTGGAGGTATTCCCCGGAAAGTTGGGGTGGCCAGGCATAATTCAGGGTCATCCTTCTGTCTGCACCATTGTGTGTGTCAGTGGGGGGTAAGAAGAAAAGAAGTGGTTGTGTAGGTATCTGGCGCGCGCGCGCGCGAGTGAGCGAGCAAAAGAGAGAGAGAGAGAGAGAGAGAGAGAGAGCTTCCGTGCGCGTTTAAAAATTAAGAGAATGATAAACAGTAATAATCTCAGAACAATGAAACGATTCATGCAAGTAAACAGTATTGCACACGGTAAACACTAGCCACAAAAATATCAAATAAACACCACTCTAACCAGACACTGAGAAATGGAGCGAATAACTGAATAGTGGAGGCAATAACTAAGTAAGCAGATCAGCGTGTTTTCATTAATGCGATAAAGAAGTTAATAATCAGGTAACTTTGAATGCCTTGTTGAAGTAAAGACATTTGTGATTTATACCCTTCAGTACGGCGATATATTTTGTAGTTTCTCTTGCAGTCTTGAGAGGATTTTAATCAGTCTGAGAAGAAGCTCTAGTTGTGAAGGGTTTGGTGAAAGATGTATGTACCCTTTTAAGCTTGAGTAGTCTTTCCTAAGCTAAGTTATAGACTGTTAGTATCAAATTTAAGGGAAAAATACGTCATCGGGCTGAAGACGTGAATATTAGAATTGGGTATAAAAATAGAAGAAACGAAAACGATGATGCTAATTAATTGAACTCTCTCTCTCTCTCTCTCTCTCTCACACACACACACACACACACACACACACACACACACACACACACACACACACACACACACACACACACACACACACACACACTTATTCTAATTTAGCCAGATTAATGAGCATAAGATTACACGGATCCCCAAAGGAGGAAGGCCATATAAGAAACAATCTTCATTAACTCCTTCACTCCATGAACGTCTATTCTCTCTCTTTCTCTCTCTCTCTCTCTCTCTCTCTCTCTCTCTCTCTCTCTCTCTCTCTCTCTCTCTCTCTCTCGTCAGACAGTTTAATTAATCCTAAAAAGACCTCTGATGTGGAGTTCGTCATTGTAGTTTGTTTCTTTTTATGGTTTGTGTCAAAAATGAAAATGGGAAGAAGGGAAATAGTGAAAGAGAAATATAGCATTGAGAGAATATTAAAGGACTGTTGGCCCCTTGTCTGAATGGTCGCTTCTGGCCTGAAAATAAGTAGACGGTAGCAAAAAAAAAAAAAAATGTACTCAGTGGGTTAGTGGAGATGGCTGCCCCCTATAGAATAAAAAATAAATAGGTTAATAAATAAATGAAAGTAAATACAAGAATAAATAATGTGTCCTGCTAGAGTTAAAAGGGACTGTAGTTAAGTTCTTCGTTCCAGAATTAAATAAAGTCTCCTGGTGTTAGGAAAAAAAAAGAACTTATACTCAGGTGTTACTGGAGATTATATGTAACTCCTTCATACCTGAGATCAATGTAATTATTCTGGCATTGAAAGGGTTAATGAATTGAGATTCCAGCCCACATGATTTTAAGTGATTTTAGTCTACCATCTTGTGTATTTAAGCTTACTTGACTTCTACCTTTCTTAGCGAAGGGGTAGACAGTATTAACATATTCAGTAAGCTTTTTTCTTACTACTGTTATATTTATTTATTTATTTATTTTTTTTTTTTGTAGGTATGATTGGGGGTATGGTGGGACAGGTGTGGGTTTGGTGATGCAGGTGTCGTTGTGATGGGATACGTTTGGGTGTGGCAGAACAGATGTGGTTTTGGTGGGACAGGTGTGGGTGTGGTAGGACAAGTATGTGGTGAGATGTGTGTGTGTGTGTGTGTGTGTGTGTCTGTCTGTCTGTCTGTGTCTGTGTGTCTGTGTGTGTGGTAGGACAGGTGTGGGTGTGGTAGGGCAGGTATAGATCTCTAAGGTACCTAGATTAATGGCTTTGCTCTGTTTCTTGGGATTACTTTTCTGACCTTAGTTCCCTCCTTCCTTCCTTCCTTCCCTCTCCTACTGTCTTTCAGTCTTTTCTTTCTCTGTGCTCTTCCCTCATACTCTGTACTCCTCCTTCATTTGTGATCTTCATTCATTCATTCTTTTTCTCCATTTTTTTCATCCTATTATGATTATGCCTGATAATTTTTCCTATTTTCGTCATTTCTTCCATCTTTCCCTCCTTCCTTCCTCCTTGTTTGTCTGCTTTATTTTTGTCTTTTCTCCTTTTTCTCTCCCCTTGTTTTCCTTTATTTTTGCCTTCCGTCGTCCTCCTCATTTCTTCCTTTCTCTTTGTTTCCTCCGACAAGGAGAGTAAGTTTCACCCTTGTTTGTTTGTGTGTTTGTTTTTCTGTTAGCAGGATTACTCAGCAGCTAAAAGAGAGACCAGATTTGGTGGGTAAATAACCCATGTCCCAGGGAACAATCGATTATCTTTTGGCACCGATCCGGATCGTATTACGGATTCTGGATCCGGAAAACACTTTTTTGCGAAACCCTAATCAGTGATGAGAAAGCCTAACCCATTATGAAAAGTGATTTGAAAATTACGTTGCCCTTGTCGGAGAGATACGCTTCACTGAGTCCCCCTCTAATTTTCTTCCTACTTTCATTATTTCTTATTCGTGTAGTCTCTCTCTCTCTCTCTCTCTCTCTCTCTCTCTCTCTCTCTCTCCATCCCCACCGTCCCCCTACCTTCCTCTTGCCCCCCTCCCTCTCCCTTCTCTCCCTGTACCTCATTTCTTTCTCCCCTTTAATTTTCTTCCCCTCATTTCTCCTTATTTCCACACCACTCACGACGCATGGTCTTTGAGTGCCTTTAGTGTTTCGTATCGCGTTTTTTTTTTATAATTATGTGTTGATAGCTACGCCTCCCCCCCCCTCTCTCTCTCTCTCTCTCTCTCTCTCTCTCTCTCTCTCTCTCTCTCAACCAAATAAAAAGAAAAGCCGAAACAATCTGAATCCACCTTTAATTCCAAGCCAGGGACCACTAATCTTCGTTCAGAGAGAGAGAGAGAGAGAGAGAGAGTTACGTGTGAATTTGCCTAGTTACTGTACGCAAGATGGGAGCTAGCCCGTGTTGTCTTGTCCCCATATTTATCCTGTGTGTGTGTGTGTGTGTGTGTGTGTGTGTGTGTCTAGCGTTGCAAAGGTCATTTCCGCTATCGTTGTCATTAGAGAGAGGGGGGGATTGTGAGAAAGGTTAATGAGGGCGAGAAAATGAGAAAGAGATGGCTGTGTACACTGAGAGAGAGAGAGAGAGAGAGAGAGAGAGAGAGAGAGAGAGAGAGAGAGAGAGAGACCGTTTCGTGACCTGTAGGACCCGAGGTTAGGTTACCGTAGTTCAGGTCATTTATCCGCTGTATGTTTATTATTATTATTATTATTATTATTATTAATTATTATTTTTTATTTAGGCTGCCATCAGATGATCTCTTTGGCAAGGACCCTGGAGTATTGAAGAGTTTGTTGAAAGGTTGACTTCCATGCAACCCCTGCAACTCGAAAAGTCTTCCCTGAGGTGAATCATATCGCGTAGAGGTAGCAAGAAAAAACGAAAAAATAATACTGTCGTGACGAATTCGCAGCGTGTACCCTAAGCTAAATAAAATCGCCCGGAGTTGTGAAGAATAAAATGGTGGGTCAGCACAATGAAGGGGTAAGGCGTAGAGCACATAAGGGAGAATTGATTTTGGCCACAACTACTCCGTAAAAAAAAAAAAAAAAAAAAAAAGGCCTGTCTGGCCTGTCTCTTTTTAGGAACTAAAAAACAGAGGAGGGGGTCCCTAGTCCCCTCACCCCGCCCCTTTTAGTCGCCTTTTACGACACGCAGGGAATACGGTGGCAGTATTCTTCCTAACACAACCTGGCCGCAGAGTAGTAGTACCACCCCATAGTGCGGCCAGGTTGTGTCCCCCCCCGCCACAGGGGAAAAAAAAAAATCCGGCCATTCAGCCATACAGCGAACCTCACATGAATTTTTCAAGGTAGCAGTGACGTTAACATTAATTATGTTCTCTCCAATTATGCCTAAATATTGGACCCTATACATAGTTTCCTAACATCGCAGTCGATTTTGATGCGCCGATAGTAAAAAATAAAAAAAGAAAAAGAAATTGACACCTGATGCTCTGTTGGCCTCTTATGGACTGTTAAAAGTGTAGTTACATTTAGGACAAGTTACGTGGCCTCTCATGCATTGTTAAAGGTGCAGGGGCATTTAAAGCAACCTACTCCCTTTACGTAATAGGGAATTTCGTGCTGCCCTTTATATTCAGACCTCACCGCCTTAAAGCACGCCCGTCTCTCTTCCCAGCCTTCTACCTCTCGTCCAAAGTATAGTCGA
>NC_137043.1:31540381-31575381 GCF_032717465.1 Coenobita brevimanus | reverse complement strand
ATGAGAATGTGATTGTAAAAAGAGACATAGTACTAAGCATAGTATTTTTACAAGTTTAATAAGTAATTCGTGTGTACAGTAACAACTACCGTTCCTTTCAGATCAATTTTTTTTTATTCATGGGGCTAAGAGGGGATTAAAACAGGGGAAATTAAAACACGGGCGTTTGTTCCGCTTGTTGTAAAAGTGAGCTGGGATTTGTGAGTCGTGAAGGATGGGGTGGGTGGCTGTGTGGTCTGGTTCGCAGGACAGAATGTTGTAACTCTCTCTCTCTCTCTCTCTCTCTCTCTCTCTCTCTCTCTCTCTCTCTCTCTCTCTCTCTCTCAGTTTCTACGTCTCCCAGTTTTTAGGTATAGAAATGGGTCAAGGGTTAAGATAGTTATGTGGTGGTGATGATGATGATGATGATGGAAAAAAAAAATGGCTGGCAGTAGAAAAGTGAACCCAGTCTTTGTGCTGTTGTATTGATGTAGCGATCCCTCCGCCTAGCACTGATGTTACAGCCTAGTTCTGTCTGCCAGAGCAATGGATTGGAGTGGTGAACCGGGGCCGGGGCTTTCTTTTTCCTCTGGTGTATGTCCCCAAAGAGATCAAAGGAGTCTTGTTGTGAATCTTTACCTTGTGCGTATGGTCGACGTAGAAAATATCGAGACTGCTGTTGTTAGACATTATGTTACACTGAACGAAATGCTTTGAAATACTGTACTCGATGTATTTCCTTATCCCTACTGTGGTGTTTGACATAACACAGAACGAAAGTTTTAAAATAGTGTACTCTATGTTTTGTGTACTTATCTATCTATGCTGTTGCATCATGAAGCTTACTTAATGCTAACATCTTTACTGGCACGAGAATATAATAAAAAAATGTGAAATGTTTAAGCATATTTACGTGCGGATAGTATTCCTTTGATAATAACAATTTCTTCTATTTTTGTAGCCATGATGAAGTGGTGCGCGTGGGTGGTGTTGATGGCGTGTGTGTGCGCAGGCGTCCTAGCAGCGGCTGAGGCGGGTCAGGAAGGGAGCGATGGTGCGAGGGAGCGACGCGCCCCCTCCGGATTCCTGGGCATGAGGGGCAAGAAGGACGTGGGTGCGGGAGATGGGGCACAGGACTACTATGACGCAGCAGCACCAATGGACTACGGTCTCCCACTCAGAGGTACTTCGTTACTCTTCACCTCCCTCATTTACAGGATGTGGTTCGTAAATGGTGCATGTAGTTTCAGGCTTCTTAGTTTTTTATTCGACTTTTGAAGTGGAGAGATTAGATTTTTTTTTTTTTTTTTTTTTTTTAGGGATTGGATATACGCCTCATTAACCCTTTCCGTACAAGGAGGCTTATATAAAAAATAGTCCAATATTAACTAGAATAAACTAAAAAAAATGATAGCATAATAGTAGAGTGTTCATTTAAACATCTGTCAAACCTCAGGAGCGGTTTAACTTTTTTTTAAATTTAATTTTTGATGGAGATTGAACTTAGTGTATGTTGTGTGTGAGAAACATCTGGCCCTACATTCGTTCTCAACTGTATTTTTGACAATTTATTGCCAGATTATGTTATAAACGATGTAAACCCTTTGGCTGCAGTATACCAACTATACGTTATATTCATGTAAACCCTGGACAAGTGTATTAGTGAAAAAAATAAATAGATAAATGAGCAAGTAAATCAGTAAAAACCACAAAAATTTAAACTATTTTGCAAAGGTGCGGCGGAAAAATGTAAACATGTATCCAGTTAAAAAAAAAAAAAAAGGGGGGAAATAAATCAGTAAAAAAGAATTAATATATTTTTCAAGGTTGTGGCGAAAAATGTTAACATTATATTTCACCAACATGATTTTAGCAGAAGAGAACCCCCGCCTCCCACAGCAAAATGGTTAGAATATACTGCAGAGTGATATGTATAAACTGTATTAAATGTTTGGTGTATTATGCTAAAATAGTTACCCCGAAAATATGAGAGGAGTGATAACATGTATGCCTGGCCTATACCGTGGTTGTTTTCACTCATTTTACGTAGTTGACGATTGTCTTTCTTTTTTTTAATAATTCCAGAGCATTTTTTTTACTGTTAATAACATGTGTAGTTCATTATTATTATTATTATTATTATTATTATTATTATTTTATTATTATTATTATTATTTGTTTTACAAACGTTATCATATACTCGTTACTATAATTTGCGATTCTTTTCAGTCTTTCGTAATTTCAAGTACTGTGTGTGTGTGTGTGTGTGTGTGTGTGTGTGTGTGTGTGTGTGTGTGTGTGTGTGGCTCCCTTTATGTATGTGTTTGAGAGTCGCCTTGGGGGTGGTAAAGGGAAGAGGAGGAAAGTAGGGAAAAAGGGAGGAATGGAGGAGGGTGGGAGGAAATCGTAAGAGTAGGAGAGAGAGAGAGAGAGAGAGAGAGAGAGAGAGAGAGAGAGAGAGAGAGAAGAAGAAGAAGAAGAAGAAGAAAAGGAGGGTAAATAGAAGGAGTAACAGGGGAGGAAGAGAAGGAAAGATGATGGAAAGTGAAGATTGAAAGTGAGGACAACCAGTTGCAGAGAGAGAGAGAGAGTCTGCTGTTCGCTACCGGTTACCATGTTCATTTCTCCTCCCCATCCTCCGTATTTCTCCTGTCTAAGCCTCCTTCTCCTTCCTTCCTGTGGTCCATTCTTCTCTTCCTGCCACCTGTTTTGCTTTGACCTCCACTTGACCTCCACTCTTCTCCTTCCTCCTCTTTTTTCCCTCCTTCCCTCCCTCCTCTTTATTCATCCCTTCTTCCTTCCCACCCTCCTTCCTCGTCCTCCCTTTTCCCTTCCTCCCTCCTTCCCTCCTCTTTTTTTCCCTCCTCTCCAACAAAAATTTCCATGCTTGTGCTTTCAGACGAGCATGGTGTGTGTGTGTTTTTTTTTTTCCCTATATTTTTCCTACTAGTTTTACAAGATGGTTTGGTGGGTGGGGGAGAGCCTCCTCCTCCTCCTCCTCCTCCTCCTCCTCCTCACTTAAGAGAGTAAACCTGGAGAAACAAAACACTTGCTTCCCTCCTCCCTGACACCTCCATCTCTCTCTCTCTCTCTCTCTCTCCTTTCCCATTGTGTGTGTGTGTGAGAGAGAGAGAGAGAGAGAGAGAGAGCTGAAAGGACTAATGGTGAATTTAGCAAGAGTTCATTCCTAAGGTAAATAAAATCGTCTTAGATATAGCCAGCATTAACTAAGATTCGTCGTACTATTTTTGTTATATAATTTTATGTTCAACCCTGGGAGTAGATCTGATTATCCTTTCTCTGAGACCCGGCAAGTCCTCATACGTACCACACACCTTCAACTGTCACCACTTACGCGCCAATTCCCACCGTCCATATTGAATACCTTACAAGAAAAAGATAGTCTCATTCGGGGTAATAGCGAGGATGTTTTTTTGACGTGGTGGGTCTTGTGGTTGTTCAATAAAGACTGTTCGAGTGTAATATTGAACATCAGACTCTTCACTGCCTGAGCCCGGGATTGAAGGCACGTTCTTTCAGACAACAAATAGCTTCTCTAACAGCCTGAGTTTTTTTTTTTTTTTTTTTTTTATTATTGTTTTGAGGGAGAGGATGATTGAACATTGTGTGTGTACGGTATGTATGTATAAATTTGTGCGAGTGGGTTAGAGCGCTCCACTCTGACCGAAGGGTCTGAGGATCGAATCCACCCAAGGGTCATTGGTAGACATTAGGAAGGGCACCCGGTCATAAAATGCTACACGCTCCAAACCAAAGTCCTCTACCCAGGGGCAGCGCCTTAGCCCTTATCCAAAAAAGGGGTACCTGACGTAAAACTCACTATGTGTGTATGTATGTATGTAGATGGATGTGTGCGTATGTATGTATGTGAGTATGTATGTTTGCATTGTGTGTGTGTGTGTGTGTGTGTGTGTGTGTGTGTGTGTGTGTGACGGACTACATTAAGACTCCTTTACTGTTTAACTTCAACATAAACCTCGTCCCTAAGGAGTGTGACTAAGCGGCCGTAGAGAGAGAGAGATAGATAGAGAGAGAGAGAGAGGGGCAAAAGAAAGGAGGGAAGGGAATGGAGGGAGGAGGATAGAAAAAGAGAAATATGTGTTTGAACGAAGCAGTTCGGAGAGAGAGAGAGAGAGAGAGAGAGAGAGAGAGCGCACGGATACGTGCTAAAGTGCCCCACCCAGCCTGTTCTTGACCCCCACCCTCCCTGTCTTGGCATTTGACAAAAAAAAACACGAGCTGCATATCCTGGTTGTTATAGTAGTTATTGTCTTGGTTAGTGTTCTGTGTAGGTTTTTGTGTTGTTTTTATTGGTTTTCTTATTTCTGGTACTGGTGACAAGGACGTTGTGTGTGTGTGTGTGTGTGTGTGTGTGTGTGTGTGTGTGTGTGTGTGTGTGTGTGTGTGTGTGTGTGTGTGTGTGTGTGTGTGTGTGTGTGTGTGTGTAGTACCACTTAATTAATATTGTTATCTTCATCACTTTGATCTCTGTCTTTCCCTTGACGTGACCTACCCTGACATCCCCCTCATCCACAGGCAAGAAGGCGCCGCCATCTGGTTTCCTGGGCATGCGCGGTAAGAAGGGTGGAGAGGAAGTGCTTGCAGGCGCCTCCGACGACACTGACCTCGACTACCTCCTCAAGCGTGCCCCATCTGGCTTCCTGGGCATGAGGGGCAAGAAGACTCCCTCCGGTACGTGCTTGTGACTTGTGGAGTTCTTGTTTCGAAAGTGTGAATGTGAATGAGACGTTTGTGGGGCTTCTGGGCATGTTTGGAACTTGTTTTGGCTGTGAAGACATGATTGAAATGTGTTTTAGCTAATTAGACATGTTTGGGACTGTGTATGTGTAGACATGTTAAGGACTTGTTTTGTATTCAGTTATGCATGGAATATATAGAATTTTTTCTGGACATGTTTGAAATTAATGAACACAATTGTTTTCAGTAAATGTTCAGACTAGTTAAGGACGTTTTAGATCTGGATAACCTAAGTAGACCTCTTTTTGACCTTTCATGGGACAACGCTGAAACATGATAAATGAGAATAAATGCTTATTTGATCTATCTATCTATCAAGTTATCTATCAATTGCAAGACGCCATAATCCCGTAAGGGGTGGCAATTTGACTTTCAGTTATTTGTTTTACGGGGAGGGGCATTAAACCTCCTCCAACCCACTTGTTGACACGTAGGGAGCATGTATGGTTTGGTTATGTGGTTACCACCCAGCGTTGTAAATGGTTTCTTGGCGTACAGGAAACCATTTGGTGTGGCTTAAATTTGCATTAGATCTGACTAGTCTATAGAATCGTTAAAGACTTTCTTTGGTGTTTGGATCGTGATTTAAAAATTGCGTAGACCCTTGATCTGGGATGTCTATAATTTGGGCTTTCTGTGATATTCTTTAATTCACTGATATACTGTTGGCGTACAAACAAATTGTTGGCATTTTTAAACGACCCTTTCTTTTCCTTTAGTACCAAGAACTTTTGACTTGCTATTAGTAGTAGTAGTATATACTAGTACTAGTACTAGTAATAAGTAGTACTAGTAGGAAGTAGCAGTAGTAGTAGTAGTCATAGTAATTTGTAGTAGTAGTAGTCGATGTCATTTTTATAATAGTAGTAGTTGTTTTTGTTATTTAAAATCGTGTTGTACCACGATCCATTCATTAACTATAGGGATTAGTTAATGGATAGACATGGTAGGAAGAATGTTAAAAACTATATGGCATTAAGTTCCTTGTGCTAATGGAGGGCTTGATGTGCTGCTGGGACGTACTGTGTGTTGGTGCTGTGAGGTGTAATGGTGTTTTGCTGTGATGTGGTGTTGTGTGTTGTGTTTTTGTGGCACATGTACAGGTGTTAATGGCGATGTGTAGTGGCGTTCTAGTGAAGTTAATTCTTGCATGGGGATGTGATTGATAACATGCTTGGGGATGATGATTATGTACTGACATCAGTGGCTATATATGGTGATGGTAATGGGGAAATATGATGTTAACAATGAAGTGCTAATGTTATTTCTTTGGTAATGGAATGTGGTTATGTTGATGACAGTATGTGATGATGTTCCAATGATATTTTGTTGATGTCCTTGATGGTAACCTGTGGTAATGTTGATGGCTGTATGTGATGATGATGGTGTGAAATGTTGATAATAATGATAATGATTTAGTTGTGGTAATGTTAATGATGTGGTGATGTTCTGGTGACACTAATAATGAAGTTTGGTGATGGTATGTTATCTGGTGATATTAATGCTTTATGTGACGATGTTAATGGTAATGAGAAAAGTGAAGCTAATGGTAATTTCTTTTTCCCTGCAGGTTTCCTTGGCATGAGGGGTAAGAAGGCCAGCATGGGTGGATACAACCAGGATGACCTTGACTACTACCTCCCTGTATGTATTTTTGGCTGTCGTGTATTCTACCCTGATGTGTACTGATCTCATGTCTATAGTTCCTCTATGTATAAATTGCTTACTGATTTCCTGTATCCTCTGCTATTATGCATACTGATAGGCTGTCATGTGTATAATACCCTAATTTATACTGGCCACATGTATATGCAGCCTTTATGTATCCTGACCTCGTATATAATATTACTGTTATGCATACTGACTCAGTAAACACTATCTTTCTGCATATTAACCTCCTGTGTAATCTTTATGCTCATATTATAGACATACACATTTATTTCAATTATTTGTATATGAGAGAGAGAGAGAGAGAGAGAGAGAGAGAGAGTAATGATGAATGTATTCTCATACGATAAACTAGTGTTATTACAGCTTTTAAGTACCATTCCTGATTCCTATACTGTATTACCTTCAGCGCTACTAATATTCCTACGGTATATCTAAAGGTATTAAATTCTCGGTGTTTCAGTTAACAATGCCCTCACTTGGACCTCTTATGTTAGATGACTTGCTGAAACCGCTTCAAAGAAATTTGGATTATTATACAGTCTGTAACTCCTTCCCTGACGAGCAGTTAACTGTAATTTGCAAGAGTCGTGTGTGCTTGCAGCAGGAATATTGCTCACCCTTGTGAAATGGATGTGGAGAGGTTACACTAAAACAACTGGACAAAATTTAGAACAAAGCTGTTACAGTTGTTAATAACTGTACTATTACCAGTGAACTATCTCCCCTATAAGAAGGAATGTTGCCTCCCTTGCATTATTTTACACATACTTTTATGGCAACTGCTCAGACGATTTTGCATCCATTACTCCACCTCTCCATGCCCTTCCCCGCGCTATGCGGGCATCTGGTAGTGCTCAGGACTGGACTGTCTCACTGCCATATTGCAGGACTTCTACCTATCAAAATTATTTTAATCCCCAAACTGCATCCCTCTGTATCTCACTTCCCCAGAATGGTTTCCTCCCAAACTTCAACCTACGACTGTTCTAGTGCAACTGTTACGGATTTTTTACGAATAGAGGAAACCTGTAATGATGTATATGGATTTCTTTTATCCTTTTGTTTTTCCTTCCTCTGTTCTGTTATTGTAAAAAAAAAAAATCAAGATTTCATTCGCCCTGACTTTATCCACTCCGTGATAGTTGCTCTTTTAATTCTTTGCTTCGTATGGTGTATACAGTTATGTGCAACTCATACATCAAGTCCTTTGGCAAAACAGTATCAGTTTTTTACATTTTTTTTTAATCACTGAACCAACAGGAAAAGAATGAATTACAGGCATCACACCGCCACTTAACGTTTTGTTGCAGTAATTTGGTATATTTTATTAGTATTATAACCACCAGAGCTGAAGATGAGAACAATGAACAGCAAACACCACAAGCCATTGTGTGATAAGAGTGAATGTAAGGTTTGATGCTGTCTTATTCTACGCAGTTACAACACCATGTAGGTAAGGTAGAGCCTCATTATATTAGGATATTACTGGGGTGTACTCATCCCCATCCAAAGGGTGACACCATTGTAATTTGATTATTACTACTACCAGACATTATACTCGGCTTTGTACTCCCTCTCCTCCCCCCCCCCAAATATAAAGGTGCTCCCAAAAATCCCTCCTATTTCCATTCCCTCAGTTTCCTGCCCCTCCTTCGACCCCACAAACCCTGAACACACCTCTTCATTCAAAAAAAAATAATAAAAATAAAAATAAAAACTTAAAAATCCCTCTTCTTACCAATCCTATCCTTATATCCCCCTCCCTCGACCAACCTGTCTAACACCCTATCCCTATATGGAAAAAAAATAATCCCTTACAAAAATCCCACCTCTTACCAATTCCTCCCCCTGCCTTGACTCCACAGACCCTGCCCTCTGCCCCTTAAATAAAATAATAATATTAATAATATCCCCATCGTCTCCCTCTTGTCCCAACAAAATCACCTCTAACGTGATCCTCTCCCCCAGATGTGGCAAGCACTCTCCGGGGATCAGGACAAGCGTGCCCCCTCTGGGTTCCTGGGCATGCGGGGTAAGAAGTGGGCGGACCAGGTGGAGGAGGACATGCCTTTCCTTCACAAGAGAGCGCCATCAGGGTTCCTCGGCATGCGCGGCTGAGGTGAGGGATAGATTGATGGATTGATAGATAAGTAGATAGATAGATAGATAGGTATGTATGTTGGTGGGTAGATATTTGAAGTGGATGGATGGATACATGAGGGAGATGGATGGATAGAGGGTTTGTAGAATTGTAGATAAATTGATGAAATGGGTGGACTGAATCTTAAGATGGATGAATAGGAAAACTGATGAATGGGACTGATGAGAGCAGATCAGTAGTAAACATACTGTAATTAGTTTTGGTGATGTGCAGAGAAGGAATGAAGTACCTGAAATTGTGACACTGGCAGAAGTGAACAGTTCTGCTAAGTGGTTGAAAATGGGAAGGATCAGGTGTGAATGAGAGGCATGTAAAGATTATTAAATGAAGTGGAGCGAATGGAACAGAAGTGTTTGGTGTAATTATCTCAAAACGTAATATCACCGTAAATAGCAATGGAATAAAGGTTGAAAGAGGAGTTGTACTGGTGGCATGGAAGAAGGATGTGATTGTGCCTCTGTGCATAAGTAAAGGCGATGGGATTGAGTGCAGTCAATTACTGTCACGGTGTAAGTCTTTTGAATGAAGTGGGAAAGTTATATGGATGAGTAAGGCAGAAAGTTTTTTGAATAATTATAGAGAAGGTGTGGAATATAGCAATGCTGAATGAGTAATGAACAGGGTTAAAGTGTGAATAAAAAATGTGCAAAAGAAAGACAGTGGAGAAAGCATGTGAAAAGGAATGTAAGGTTTTTTTGACACTTTTAAATCAGGAAACAGCGTGTGACAGGGAGAATGGGGAGGATTATTGAACGTTTTCCATGTGCATAGTGTGAATAGGAATCTGGCGCATGCTGTAAAGAGTTTAGGGTAGTAATGCGTATGTAAGAATAGTTGGATCTCTCAATGAGTGGTTCAGTATTAGTGCTGTGGTGAGGTAAGGGTGCGTGATGTCTCCATGGCTATAAGATGCATCTTTATACATATGGATGGGTTTATGGGAGAGATTAAAAAATGAGTTGTCTGGAGAAGGGCAAGAATGGTATTTAATGGTGTAATCTTCAGTCTGATGGGTGCAGAGAGTGTGCGTTGTTTTCTTTAGTGAGCCAGGGTTTTGTAGACTGATGGAGAATCTTACGAATGTCTGTGAGCAGTGTGTTGTGAAAGTAATTGTAAATAAGAGTGTAGTGTTGGTTGTTGAAAGAGGAGATAACTCAGTGTGATGGGCTGCTGAATAGAGGGACTTGAAATGGTAAAGTTGATGAAAAAGGTTAGGATATTACTATTATTACTAGTAGTAGTAGTAGTAGTAGTAATAGTAGTAGTAGTAGTAGTAATAGTCGTAGTAGTAGAAGTAGTATGATAGCTGGTACAGCAATTAGTCATTATTATTCTTGCTTATCTGAATTGATGTAGTATAGGCTGTTGATTGTGTTGGACAAAATTCCATCTTTGTTATATTGATTAAAGTAAGCCATGCACATACATAGGTTACCAAAGAATAGTTTTCAATGCACTGTTTTAAAAAATCGGAGATAGAAAAGTAAAGATATTTTCTTGATTCAGTGTTCATCAAAACTCATTACCATATTTTGGTTATGTCTGGTTGATTTGAAGTGAAAAAGTTTTGTCAGGAAGTGAAGTTTTTGGTCGTATTTTGCTTGTGGTGAATTTTTGTCTGTTTTTGTGTTTTGTTTGTCTTCATTTTGTTGGCATGTTTTTTATATGTTTGTCAGTTTTTCCTTGGCTCAGAATGTCAGATTTCGTATTTTGTTCTCCGGTTGGTGTTTTTCATTGTTTGTGTTGTTTTCTTTTTTGTCTTGTTAGAGAGAGAGAGAGAGAGAGAGAGAGAGAGAGAGTCTGTCTCATTCTCTTTTTGTACCATGCAGTTATCAAGCAGCGTCAACTACCATTACTACCACCATCCCAGTAGCAGTAACCACCACAACTACCACCATCCCCAGCAGTACTATTAACAACTTCCACCACCGTTCCTAGCAAGATCTACCACAGTCACCACCATCCCCAGCAGTACTAACAGGCCGTCACTACCATTCCTAGAACTAACCAACCACAACCGACACCATCCCAAGAAGATCTACTAACTTTCCTGGCAGTACTAACATCTAGCTACCACCACCACTGTCCCCGCAGTAATTAGCTACTACCACAACTTCGGCCATCCTTTTTCCACTAACCAGCACAGCCATCCAGATCACCACCATTTCTACCACACTACCAACATTGCTAAGTTCCCACTCCTCCGTCTTAGCTACCAGTAGGCTACTACTACCACCATCCTTGTTTCTAGACCCAGTATAGTTGCCGATAATGATGTTAATGATATCAGTGAGGAAGGTTTATTAGCATCATCATTATTGTAGTTGTTATAATGATTTGAGGCTGGTCAGTGTTACAAATAGAGTAGTGCCCCCTTTTAGAATTGTGTTTTGTCTGATTACTCTTTCTTGCCCATTTTCTATCGTTCCCTCCATTTCCGTCCCTGCCTCACCATCCCCCTATTCTTCCCCCACCCCATCATGGCTGGTATCATCCCATCCTCCCCTCTCCTCTTCCCCTCATCCTCCATCGTGCACCCGTTTATTCATAAGCCCCTGTATCCCCTCCCTTACCAACCGTTCGCAATTCTTTGCTTCCATAGTTTTCCCGCTTAGCAGCCTCAGTGTTTCAACTCCTCACGAGCACCTCTCGCTCATTCAACCATCCTTCCTCCATCACCCCCGCTACTTTTTCCTAATTCTTGTATTTTCTCTCACATCCCTATCTCCACTTCCATCTCTTATTTTACTCCCCTTCACACCATATATATCAGCTGTTTTTGATCCTTTCCCCTTTCCTCCTTATAAGTCCACACTCGTATTTTCCCTCTCATCTTTCTATCCTCGGCATAGTACTCCGTTTTTCCCCTATCCCTTGTCGTCCTTTCCATAGGCCTTCCTTTTCCTCCCTTCCTCTGTCGTCACCCACTCTTCACCATTTTCCTCCTGCTGCTTGCTTTGCCATTCCTATAGAATTAGAAATAATATAGTCTTCTCTGTAACAAACAGTCTTGAAAGAACCATTCGATCTGCTGGTGTTTGCTTTCCTTTGTACTCATTTCCTTCGCGCCCCCCTCCCCCCTCCATTATCCATGCATCCCTCCATCCCTCTCGCTGCCCTTCCTTATCTCACTCCTTTCCCCCTCCCCCATTCATCACTCTTTCTCCCTCCCTCCTTCCTCCATATCCCCTCCCCCATTCATCGCCCTTTCTCCCCCACCCCTTCCCCCATATCCCCTCCCCCACTCATCACCCTTCCTCCCGCCCTCCCCCCTTCCCCCATAACGTAGAGTAAGCACCATAGTTTAAAGAAATAGTACACAAATATATGGAAACCTTTGAAGAAGTTGTCCCACCCTAGTTTTGAGAAGCCATAGAATTAAACATACAGTATATTGCAGTCCGTAAACTTTCGGAGATCAGCGTAAACAGTAATTGATGTGTATATTAATGGGAGATTTACATATGCAGTATATATATACATAAACATTTGAAGGTTAAAAAATGAATAGGTAACAATAGCAAGGGGGTTTAAAAGGATGCATATTACCACTTTGTTTGGTGTTTTATTATTTTCGTTACTCCTGTATTTATCGCACTTTCGAGATAACGACGAACACAACAATAATTGCGATGTGTGTCGGTAAAAGTAGATGATTACTAATATCTTAACTGTACATCTTTGTTTTGATTCGAAATAAAATTGACTTTCCCGGTCAGTGGTATGTTTTAATTGCAACCTCGTTTAATATGATATAAAGTTTGATGTATTTCTTTAGCCATGTGGCGAGGATGGAGAATGAGAGGCGTATCAGGAGTGTGCATGTAAGGTGGAAAGTGGAAGGAGAGACTGAGAATGAGATCCAGGGGTCAAGTGGAGAAGTTTATTGTAGAGAGGATGTCCATTATCAGTCGAGTTCCATCCTAGATTTATTATAATAGTGTTGCAGCAAAAATTAAATGAAACAATAGACTTGAGGTATTACGAGTTTAATTCAGCCGTTTGAGTATCCACTTCAGGACCGGCCTATCCCGACCGAAGTAGGGACGATACAGCCAATGTATCTCTACCAAGTGGCTTAGGCTGTCTGGTAGAGACTGTATATAGGGTGAGAAGTGCTTGTAAGTGTAATTGTTGTGTTGGAGTGGCTTTGGATGTGTGTGTAGTCTGTGAACCAAGTATAATCGGCCCGGGCAAGCCGACTTGGTGCATACATACTTAATAGTACGCGACACTGGTTCAACCACAGCACCCTTTGTGTCCTATATATATATATACTGTAAAGAGAGAGAGAACAAAATATTCGTTTCCTTGTCAGGGGAGTAATCTAAGCCAAAATAAAGTACCATCCGGTAATTAATCAAGGTGACTGGACCTGGACCCCCTTCACTCAAGGAACGGTGTCAAGGAAGGGGGGGGGGTGTCATTTAGTTTGTTTATATGTTTAGTTGGTCAAACCGTAACGCCAAATAAAGTTTGTCAAAATTATCCTTACCTCCCCCCCCCCCAATCACATACTCCTCGGGCCATCACTGCTTGCGAGGATTAGTAAAATTAAGATTGTTACCTAGTGTGTGCGTTTAAATATAGGTATTTGCGTGCTGGTTTATATGTGATGGTTAGTCCTTTTACTTAAGTTTACATATTTACTGCATGTATATATGATTGTGGCCGAGTGTAGTCAGTTAACCGTCTTAGTAAAAATACTAGTATATCTGATATTTGCTTAGGTTATGACCTCAAATCTGAAATGGTTACCGAGGTCTGAATCTTCTGCCTATCAGTTTTTTATTCCCCGCACTGCATACCTTTGGAACTTATTACCCGAGTTGTTTACCCCTCAACTTTTATAAACATACTGCTGTTCAAGTTTTTTTTTTTTTTTTTTTTTTTTTTTCCGAGTGGACACCTGTAATGTGGTGTAAGTTTTTTTTATCGTTTTTCCCATCCTTCGTTAAGTTAGGTTTAAAACCCATACTTCCGGACCTCTTAACTCATTAACGTCTCACCATTTCCCAAGTCCTTCATTGATACTTTGAATATTATGCCCGTCGCAACTTTTCCCTCACCTAGCTCCTTCCCAGCTCCCCTCACTTAGGCTTTCGTACACCCTCTCCACTCTTGGCTCGCGGTTACGTTTTGCCTTGTGGCCTTTGTCACGGTGTATTTGCCAGTCTGTAACTAGTATGATCTTTGATTCCCTCGTCCTTTTGATGTCATTTTCTCCCTATGTGTTACGTGGTTTTATTACTTAGCAGTTTTCATTATCGGTATGTTTGTAACCTCGCTAGTTGAATGTTTAAGATTGATATTAGTTTCTCTTATTTTTCTTTCCCTTGCCATATCCAGAAGATTTTATTCTGTGGTTAGATAAGAGTTTCTCAGTTTAAAATTGAATAGAGTTAAAGAATAAGAAACGTCAAAAATCGTGATCAAAGGACTCATGTGCCATTTTTAGGATTATATGTAGGCATTAAATTCCAAACTATTGCAATTTATATTTTTATTAATTTCACACATGCCACTAAGCGTTTTAAGTAACGAATCCCATTAGATTCGTCTAATCTGTCCATTGGTTTCATTTGTGTCCATTGGTTTTAAGTTCTTCAACAGGTTTTCACCAGAGCTGGCCTCGCAGCTCACGCTGACGATCCTTCCTACTCTTAGATTGCTTCGCAGCTTTGTTTTTCCTCACCCCAGACAGGTTTTACAGTTCACGCTGCCGATACGTCTCCTGGATTTGACACCCAACTCACGATCTGTACTTTTCCTCGGCCCCAATCGACCTCTAAGCTAGGATCTTGCCCCGTTTGGATTGACCTCGCAGATGTCCGTCTTACCCTTCCTCAAAGTCGATCGTCCTCGCAGCTCACGATCTTTAAAAGAAAAAAGAAAAGAAAAAGCAATTAAGGAAATTTTAGGATGTACTTATGGACTATTGAATATACGGGAAGTTTATACGCATTATGTGAAAATAGATATATATCAAGATTTATTGGTTATTATGCTAAGTACACGCAGGAAATCCACGGTAATTTTACTCAAGAGAAAGTAACAATATCTACCAAGGATGAATTCAAGGACATTAAACCTCTGTCGAGATTCTCTCCTGTCTCGTCACGTCAACCACTCATCCACACGCTTGCTCTGCCTGCGAATTAAATTAATACATGATAAAAACGGAATATGGGCACAGCATAACCAAATAAACACATACAAAAACATAAAAATACAAAACAAATATACTGTACTACCCAGAAAGAAGCTAGCTGTTGTGTCTACTCAGATGGTCAGTTGGTTTATGACGAACTGACTTCTCTCCGTCCTACCTCACCTCGCTTCCCCCCCCCCCTCCCTCTCTCTCTCTCTCTCTCTCTCTCTCTCTAGCCAATCAGAGCACGCTTTACAGAACCGGCCAATCATTTAACATTTTACAGCTCTCTTGCCAATCCCTCCTCAGCATACCACACTCGTTAACTAATTCTCTCTCTCTCTCTCTCTCTCTCTCTCTCTCCATTTACTTATTTATGTATTTATTCTCTGTAGCAACCGGCTTCTAGGGTAAAGTTATGGTCTCCCTTCTCCTTGTCATTGCTGAAATAAATCGCTTGTTGGAAATTTGTTTTACCGTTACTCTGTTTGGTTCAGGAGCCTCCGCTAGCACATTTTTCTTCCTGGTTTATTCGTGCATTTAGTACTATCGTGATCATTAATTTCTTTATCCCCATGGCTGAGGGTAAGTCGCAGCCAAGGCTGAAATAGAGCCTGGTGAGCGGAAACGGTGAAGGCCCCTATACAATATCAGTAAATAATATTGACATCAATAATTGTAAAAATCCCGGCGGCCACAAACGGTTCAATACTATTGATCAGTATTCATTTGTATAATTGATGTCAAGCAACAAACATCAAAGCTTCGATACGGACTGTGATGGTGTTATAACACTTTCTCAACCATTAGCAGTTGAAGGGAAAAAGAAAGAAAAAACACGGAAGGAGAGGTTGGATGAAGGGATGGTTGATGAACCGAAACCACATCTTATGGATGTATTTAAATGTGCTTGCAGACTATGTAGGATTACGTAGGCAGTAAATGATTACATAGGTAATATAAGTAGTTCCCCACTAGTGTTTCATTATCATCTTCTTGCATGACGTCGATACTACTTGTCACCGAAGGTGTTTCTTGATCACTGAGGAAAAAACGTATCTTCAAAGTAGTACCATTGACTTGATTCGTAAACTTCGTCAGTCGTCACTTCCGATTTATGAGTCACAAACTTTTTTTAGTTCCTTTTTGAAATTTGTACGGAGAGTAATGATTTTTTTCTCACGTCATCAGTGGTAGCCTTTGGGAATCTCGGTATTTTCTGCGTAATATTTCATATGACTCCAAGTTCTTGTTCCGATAACCATATTCATATGATTTTATCTTCCAAAGGGCTGGAAGGTTAAGGTAAACGTGAATAACTTCAAGAATAAACTTCGTAGCATCTTATTTTGTAGAGGCTGACATCGTTCCTACTTTAGCTCTCAGGAGAGACTGGGAAAACACTGATAAATACTACTGAAGCTACCACACACGATTAATAATATTGACATCGTCAGTATTATTGACAGAAAATCAAACTCATTTTGATGTCATCAGTATATTGAACAGTCCTTCAATATAACCCCTACTCGATCAATAACATTGATCAGTACTAAATATTGACCAGTAATACTGATCGTGTGGGGGGGGGGGTCTTAGTCCAGCAGTCTGGTAAAATGGTTCACGAACTTCATGACGTCTGCCATATAAGGACAGTCACGGATTTCCAATAAAAAGAAAAAAGGAATGGTATCATGAATTGCAACTGAACAAGGAATCCATTCATCATACCTAATGCGTTCTTTGAATCCATGTATACCTCACATACTGTGAATCCAGTTATATTGTGAATCCGGTGCCTGCCCGAGCTATCGATTTCCGAGTGGGCGTAAGACTCATGAGGCACCAAACATTTTCAACACCGATCTTTTCTTTCCCTATTTTATTCTTCCTGTGCATTTACTATAATCTACTTTGATTTGTTTTCACATTACATCTGTCCTCATTATTCAGCTACTAATAACGACAGTAATATTTAATCCCAACCACAATCGACACTGACAACAACTCTACCCACATTACAGATATCAGTACCAACAATAATAAATGTAATACCGAGTACAGTAACAGCAAAACATTGTCTCCAACAACTGATGCGCCTTGTGCTGTCATTGAATATATTATGAACATAAAATTAAAATCATAGCATAATATTAAAATCATAGGATTCAACACTGTTTCATATCTGTGCTCATGTGTTTCGTCCTTGAGACTGAGTTGCGGTTCAGGTGAGTGAGCCTCTCGTTACCCTGTGTTCGGTAGCCTACCATGTCTTCTACCCTGGCTTCGACTCACTTCGAGCCAGGGGGGGTAAGGAAATTAGTGATCGTGATAGTACATAAACATATCCCTGTATGTTATCAGTGAAAACCATATCCCTTTTGATATAATACAATTGATTAATGACTGACAGGTAGAATACATCGCCACGGGAAAGGTGCTTCGACCCTCCTAAGCTATGGAATGAAATATCTGCCAATTGAATATACATTAAAATTTCCCTATATGTTATTAAGTCCAGTCCCTATGACACTGATATAATACAAGGGATTAGGGAAGGATAGGTAGAATACATCCCCAAGGGAAATGTGCTTTGAAGCTTCGTGAGCCTGTATGAAACACCTCCCATTTGAGCACCAAGGCTTCACATTCCAACCTGCCACGTTAGTCTATCAGGAGCAGCGATGGAGAGGACCGAGGCTGAAATTATCCCTGTTCCGCTCAGCACACCGGCTTCTCTCCCTACTTCAGTGGTATCGGTACTGGTAACGTATTGATATTTGTACTGTTATTAGTAATGGTATTTAGACTTCTTAATGTCTGTTACTATTATTGTTATTATTATTATTATTCCCTAATGACCAGCAATGTTTGTCTGTTGGGGTCTACTGTCGGGGATGATTGGAATGCTCCGGGGACTTCACCTGCCTGATTCCATGCTTGTTTCCGTGCCAAGCTGAACGGTACCCAACCTACCTGGTCACTGCATCCCACAGCAAAAGAGCTAAGTTATTTTTTTTTTTTAAATCATTGCAGGCCCCATAAATGCATAGTTGATTTTTAAGATTTTCATAATTGTCTTTTTACCCTTTGTTTGCCTGTACGATTTATCAGTCATTTCCTGTGGCACCCCACGGGATGCATAGGGCCTCGATGAATTCTCCAATATTTCTCTTGCCATCTCCTTCAGCATATAACTCTTACTTAAAATCAAAAACACCTGAATCACTCTCCCAATTTAAAATTGCTAGAAATCATGCAAAAGCTGTATTAAATCTATCTAAATCAAACTTTCTTCAAAAGCAAGCATCAAAACTACTTAACAACCCTAATGACAATAGAATATTCTGGTCAACTCTTAATTCTTTCAATAATAACTTTAACAAGTCATCTTCCATTCCCCCACTAAAATCTTCAGATGGCAATATTACAAATGACCCACGTGGGAAAGCAGATATCTTTGCTAGTACCTTTGCAAGAAACTCTACCATAGATGATACCAGCCAGAATGTCTCAGTACTGGAACTTGATTCTCCCGAAATTGCCCCACTTAAAATACAGACAAGATTTGTAAAATCCATCTAGACAATTTACCTACCAACAAAGCTCCAGGTCCAGATGGAATTCCGCCAATTGTTTTGAAAAAGTGTTCCCCTGAACTTGCCTCTGTCCTAGCTAAATTATTCAGACTATGCATACGTACTTCTTTATTCCCAAATTCATGGAAAGAAGCCAATATCCACCCAGTTCCGAAGAAAGGAAGTTCGTCTGACCCCTCCAATTACAGACCAATAGCTATCACATCTTCTCTTGGTAAGGTATTTGAAACTTTAATTAATAAGCATATTGTTAAACATCTTGAATCCAACAACTTAATTAATGATAGACAATACGGTTTTCGCCACGAAAGATCCACCATTGACATACTCAATCTCTTAACTCATACCATCCATCAATCAATAGATCTTTTTGGAGAAACTCATGCAGTAGCTCTTGATATCTCTAAAGCTTTCGACAGAGTATGGCACCGTTCCCTGCTGTCCAAACTCCCTTGCTATGGACTAACGTCTTTTGTTCCTTTGATTTCTTCTTATCTTAGTGACAGGAAAATAAGAGTAAAAGTAGATGATGTATATTCGAATTTCCACTCAATTAACGCCGGCGTGCCGCAGGGATCAGTTCTGGCGCCAACCCTATTTCTGGTTCATATTAATGATCTCTTATCTGTCACTCACAATCCCATTCACTCATATGCAGATGACTCAACACTACATAGTTCATTCACACTCAGACATCCATTTACAAAGTCTAATATCTCTACCTCTCAACTCAATACAGCCATCTCCATAAATGAAGATCTATCTACAATCAGTGAATGGGGACAAAACAACCTTGTCTCTTTTAATGCTAGTAAAACTAAATATATACAGTTTACCAATAGACAGATATTGCCAGACTCGTACATTACCTTCAGTGCTACTAATATTCCCATCTCCAAAAGTATTGAAGTTCTTGGTGTCTCACTTAACAGTGCCCTCAGCTGGACCTCTCATGTCAGATCACTTGCTAAAACCGCCTCAAAGAAACTTGGATTATTGTACAGAGTCCGTAACTTCTTCGCCGATGAGCAGTTAGCTATAATTTATAAGAGTCATGTGCGCTCTCAGCTTGAATATTGCTCACCCTTGTGGAATGGTTGTGGAGAGGTTGCATTAAGGCAACTAGACAAAATTCAGAATAAAGCTGTTAGAATCATTAACAACCCTGCCATTACATATAAACTACCTCCCCTGCAAGTAAGAAGGAATGTTGCCTCCCTTGCATTATTTTACAGATATTTTTTTGGCAAATGCTCAGACGAAGTTGCGTCCATGGTGCCACCTCTCCATGCCTTCCCTCGTGCTACACGGGCATCTGGTAGCGCTCATGACTGGAATGTCACTCAACCATATTGCAGAACTTCTGCCTATCAGAATTCTTTCATTCCCCGAACTGCATCTCTCTGGAACTCGCTTCCCCAGAGTTGTTTCCCTCCAAATTTCAACCTACAACTCTTCAAGTCTAACTGTTACAGATATTTTATGAACAGAGGACACCAGTAATCTGGTGTATGGATTATTTTTTTTTCTCCATTTGTTTTTCCTTCCTCCGTTCTGTTATTAAAAAAAAAAAAAAAAAAAAAAAGGTCCCACCAACACGCCTCTCCTGCTTTTCATTATCCTCAACCATGTTTCCCTCGGCCTACCTCGGCCTCCTCTTCCTCTAGCAGTCCACTCTGGCACATCCTGTATTGAACTGCCTTTTCTATATGTGCCCCAGCCATTTCCAGCGAGACAGTCTCACATATTCATCAACTGGTTCCACTCTCGTAATATCCCTTACTCTTTCATTTGTAACTGTCTTGCCATTTTACCCCAAGAATCCTTCCCAGTATTTTATTCTGATCCTAATACTTTCTGATCTGTTGCAATTGTAGTGTACCGTGACTCATGTCCATTAATTAAAATTGGTCTAACCATGGACTTTCAAATTACTTTATGTACCGAAAGCATATTACTCCAGTTTTCAACATTCCAACAGCTCGCCAAGCCTGCCTAGTCCTCTCCTCAAAATCATTGTTTAATGATCCGTTAGATGATACAATCGTTCCGAGATATTTAAATATTTCTGCAGTGTTCACCACATTCCCAATTACAAAATCGATTTGGTTCTCCACCTTCATAATAATTTCATATTATATAGTAATTTTATATTAAATACATTACGATTATTATTATTATGATTGTTATGATTATGATTATGATTATTATCCGGACCTCCTTCCCACCCCTTGGCCAGGGTGAGTAACAAGACAGCCCAAGTTTGCCCGATCCAGTGGGCCACGCTTCCGTTTACTCATTATTCAAGCCCAAGAATCCTGCCTCTGATACGCTAAAAACTTTCACATTCTGTAGCTTCACATGAACGTATCCGATAGTCAGTTCGAACGCTGTCATGTTAAAAAAGGGTGCCAAATCCCTGATCATGCACTTCTCACAACATTCATCCAGCCAGCTCGATCTGGTCAGTCCCTTAGCCTCACCGACTTCCAAACCTCTTCCTCACACACTCATCCAGCTTCTCCTTGGCCTACCTCGCGTCCTCCCTCCTTCAAATTCGCTCAGATATGTATTTTTCACCACACGATTGTTATCCATTCGCTCCACATGATCATTCCATCTCGGTACACTCTTCGATTCTGGTGTCCACGATCCTGGTGTCCGCAGACTTCCTTACTCCACATCTTTCACGAATCATACTATTTCGTATCCTATCCACTCTGTACTCCACATACATTCCTCAGCAGTCCCATTTCCACTGCTTACTCTTGACTCATTTTCATGCCACACCATCGTCTCACATTCATATTTTAAAGCTGGCACTAACACTCCCATATGTAAGCCTCGTACAGCTGCAGCATTCAAGCCTCTGTTTCTTATGAAGGCCTTCATAGCACCAGCTATTTTCCTTCCTTGTCACTCTACTTTCCACTTCCTTTGCACATTTATCTCTTTTCTATCACTGTACCCATGTATTTGAACTCGCACCAATTCGCCTGTTTCCATTCACTAACATCACAGAGTCACCTTCTCTCACGATTACCATCACTTTACTCTCTTCCGCACTTACTCTCAAGGCACGAGGCTCATAGACATCAGCAAAACTCTGTACTAATCTAGTAGGTTCTTGTCCGGTACTGTATTTGTAAGTTGCACTGCATCATCAGCATACAAGAGATTCGAGATATTCCATCCATCACCACTCATTACCAACGCCATCCCTCTCTCCAACTCATGTTTTTACTTTTCTCATCAGCTCATCCATTTATATATTGAACCATGGGGACGTCACACAACCTTGTCGCACGCCCATATTATTATTATTATTATTATTATTATTATTATTATTATTATTGTGTACTAATCTTCCTCCTCCCCCCCAGCTGGATAGAACAGGTACTTCAAGATGGAATGGTTATTTTGGGTGGATGGGTGGGCTAGAGAGGGTGTTAGGATAGATAGAATGGAGCTGGATATTAGGTTATTAGGTACGTTGAGTCTAGGTATGGTTAGTTTGGTTGTGCTTCGTGGTTGATTCTGCTTTTGTTTGGTTTTGCGGTTGTCTGGTTTTGTGGTTATGGTTGTCAAGTCTTGGTTATTTTTCAACGGCAGCGCTGGAACAACTATGCACGTTTAAAATAAGTACAGTACTTATATATGAATTAGATGTTTTATAAGCTTCATACTGTTACTGTTATATTCACTTTACTGTTATATAAACCATTTGGCAATATTGTGAAATAATTTTAATGTCAGTTGGAGCTGTAAGTATTTTTTTCCCTTGCTAATTAGACTTGTGAAGTGCCGAATTGGAGTTCTCCCTGCGCCGCAATGACAGTGAGGAATCTGAGTGCTTCCTGCTCCATCACTAAGAACGATGGAGGTGTAAGTTTGTCCCGGAAAAAATGTACTGTAGACCTCCAAGACTTAATGTTTGTCCGAAAAATATGTAAAATCTTTAATACTGGATAGCATAAACTGTGGTAACTTCAAAAAACCTGAAGAAGTATTTGTATAAGCTTGCAGACTGGAATGTGTACTAAGGATGAGCGTCCCCACCCAGCCCTGCCCTTCCTTGCCCTGCCCTTTCCTGCCCTTCCCTGCCCTGCCGAGGTTAAGGGATTGTAAGTTTATGCATCAATAAAGGTAATGTAAAGCCATCAATCAGGTGTCATCGTATCTGAAAAGTGACGATATTTTGAGACATCCTTTAACCCTCCTCAGGTACACCTGGGTCAGACACGGGCAGTTTTTTCGATGATTGAACTTAGTTCAGTAACTTATAGATGCCTGGGGTCCCTGTCCTTCTCAATAACTCATCCTTTTGTGCCCATGCATGGTGTAGGGGCCGTCGGCATATGACCCTGGCAGTTGCGCCGCCAGATTTTAATGCAATCATGGTGTAGGGGGGTTACTTTCGTGTCTCTGTTTTTGCAATAAAGCACTCGGAATTGCATGTTGGGTCTGAGACCAAGGTGTACCTGAGGAGGGGGGCGAATTTTTCACTGAGAGTTTGCAAGTTTTGTTGTGTGGGATCCACTATGCCCATATTGAAGGTACTCCATCCCTCAAGTTGACACAAGTGCTAGGCTGTGTTCTATTTTTTCGTGTATGGTGACTGCAAAAAGAAACTAATTTGGCATTTTTTCCATAATTTTTTTTAAATGTGGAGTTCAGTGAATTAAAACTTATTTACATAGTTTTGTAACTGATAAGACCTAATACATCGTAGGATATTCAGGAATTCATTGTATAAAACGTGTGAAACTACAGCATTTTTAAAAGTTGGATCTGACAGACCCAGGTGTACGTACCCAAGTTGTAAGCGAAACTGTAGGTCTACTTGAGGAGTGAAATATCCATACATCTATATTTTGTACATTTTTTTTTTCTTAAGATCAAGCCCTGTCCTGCTCGGCCCTGCCCAGCCCTGCCCTGCCCTGCCCTGCCCTTCTTTGCCCTGCCCTGCCCTGCCCTGCCCTGCCCGGCCCGGCCCGGCCCGGCCCGGCCCGGCCCGGCCCGGCCCTGCCCTGCCCTGCCCTGCCCTGCCCTGCCCTGCCCTCTCCTGCCCTGCCCTCTCCTGCCCTGCCCTTCCCTGCCCTCTCCTGCCCTGCCCTTCCATGCCCTGCTCTGCCCTGCTCTTCCATGCCCTGCCCTGCCCTGCCCTGCCCTGCCCTTCCATGCCCTGCCCTGCCCTGCCCTTCCATGCCCTGCCCTGCCCTGCCCTGCCCTGCCCTTCCATGCCCTGCCCTGCCCTTCTTTGCCCTGCCCTGCCCTGCCCTGCCCTGCCCTGCCCTTCTTTGCCCTGCCCTGCCCTGCCCTGCCCTGCCCTGCCCTGCCCTTCCATGCCCTGCCCTGCCCTGCCCTGCCCTTCCCTTCCCTGCCCTGCCCTTCCTTGCCCTACCCTGCCCTGCCCTGGCTTGCCCTGCCCTTCCTTGCCCTGCCCTGCCCTGCCGAGGTTAAGGGATTCTAAGTTAGTGCATCGATAAAGGTAATGTAAAGCCGTCAGTCAGGTGTCGTATTGTGTCTGAAAAGTGACGATATTTTGAGACACCCTTTGATATTGATTTATCTTTACACCTTTATCTTGTACTCCTCTGTTCATTTTTTCTTCAGATTGAGCCCTGCCCTGCCCCGCCCTGCCCTTAGGATGGACTCGGGCGCTGAACAAGGGTGGTATAGAACGCCATCAGGGGTCAGGTTGGAACGGTCGTGTCTCTAAAAAGGGGCTGTGGTAAGCTTGAATCATTGAAAAATGTTTGGACTGACATATTCCCGTATTCTCCCAGGTTGAGCTCCCTAACGCCTTTGGTATTGATCATTTATTAAAGGCCGTCGGGCATTCATCTTTTGTGACATAAACTCCTCAAAATAGGGGGGTTCTTCTGAAATTTCCTTCACAGATGTCTTAGGTTAGGGGTTAAGTTTGTTTACGTTAGGTCAGGTTAGGTTGTTGATTTAACAAAAAAGAAACTTTTTGACTGAAATTAACATCAGTCATTCGAAATATGGGTAAATTCTTCCCCTAGTGAAAAAATGGAAAAAGAAAAATGCTTATTTAGGTAGGATTTCAAGGATTTTTGTCTTATTTGACTTCAGCCCCAAGTAGGAGTTAGGGATCATTTGTAGTGGAAATTAATCTCTAAATCATTCGAAATTGGGGTAAATCCTACCCCCAGGGAAAAAAGAAAATTAAAATAGCCAGACTGTAATAAATGAAAAAAATTCCACTGCTTTCCCTGATTTATTTTATTACACCTTACTACCATCCTCTGTGTTGGGTAAATCCTTCAGTATCATCATAATCCGCATTGATAACTTACAAAGGGATACCAACTAGCCATATCCAGAAGTAAATAGCTGAGGACGAGGTGTTGGGAGCTTCCTTACCTGATGGGAATATCAGCCTTTGAAATATGCAGTGAAATATCCTTAGACTTGTTTGTTCATTCCAGAATTTTTTTTTACAGCTCTTGTGCACCTAGGATTTCCCACAGCATTTCTGGGGATGGTTGAACCTCCTTGGGTGAACCACAGCACATCCAAGGATGGGTGAGCCTCCTGGGATGGACCACAGCACGTATAAGGGTGGTTTAGCCCTGTCATCCACCCTAACCTAGAATGGAAGGTTTTGTGCATCAATGAAAAGGTACTGTTGAAACTCCTTGATTTTTAGATTGATTTTACATTGTTGGTCTTAGTTGGGTGTGAGCTGGGGGGAGGGCAGCTTATATATGCTTAAACTAATGAAATACTCTACTCATGTCTTAGCCTTTTCAATCCCATGATGTTTCTACGTTTGTCAAGTGTATTAAGAGTAGAAGTTTTTTGGAGTTGGCCACAGTTTCCGTTATTTTGCCTACCTACTTAGTCTGTTGGCCCAGATATCTCGATGTGAACCTGGTGGACTGCAGGCTGGAATTACCCTTCTGTCCATCCTCCTTGTGAGTGATAGGGTGCTCCACCAGAACAGTTTGTGTAGCAAATGAGTCTCCTTGGTTACTAGTCAAATCAGCCCTCCAATCTGAATACTTTTGGCTATCTAAGCTGATAAGGATGAGGAATGAATCTCCTTGGTTACTGGTCAAATCAGCTCTCCAGTCTGACAACACCTTGCTATCGACTGAGCTGAAAGGGGTGTGGGATCTTTGGCCAGGTTAGGAATGAGTCTCCTTGGTTACTAGTCAAACCATATCTTTCAGGATGGGGTTCCCTGATGATATGATAGATGGAAGATAGAAAAGTTGCCAGAAGAAACTTAGCAGAGGATGGATGGAAGATAAAGAAAATTGCCCGAAGATGGATTGAGGATATAGAAAGTCACCAGAGGATGGAGGCTGTCAACTTCCCACCGGTATAAAGGTATAGTGTTAAACTTTGGTATTCTCGTTGGTTAATCTCCCTAACACTTCATCCTAAGTGATTTATTTTGCTTAATACACCTTACTCTCCTCCTGTCACTTAAATCATTCCAATTCCACCCTGCTCAGCATAAATGTGTAAAATGGTGACATGTAGAGGTGTATGGTATGTAGGAGGACTGCTGGGCCTTGATAGCAGGCTGTGAAGCCTATGCCCAGAGTCGAACACATTTAAAAAAAAAAAAAAAAAAAAAATGAATTTTTTAACCTATTTGCAAAAAATAAATAGCCAAGGAAGAGGTGTTAGGGAGCTTTAACTATCTGGTGGCTGAAATAAATGACAATTTTGTTTTGAAATAGTTTAAAAATAATGAAAGATCAGTAATTTCTCGACATATGCCCCATTTTGACTTATTCTAGCTATGTGCTTTACTATTTCAAGGAATATTTACCTGTTATATGTCCACCCACATGCACACCCACATGGACATGCACACGCACACGGGCACCCTAACGCACACGCACAGGAAGGCCACAAGCACACCCACATGGACATGCACACGGACATCCTCACGCACATGCACAGGAAGGCCAAAAATGATTCTGCTCACTTTAGAAATTGTCGTGAAAAATAGGGACCTTGGCCTCTTCAATCCCATGACGTTTCTATTTTTGTTAGAAGAGTAGATTAGTTTTTAGGAGTTGGCTACAGTTTCCATTATCTTGACTACCTGCTTACCTACTTGCCTACCTGCCTACTTAGTCTGTTGGCCCAAATATCTCGATGTGAACCCTGTGGGCTGGAGGCTGGAATTGCCCTTCTGCCGTCCATCCTCCTTGTGGGTGATAGGGTGCTCCACCAGAAGTTTGTGTAGCAAAGGAGTCTTCTTGGTTACTAGTCAAATCAGCCCTCCAATCTGACTACGCTTGGCCATCAATTAAGCTGATAAAGATGAGGAATGAATCACCTTGGTTACTAGTCAAATCAGTCCTCCAATCTGATTACACCTGGCCATCAACTAAGCTGATAGGGGTTAGGAATGAGTCTCCATAGTTATTAGTGAAATCAGCCCTCCAGTCTGACTGCACCTGCCCGTCAACTGAGCTGGTAGAGATTAGGGATCTTTGGCCAGGTTAGGAATGAGTCTCCTTGGTTACTAGTCAAACCGTTTCTTTCAGGATGGAGTTTCCTGAGGTTGGGTTTGATGGAAGATAAAAAAGTTGCCAGAAGAATGGAAGATAGGGAAAGTTGCCAGAAGAAAGTTGCCAGAGGGTGGAGGCTGTCAAATTCCCATCGGTATAAAGGTATAGTGAAAAACTTTGGTATTTTATTTGAGTACTCCCTAACACCTCATCCTAAGCGATTTATTATGCTTATTACATCTTATTCTCCTCTAGTCATGTCATTTCAATTCCACCGTACTCACCATTAATGACTGTACGTTTTTAAATTACCTGTATGCAACAAAATAAATCGCCAAGGAAGAGGTGTTAGGGAGCTTTAAATATTTGGTGGCTGGAATAATTGATAATTTTGGCGTTTTGAAAGTTAAAAAATGAAAGATACGGAACTCAACATGTGCTTCTTTTTTACTTATTCTAACAACAGCATAAGTGCTGTACTATGTCAAAGAATATTTACCTGTTATGTGTCCACCTTCACGCGCACGCACTTGGACACGCACACACCCTCACCACACGCACAGGAAGGCCAAACATGATACTTCTCCCTTCAGAAATTTGTGAAAAATAGGGACCTTGCTTACCACTTGCCGTACTAACTAACCAATTCACTCTAACCGTATCTGGTAACTTTACCTAACTTGATCTTAATTAAATCAAATTACAGGTATGATTTTGGTGCAGAAACGAATTACATATTTCAATAAAGAACTTAAGTTGGTACTGATGAAAAATTTATGTATTATTTTTTTACCCATTCTCCTAGAGTAAAGGAACACTATAGTTGGTGAAAAATACACCCCTAACTAACCATTTATCGTTCATCCTCTTTGTGGATGATCGAGTGCTCCACCAGAACAGTTTATGTAGTATATGAGTCTCCTTGGTTACTAGTCAAATCAGCCCTCCTATCTGACTACACCTGGCCATCAACTGAACTGATAAGGGTTAGGAATGAGTCTTTTTGGTTATTAGTCAAATCAGGCCTCCAGTCTGACAATTCTTGGCTATCAACTGGGCTGAAAGAGGTGGGGGATCTTTGGCGAGGTTAGGAATGAGTCTCCTTGGTTAATAGTCAAACCATATCTCTCAGGATTGAGTTCCCTGATGTTGTGATAGATGGAAGATAGAAAAGTTGCCAGAAGAAATTTAGCAGAGGATGGATGGAAGATAAAGAAAATTGCCCAAAGATGGATTGAAGATATAGAAAGTCGCCAGAGGATGGAGGCTGTCAACTTCCCACCGGTATAAAGGTATAGTGTTAAATGTTGGTATTCTTTTTGGTTAATCTCCCTAACACTTCATCCTAAGTGATTTATTTTGCTTATTACACCTTACTTTCCTGCTGTCACCTAAATCATTCCAATTCCACCCTACCCAGGATAAATGGCTTACGAACTTTTTAACCTATTTGCAAAAAATAAATAGCCAAGGAAGATTAGTTAGGGAGCTTTGAATATCTGGTGACTGAATAAAGTGACAATATGGCTGTTTTGAAAGTTAAAAAATGAAAGCTACTGTAACTCAACATATGCTTTTTAGACTTATTCTAACTCTGAGTGTTTTACTATATCTAGGAATATTTACCTGTTATAAGTCCACCTACACGCACACCCACATTGACACGCACACGGACACCCTCACGCACATGCACTGGAAGGCCAAACATGATTCTTCTCACTTTAGAAATCGTCAAGAAAAAAAAGGGTCCTTAGCCTCTTCAATCCCATGATGTTTCTATTTTTGTTAGAAGAGTATTCAGATTAGGTTTTTAGGAGTTGGCTACAGTTTCCATTATCTTGACTACCTGCCTACCAACCTACCTACCTGCCTACCTACTTAGTCTGTTGGCCCAAATATCTCGATGTGAACCCGTTGGACTGCAGGCTGGAATTGCCCATCTGCCGTCCATCCTCCTTGTGGATGATAGGGTGCTCCACCGGAGGAGTTTGTGTATTGGATGAGTCTCCATGGTTATTAGTCAAATCAGCCCTGCATAGTGACAACTCCTGGCCATCAACTGAGCTGAAACGGGTGAGGGATCTTTGACCAGGTTAGGAATGAGTCTCTTTGGTTACTAGTTAAACCATATCTTTCAGGACGGAGTTTCCTGAGGTTGGATTGATGGAAGATAAAGAAAATTGGCCGAAGATGGATTGATGTTATAGAAAGTTGCCAGAGTATGGAGGGGGGTCAACTTCCCACCAGTATAAAGGTATAGTGTTAAACGTTGGTATTCTCGTTGGTTAAACTCCGTAACACCTCATCGTAAGTGGTTTATTTTGCTCATTACACCTTACTTTCCTCATGTCACCTAAATCACTCCATTTCCACCCTACTCAGCCTAAGTGACTTACGAATTTTTAACTACTTGTATGCAAAAAAAAAAAAAAAAAAATTGCCAAGGAAGGGGTGTTAGGGAGCTTTAAATATCTGGTGGCTTAAATAAGTGACTATTTTGCTGTTTTGAAAGTTAAAAAATAATGAGATACAGTAACTCAACATATGCCTTTTTTTTTATTTTTCTCAAGCTATAAATGCTCTGCTATATCAAGGAATTTTTACCTGTTACATGTCCACCCACATGCACACCCACATGGACACACGCACCCACATGCACATGGACACCCTCACGCACACGGATACCCTCACATACACGCACAGGAATGCCAAACATGATTCTTCTCACTTTAGAAATTGTCGTGAAAAATAGGGACCTTAGCTTCTTCAGTCCCATGACGTTTCTCCTTTTGTTAGAAGAGTATTAAGATTAGTTTTTGTGTGTGTGTGTGTGTGTGTGTGTGTGTCCGACTCTGGGCAAAGGCTTCACAGCCTGTTCTCAAGGCCCAGTAGTCCTCCTACATACCCTACACCCCTACATGTCACCAGTTCGGTGCTATCACCCACCGTCCATATTGAATACATGCTAGGGTTGTCTCATACAGGACTGTTGTAGTGGTATTAGCGGGGGTATTTTTACAACATGTCAGCAGGTCTTCTGGTAGATCGGTAAAGCCTGCTTTTTATGAAATTCAAATCCATAAACTGCTCCCTCTCCCGCGGGGATTTGAACCTGGGTCCGGTAGGACTGCAGGCCACCTCTCTAATGATCGAGCCACCGCAGTTTCCATTACCTTGACTACCTGCCTGCTTGCCTGCCTAACTACCTGCCTACCTACCTGCTTAGTGTGTTGGCCCAAATATCTCTGTGAACCCTGTAGACAGCAGGCTGGAATTGCCCTCCTGCCGTCCAGCCTCCTTGTGGGTGATAGGATGCTCCACCAGAACAGTTTGTGTAGCAAATGAGTGTCCTTGGTTACTAGTCAGATCAGCCATCCAATCTGACTACACTTAGCCATCAACTAAGCTGATAAGGATGAGGAATGAATCTCCTTGGTTACTAGTCAAATCGGTCCTCCAATCTGACTACACCTGGCCATCAACTGAGCTGTTAGGGATTAGGAATGAGTCTCATTGGTTATTAGTCAAATGAGCCCTCCAGTCTGACTATACTTGCCCGTCAACTGAGCTGACAGAGATACAGATCAGGGATCTTTGGTCAGGTTAGGAATGAGTCTCTTTGGATACTAGTCAAACCATATTTTCAGGATGAAGTTTCCTGAGGTTGGGATGGATGGAAGATATAGTTGCCAGAAGAAAGATGCCACGATGGAAGATGTGGAAAGCTGCCTGAAGAAAGTTGCCAGAGAATTGATGGAAAATAAAGAAAATTGCCCGAAGATGGATTGAAGATATACAGTACATAGTTGCCGGAGGATGGAGGCTGTCAGCTTTCCACCGGTATAAAGGTATAGTGGAAAACATTGGTATAATTGTTGGTTGAGTTCGCTAACACCTCTTCCTAAGAGATTTATTTTGCTTATTACATGTTACTCTCCTCTAGTCAACAAAGTCATTCCAATTCCACCTGTCATATGCTTTTTCCAAATCCATGAAAGTCGCATACAACTTCTTTCCCTTCTCTAGAAACTTATCCACTAAAGATCTAAGAATGAATATCTGATCTACACAACCTCTTCCCTTCCTAAAGCCTCCCTGTTCTTCTCCAACTAATTTCTCTGTTCTTTCTCTAACTGTCAATAAGTATCCTACCATACACTTTTCCTATTATACTAAGAAAACAGATGCCCCTGTGATTACCACACACTTCTTTTTCCCCATTTCCTTTGTACAAGGGAATAATTATACCTGACTTCCAATCCTCCGGGACTCTACCTTCCTCCCAGGCCAATCTGCACATTTTCCACATCCATTCTACTACTATGTCTCCCCCATAATTCAGCATTTCACCCCACTCTCCATCAATTCCTGGTGCTTTCCCTAATTTCTTCATTGCTTCCACAACTTCTATCCTACTGATTTCTTCCTGTCTTCTCACCTCCCTCCTCCTCCCAGCCATTCCCCAGCCACTTATACTCGCATTACTTCCATCCTCTATGTTCAACAATTCCTTAAAGTGTTCTCTCCATCTGCTCACTTTTTCTCCCTTCACTAGTAATCTACCATTTTTTTCTTTCACTCCCCTGCTAACTTCACTTCCACCCTGTCTTACTCTCTTCACCTCTTTCCAGAACATTTTCTTAGTCTCTCCACTTTACACTCAAGTTCCTTCCAAATTCCTCATCCGCTCTCTTCTTACTCTTATTAATCTTTTCACCTCTCTCTCTATATAACTCTCTCTTCCGCCTCTCAACTTCTTCCACGCCCCTATTTCTCATCCATTCATTGTATGCTTTCTTCTTTTGTGCCACAGCCTGTCTCACCTCTTCATTCCACCACGCTGTTCCTTGCACACCCCTCCGTCTTCTCTTCATCCCACACACCACATCACATGCTGCACATTTCTTCTGTAAATATCCTGCACACACCTTCCACGTACCCCATCTGCTCCAATTCATATTTACCCAAGCGTTCCTCCACGTCTCTCTTATACACTGCCTTTTTCTCATCCTCTTGTAACCTTTCCACTCTCCTTACAACTACTCCTTCTTCCTGTCCCTCCCTTCTTCTATTTCTCCATCCTAATTGGACCTTGATTCTGGCCACCACCAAGTAGTGGTCAGAAAGTCCACTCCCCCAACCTCTATAAGCTCTTACATCCATTACACATTTTCGCATCCTTTCATCCACACACACAATCAGTCATTGCCTTCCTTTCATTCAGTTCACCACCCACCCTTCTCATCACTCGCCATGTATACCTGTGGATCATCTTGTACCTGAAGAGGGTATTGGCTATCACCAACCCTCTCCCAGCACAAATGTGCACTAACGCACTGCCATTCTCATCTATCACAGCAGGCACACCCCACTCACCAACTATTCCATCCACCTTCACATTCCCTACTTTACCATTCATATCACCGATCAATAACTCTCTCTCATTCCTTCCAAACTTTTCCATGCACACTTCCACATTTATCCAGAACTCTTCTCTCACTCTGCTTGCACGATCTTGCGTTGGTGCATACACACACACAATCGCCCACATTTGTATTCCAACTTTCAATCTTACCCACACAATCCTTGACCCAACTGATCCATACTCTTATGCTCTTCTTCCATCTTTTACTCACAACTATACATACTCCTTCTTTTGTCCTCTCATTCTCACCTACTCCTGCACATATACCCCATCCATACTCCCATTCTCTCACACTCTCACCTCTCCATTTCGTTTCAGTTATTCCGCATACATAATTTTCGCACCCTCAAGCACCTGGACAATCTTTCTCTCATTCACTTCATCATTCGCTCTCCTTACATTCCAAGTTCCAATAACCATGTCCTTTGTCCGGTCCTTGGTCGTCATCTTTTGGTCAGTCCTTGTCTGAGGCTTATTGTTTGTCCTTTTAGTTAGTTGTTTTCCGGGGAGGGGCACTAACCCTCCGCCAACCCTTTTAGTCGCCTTTTATGACAAGCAGGGATACTGGGGGAGTATTCTTGAAAACCTTCCCTACCCCCAGAGGGTATTCAGAAATTCCATAGGTACTTTTATGTTAGCTTGGGGGAACAATTTATTGCCATAACTATAAATATGTGCCATGTCGCCACTCCACCATACGGGAAGTTTTGTTTATTCATATTCGTTTCAGAAACATTTAGTCTTGTAGACTTTTCTGAACAGCTCTGGTTATCTCATACATTTTAGCCTGCCCAGGAAAATTGTATTTCCGAATTATTCAGTGTCTATAAATGGAAAAACCACACACAGTACCAGTAATATAAGGCAGATTTCTTTCTTTAACAGGTTGAAGACTACAGCATGGAGAATGAGAAGATACCGCATAAAAGATAAGTACTGTGTGTTTTATTCTTGCTGCCATGCCCATTTCCATGCTACGTTTTGGACTGGAGTAATAATAATAATATAATTAGAATAATAATAATAATGATATTGATGTCAATAATCATAATAATAATAATAATTTCTACCTATTGCCACACGCCTTATTCCCATAAACGGTGGCCACAAGCAAATAGCCTCCATGTTACCCTGTCCCCGCCATTTCACTGCCCTGCTCCCAGCTCACGCATCCCTCTCTCATATACCTCTCCACTTCATCCTTCCATCTCATCCTTGGCCTCCCCATCCCTCTCCCTCTCCCCAACTCCACTTCACTCACATACACTCTCGTCGTCAGTCTCTCGCTCTACAACCTCTCCTCATGGCCAAACCACCTCAGTGTGTTTCTCCTAACGCTTCCTATCAACATCCACATCCACACCACAACGATCCTTCACTTCCTCATTTGTCAGTCTCTCTCTCCATGTGACTCCACATGCTCCTCTCAGATAACTCATTTCCACTGCTCTCATTCTTGACTTGTGTCATTCCAGCAAGGTCCAAGCTTCTTTCATATGTTAGAGTTGGTATCATAATGAAATCATGCAGCGACTTTTTTACTTCCATGCTCACTTCCCTGTTTCTTACCATTGCTTTCAAGGAACCAGCAACCTTTCTTCCTTATTGTACCCTTTCAAGCACTTCCCCCCCTAAACTTCATCCTTAATCACACCACCCAAGTACTTAAATGCACTCACATTTTCCGCTTCATCGTCATCCAACTTCGCTGTACATTTAGTGACTCCATTTCTCTCGAAGACCATAACTTTACTCTTCCCTACATTCACCTTTAGATTCGGTTTCCTACACACGCTTCCACACTCATTCACAAGCCTTGCAGTTCCCCTTTGTCTTCACTTAATACAGTATCGTCTGTGTACAGGAAGTTTCCAAACGCTGCCCTCTTATTCGGGCAGCTCCAAAATCCACTGCCCTACCTTGTATCTCTTATAACCCCATTCATATACAGATTGAACACCCATGGAGACATGACACATCCGTTTCAGTTCAACATTCAAACAGAAAAATTCACTCAGTTCACTATCCGCACGCAATGCAACCTTAGCGCCCTCATACATACTCTTCACGACATTCAACAACTTCCCCTTTACTCCATATATTCTTAGCATTTTTCCTATTCCTTGTCTATCCATTCTGTCATATGCTTTCTCCAAGTCCATGAAGGACGCATTCAACTTCTTTCCCTTCTTTAGAAACTTTTCCACTAAAGACCTAAGAATGAATACCTGATCTATGCAACCTCTTCCCATCGTAAAACCTCCGCACTTCTCCATCTAATTTATTTCGCTAACTGTCAGTAAGTATCCTACCATATACAGTACTTTTCTTGTCAGATTATGGAACGTATAAAAGTACTAAAGTTTATATGTCTGTATATCTTTCATTAGCCAGACACTTTAGTAAGGGGAGGGGGGTGAACAGATTTCCAGCATGTCTCCGTCCTATGCCATCAGGTTTCCTTCCTTCCAACTCACCACTCAGTACCTTTCCACAGAATGCAGTATTAAGAGCTGTCTAGACCATGAAAGGGTTAATAACATCCAGGCTCCAACTCTTAAAAAAAATCTGACAGCTGTGTGTTATCCATGCCATCTGTGTCGATATTGAAGACATAAGAAACAAACTAAGGGATGTTAATGAGTAGCTTGGAAAATAAATCGTTAAGGAAGAGATGTTAGGAGAATACGAACCATAGCTTTCATTAACCCCTTCACTGCCGTACTATTCT
>NC_137043.1:31293246-31540281 GCF_032717465.1 Coenobita brevimanus | reverse complement strand
CCTGCCCTTCTGTGAAATCGGTAATGTACCTGTAGTATAACTTTTGAGGCCACTCCAACGCTGAATAAGTTTGGCGGCAACAAGAAAGAGAACATCCCTGTCCTCAGCGCATTCTCATAAGACCCATTCATCTACCATAATCCCCCTTGTTCCCTTCAATTTAAAATCTTATAATCACTCATCCACCAGACTATTTTCCCCAGTTTTGAGAGGTCTTGTAGTAAAGTGTAATAGAGGGTATTTTGTCACCTCAATATCGAAAAATCTGATCAAAGTAACTGGAGATGTTATGAATCTAGTGAAATACGTCATCTTAGTGAAGACTGATGCACTGACTTATTCTTACGACCGCCTGATGTTATTCAGCTTGGGAGATCCCTCGTTCTTAGTTCAGATAGTTATCTCAATATCATTTTGCTTCTGCCAGACTATTTTTCTCAGCTTAAAGGACGTTCTAAAATGATTAGTCCACACAAATTACTTTATGCTGGTAACGTGTACTATCTCCTCACGATTTTACAAACTTTACTATAACCCAAGAAGGTGGTTAGAAAATCCATAGTTTCGAATCCTTATTATACCTCCAGACGATTTTATTCAGCTTAGAAACTGTTGATAGCCATTGTTCATCTACCTACATTTATCGGTACACACAGTACCCTCTTGGGTCGCCCCAGAAAGTATAGTTATCCATGGACTCAATGACTTGGCATCTGAGCAATTTATATCCCTTTACTACCAGACCTACAGGATTAGTAAAAATAGCTCTCAGCCAATCCTTTGCATTGTCAGGAGCACAGGGGCCCTTAGCTAGGATACTTAGTTCCGACTTCTAAGGAGCGACAGCAGTCGCTCACACCCAGATAGCATTACCTGAGAAATAATCCGCATCACTCCCTCTGATGTAAACCCGCATGGACTACATCCCATTGGAGTGCCTTAACTACACCACTGGGCAACTATTTGGCTATACGGTTACCATTCAACTTAGTAAATGGTTTCCTGAACTACAAGAAAAATTTGCCTTAAAAAAGCAAGAGACCAGTTATTTATAATTATTATAAGTTATTATTAGTCACTCACCTAAAGGAAGTATTATACCAAAAGTGCCGGTATAATGATCATGCCATCACTTCTATATAGCAAGAATTAAATATGAATTAAATATAACACGCCAGTGAACCGTAGTTGAAAATTAACTTACACACACACACACACACACACACACACACACACACACACACACACACACACACACACACACACACACACACACACACACACACACACACACACACCTAAACCTGAATAAAATCGCCTGGAAGAATCAAGAATAAAAAAATAAAAAAAATGTACAGTAGTGTTTTCGGCTAAATTTGGGCCAGATTTCTTTTGCAACTGATTTAAAATAGCTCAGTGATAAAGGCAACTCTCCGGCTGTACATCCTTTCTTTAGCATTCTCCGTGACTAGCATCATATTCTAGTACTAATCTGTCAAAGGCTAGCATTCAAAACGGAGGGATGACAGTTTTAGCCCAAGTTAGAGTAACGAGTATAGTGAACAAATCTTAGTAAAGCTTTCACTACCACACGTATCAAGCTGAAAAAATTCTGGCAGAATCAAGAATTAACTGTGTAATTAATGTAATGATATTTCCTAGTCATTTTTCAAAAGCCATCTAAGCTTAAAAGAGTTAAGCATTAGCAAGAATTAAATACGAAGGAAGTTACTGTTGTCAGGTAGTTAAGGGACTGTTTCAGGCGCCTTTAGTATCATCTGCACTAAATCTGTATTACGAAATTCTCACTGCAGTGGGATTTTTTTTTTTTTTTTTTTTTGATGAAACGGGATTCTCAAAAGCTTTTATGTATAAGAAAAAAGGACGAAACTGACCTTGATAAAATTAACTGGCAGACGGAATAGACATTTCAATTACGATTTCATTAATATACTGACTTATTTTTTTTACTTGAAAATTATTTTGCTGACTGACTTCTCAGCTGACTGAATTAACTGAAGACCTGTTAGCTGATTTAACTATTGTCAATTGGCATAAGCTAATTTTAATGGCATTAGCTGACGCTGATGGAATTAACTGAATGTGGATGGACTGACTTTGATGGAACTAGCAGACTGAAGGATTAGCAGACTGAAGGATTAGCAAACTTGATCAAATGGACTTGGTTGGATTAACTGATTTATCTTAACTGGGTAGGATGGATTAATGGACTTTGACTGATTTAGAATTTTGAAGAAAAGTGTGAAATACCTGGTATGGACGGTTTTAAAGTGGATGGATAGACTGGCTGTGGTGGTATGACTGGCTGTGGTGGTATGACTGGCTGTGGTGGTATGACTGGCTGTGATGGGCGTGACTGGCTGTGGTGGGCGTGACTGGCTGTGGTGGGCATGGTTGGAGTTGACAATTAGCCGACTTTGATAATGAAATGGAAAAAATGACTAAAATGACTGACAGGTGGAATTATTAGCAATGATGGAATAATTTACTGACGGATGGATTGACTTAGAAATAACTTTGAACTGACTGTGAACTAAGTCAGAAGTGGTCTGATAAAATAACTATCTTGATTTAATAGCTGACGATGGACTCACCGATTTTGGAATTAAATGACGTTGATTTTACAGTAACTGACTTTAAAAACTGAGATGGATATCAATTTGATTATGAATTAACTATGATGTAGGCTGTGACTGACTTTGAACTGATTATTAACTGATTTCAAGACTGACTTTACTGACTTCGAATTATCCGATTTTAAAACTGACAATGAATATACTGAAAAAAAATTATCTGACTGGAGTTTGAAATAACTGATTTAACTCTAATGGCCTGTGATGGAATAACTGATCCGGATGGAATAAGACTCTGAATTGACTGAACTAATTGATGAATAATTTGTCGCTAATGGAATAACTGACCCTGGTTAATAATTGACTTTGAATTGACTTTGATTTGACTTTGATTTGATTTTGAACTGACTAAATAACTGATTAATAACTGAATAACTAGCTGATAACAAAATCTTAATAAACTCTGGTGGACTGAATAACTGGCTTTGAATGATTGGCCTGGGATTAATTGAAGCACAGTTGACAAGGGATTGACATTGGAGGAATGATTGGCACTGGGGGAATGATTGGCACTGGGGGAATGATTGGCACTGGGGGAATGATTGGCACTGGAGGAACGATTGGCACTGGAAAATGATTGGCACTGGAGGAACGATTGGCACTGGAAAATGATTGGCACTGGAGGAACGATTGGCACTGGAGGAACGATTGGCACTGGGGGAACGATTGGCACTGGAGGAATGATTGGCACTGGAGGAATGATTGGCACTGGAGGAATGATTGGCACTGGGGGAATGATTGGCACTGGGGGAATGATTGGCACTGCAGGAATGATTGGCACTGCAGGAATGATGATGATTGGCACTGCAGGAATGATGATGATTGGCACTGCAGGAATGATGATGATTGGCACTGCAGGAATGATGATGATTGGCACTGGTGGAATTGATGATGATTGGCACTGGTGGAATTGATGATGATTGGCACTGGTGGAATTGATGATGATTGGCACTGGTGGAGTGATGATGATTGGCACTGGTGGAATTGATGATGATTGGCACTGGTGGAATTGATGATGATTGGCACTGGTGGAATAATGATGATTGGCACTGGTGGAATTGATGATGATTGGCACTGGGGGAATGATGATTGGCACTGATGGAAATGATGATGATGATGATAATTGGCACTGGTGGAATTGATTGTGATGACGATTGGCACAGGTGGAAATGATGATGATGATTGGCACTTGCGGAATTGATGATTGGCGATGGGGGAATGATGATTGGCACTGGGGAAATGATGATGACTGGCACTGAAGGAATGACTGGCACTGGAGGAGTGATGATTGGCACTGGAGGAATAACTGAGTCGTGATTTTACTTTGAACTTTGATTAAATACCTGGCGAATTAGTAATAGTGATGATTTTGATAAGTTGTGACTAAATAATCTAATGTTGCTGAATTAGATAACCTAACATTTATTTTCCCGAATTAAGACTCGGAATTAACTAATGAATGAACTCGTTAGAACAACATTAATACAAATGCTCTGGTGGATTACAGAGCTTATGATAAATGATTCACTTAGTTTGGGATTACATTTCGTTTGGGGTAAACTTAAGTATATTACCTTCCTTCAAGTGCCTTGCCTGCCTACCCTGCCTCCCTTGCCTGCCTGCCTCCCTTGCCTGCCTGCCTTGCCTTGCCTGCCTGCCATGCCTTGCCTGCCTGCCATACCTGCTTTCCGGCTTGCTTTTTTTTTTTTCCTTTCTGCCTGGACACCCGCCCTACCGTCTCATCACCCACCCGCCTTCCTGCCTGCCAACATTCTCATCGAACTCTGCCTGCCTGCTCATCGAATTCTGCTAACCTACTTGCTTGCCTGTCTGCCCATCGAACTGTCTGTCTGTCTCTGTCTGACTGCCTGCCTGCCTGCCTGCCTGCTGCCTGCCTGCCTGCCTGCCTGCCTGCCTGCTGATTGCCTGCCTGCCTGCCTGCCTGCCTGCTGCCTGCCTGCCTGCCTGCCTGCTCATCGAATTCTGCCTGCCTGCCCGCCTGCCCATCGAATTCTGCCTGCTGCATGCCTGCCTGCCTGTGTATCAAACTCTACCTGCCAGCCTCTTTGCCTGCCTGCATCTCTGCCTGCCTGCTCATCGAACTCTGCCTGTCTATCTGCTTACACATAAGACAGGGTGACGTGGAGGCGATTTGTTTGTGGCCACCTCGGATAAGGGATTAAGGCGTCTGGCAATAGATAAATAGATAGATAGATTTTTTTCCTCAACATGGTGGGGTGTGAAGGGAAGGACTGAAGTGGACAGTATGATATGGCATGGCCGGTTAATGAGTAGGAACAAATACACCTTCAGATAATATTACTAAAGAACTCTAGCGTTGGGAAACAGACTAAAGCATATGTATGGTAATTATGTAGTACCTAACTATGAAAAATGACTACATTTTAAGGGACATGAGCTGGATTTCATTATGGGCGAAAGAGTGACTAGTGAAGGTTAGCATTTCTTGTAAGAATATCAGTGCTTAGTTTTGTTAGGTCCTGTGGGTTTCGTTATGGGGTATCGGTTTCAGAGATTAATTTCGTAGAGGGACCACTGGGGGGTTTCGTTGAGGGACCACTGGGGGGTTTCGTTGAGGGACCATTGGGGGGTTTCGTTGAGGGACCATTGGGGGGTTTCGTTGAGGGACCAGTGGGGGGTTTCGTTGAGGGACCAGTGGGGGGTTTCGTTGAGGGACCAGTGGGGGGTTTCGTTGAGGGACCAGTGGGGGGTATCGTTGAGGGACCACTGGGGGGTATCGTTGAGGGACCACTGGGGGGTATCGTTGAGGGACCACTGGGGGGTATCGTTGAGGGACCACTGGGGGGTTTCGTTGAGGGACCACTGGGGGGTTTCGTTGAGGGACCACTGGGGGGTTTCGTTGAGGGACCACTGGGGGTTCTGTACATGGAGCAATCAGTTTAGTTAGTTATTCATTGTAGAGGGTCCCTGGTATTGTGACGGGACCACGGTGACTCAAAGGTTTAATTCGTAAAGGCATTAGTGTATTACGTACAGGGCTACTTTCTTTCATAGAGAGCTACTGTCCTTCGTGGAAGGCTACTGTCTTTCGTGGAGGGCTACTGTCTTTCGTACAGGGTTACTGCCTTTCGCAGTGGGTTACTGACTCGTAAAAGGCTACTAAACTTCGTAGTATGCTATATTTTGTAGAGTTCATGTATTTCAGAGAATGTATTTCAGAAAGTTTTGTGCATTTTGTAGTGTTTTGCCGTGTCGAGGGATACAGTATTTTAGAGGACTTGTTTGACGCTTTTGTGGGTTTCATAAAGGGTTCTGGATGCTTCATAAGTGGGGAGGGAAGGGTTAGTAAACATTGTTAGGTTGGAATTAAACAATTTTAAAAGCGGCATACTATTATGCCTTTCATGTAGTTTTTAAACTAGCACCCTATAAACAGGTACCCTCCTAAAAACTAAGACTAGGCAGTATCATTATTCATAGTATATTGCGGAGGATTAAACTAACCATTCTACTATGCAGTGCAAAACCTTAAAATTCTACTAGCAACTCAACCTCTCATTGGAAAACGTAAATTTTGCTTAAAACCTCAATGATCCTGGCTGCTGTATTCCTCCCGAAGGTGATGTGAGGCTGGCACTGCTCACGGTTGATGCCAGGAGGGTTGGCACTGCTGACGGTTGATGCCAGGAGGGCCGATACCGCAGGAACCGATGCTGAAAGTGTTCATTCCAAGAGGAGACTGGTTCCAGGGAAGGAATGCCGTGGTTATCCGTCCAGCAAGTCTCCATTGGCTGCTCTTCCAATATTCTGAAATTTAGTATGAACAGTAGCATCCGTTTATCCATATACCAGTTCAAGTGAAAGCTTTAGAACAGGGAGTCTTAACCCTTTTCCCAGTCCAGACCCCCAGTGAATTGCCCACGATGTCCCCATATCCCCTTCACCATACTGTTGACATCACCAGTCCCATTAGGTGCCAGTTTGATCAAGATGCCAATAGCTTGGTTTTACTTTACATGTGGATAATTAATAACTGAACAGGAAAGAAGACATTAGGATATAATCCTATTTACTGTACTTCCTTATGGATTTTTTTTTATTTACTTAGAGAACGCATCCCCAACTCTAAGGCTTTTGTCTCCATACCCCCCACGGTTAAGAACCCCGCTTCAGAAGTTGAAAACTGACAGTTTCATGATCATCAAATATGACGATTTAAAAGTTTTGGCTCGTCTTAACCTTTATCATCTCAACACAGCGGACCAAAGTTCACTGACTATAATTATTTGGTGTTCCTTATTAACACTTTACGATATTAACGAATTATACTCTAACTTCCACCAGGCGATTACATTCAGCATAGATGTAAATGGGAAAAGATATCTCGGAGAAGGGTTAAAAACTTTTACGTAAAAAGCTTTTGCACATAAACTTGAAAATGAGATGCCTGAGTATGTCAGTCTTTGATTTCCCGATCATTTGAAGACCTTACATTTTCTTGCAGAGTTCGTTAAAAGTTTTTTTTTTTTTATGCTATACCTTTTCTAAAGTAACTTTTCTATCCGGCTTGAAGTCAAAGTTGTCTTTTTAGATTAAATTCTTAGACATATGGATAAAATGGTAACTTGGTAAACGGATTGCTACTGGACGCAAATATTTATCATAATTATAATTATGGAGGCATAAATAACTACTGTCTTGATAGATGTACTTTCGCTAAGAACTGATAATTTTTTGACTTTCCTCTTCCTGTTTCTAGATCCTTCCCACTCCATTTGTATTAGGTTATGATGATCCAGGATTCAAACAATGATAATCGAACCGAGAACAGAATGTTAACCACCAGTTTTCTATTACTGTGTGGCACTAATTAGTTCTCCAATACACCTTGGGACAGATTTGTACTTACTCTCGCAAGTGATAATCTTTAATAATCTAACGTTAATGATATTTAAAAAAAGATCATACAAAATACTGCTTGCAGCTTAGAACGTACGATTGCCGTCTGTCAAATAAAACTCAAAGTTTAAGGCCTTACGCTGCAGTTTGCTATTAATATCATAGTTGATATTAATGAGATCTGATAGTATTCGTAAGCACACACCTCTATATTAAAGGAAAAATTACCACAAACAGCTACTTGGTGCAGCATGTAGCCTCTGTAACCATTTAAGAAATTTAGCACTAGTCACCAGTAAGCCCAACCAGCAAAGACTTAAAGAGGACTACTATCTAAAGTTTTCCTGATCACAAATGAAGTGGACAGAATCTAGAAACGGAAGGAATGAGCCTCAGACTAATCAGTATAGGCCTTCGTATGGTCAAGGCATCGAGTGACGTAAAAAAAATAAAGTTAAACATAGTTAGTACTGTTATTTAAAATGTTTGAAAAATTTCCATAGTTTTAGGATAGAAGAATGAGAGAGAAAAAGTGTGCAGTACCTAAATATGTAAGTATAGTACTAACATTACAGTAGTACAGAAGGAACTGTAAGAATTTGTGAGCCGAATCATGGGTTATTGTATAAACTTAAGTAATGGACAGACTATTTCCTTCCCCTTTATTATGCTGTACATAACATTTCAGTAATAAATATCTTGAGCACAATGAAAAAGTGCACCAAGAGCACTGATACTAAGTATCAGTGATCTCACGGCACTTAGTACAAACTTTTTTTTTTTTTTTGTCCGACTCTGAGCATAGGCTTCACAGCCTGCTCTCAAGGCCCAGTAGTCCTCCTACATACCATACACCTCTCTACATGTCACCTAGTGCTCTCAAGGCATTTAGTATATTCTGATTGCCTTGAAAGCACGAGTTCATATACTATGTGTCTTGTGATCACTATTGTTCATACACTAAGTGCCTTGAGAGCACTTTAGTTATAATTTTAGTGCTCTCACGGCACTATATTAAGTGCCCTGAGAGCACTAAGTCCATATACTAAGTGCCTTGAGAGCACTGTTTATACTAAATACCTTGAGAGCACTGTGTTTATACAGAAGTGCTCTGAGAGCACCATGTTTTTATTAAGTGCCGTGAGAGCACTGTGTATATATGTGTCCTGAGAGCACTATGTATGTATTAAGTGTCTTGACAGCACTGTGTATATATAGGTGCCTTGAGAGCAATATGTTCAAATTATCTTGTGACCACTGTAATACTTAGTTCTAAGTGCAGTGACCGCACTGTAGAACTGTTTAGCCTCCCATGTCCTAGTTTTATTTTTTTCATTTTTTTGTCATAACTTATGTTTTCTGTCAAGTATTTTTTCAATCGCCTCTACATGCATTATTATAAATGATTCGGCAAATAAAAGGTTTTGTAAACATCTATTTTATTACAATCATTTTAAGTGTCACAAATGCAAAGTTTTACAATTTTTAAATATCGACAATGTATTTCAAAGTATTTACAGACTCAGCCTATTTCAATTTACAGTATATTCAAATATCGCCAAGTATTTCAATCACTCTTTATGGTCAAAGCATTTCAACATATACTCATACATCGCAAGTATTGCGATATGAGTATATACTGAGTAGGAGTGTATATATGGTGTGGTGTGGTGTGGTGCTGTGTGGTGGCGTGGTGGTGTGTGGTGGCGTGGTGTATGGTATGGTTTGTGTGTGATTATGGTGTGTGGCTTGGTGCGATGTGGTGTGGTGGTGTGTTGTCTGGTGTGGCAATGCGGTGTGGCAACAAGTTGTGTTGTGGTACGTTATGGTGCGGCAATGTGGTGTGGTGTGTCGGAATATAGTGTGGTGTAAATATGTGGTGTGGCGTGTGACATTGTGATGTGGTGTGTGGCAGTGTCCTGTGGTGTGACTGTGGTATGGTGTGGTGTGGTGTGTGGCAATGTGATGTGGTGTGGTATGGTGTGGCAATGTGGTATGGTGTGGCAATGTGGTATGGTGTGGTGAGGTGTGGTGTCGTATGCATAAAACTGTGTGGAGGTAGCAAAACTAAACCATGAAATGTCTTCGGATTAAAATGCTAGATTATAACGCTTTTGTAAATACTGTACATAATTAATTAACGTAAAATAAATTCTTAAGTGACGATAAAAAGTGACAACCGAAGATATTAGAGACTGACAACCACCTGAATATAGGAGAAGCCAGCGCTAAGAAGAAAACATCCACCATAACTATAATGATACCCTACGATGAATTGTCAAAGTAATAGCGACTAACGGTGCAATAAGTTTAATAAAAAAAAAAAAACTAACCATTGAGAAACTTCGTACATACGTTGAGAAAGCTTGCAAATTACGCGACCCACGAGACATACGTAAGTGATATCCACCTGTAGGTATATTACATCGTAGTATAACTCTTAAAAAGGTATAAGTAACAGTAAATTAAACGTAAATAAAATGGAATAATATCACCCTGTGCTCCAACGGCGTGTCTTACCCCTCGCAGGTCTGTCGGGCACATAGGAGGATCGGGAGGGAGTAGGGGTTCAGAGGATTCGAAGCACGAATGTGCACTTTGTTCGGGAGGTTCAAACAGCTGATTAATGCTTTTCTGTAAGTCTTGTTATGTTTAGATTATTTAATGCGACTTAAGAGAGACATGTCGAACTTAAGAAGTTATACTATAACCTTCATTAACCGCTACAGTACGAGAGGCCTTCTTCAAGTGAATACAAACATCTGAATGGTAAACACGACCATGGAGAAATCGTACTGCCGAGATCAACTCTTGGTCGTTTCTTCGCTAGTATTTTAGGCATGGGCGTCCGGAGGTGGGGGCAAGGGGGGGCAGAGACCTTTAAATTTTCTTAGTGATATATACAACTAATACAGTTCGAGTTTGGTGTAAGGAAGGAGGAGCTTATCATGGGTAACCTGGATAAAATACATACATACATGCATACATACATAAAAGCATTCACAAAAAGCATACATGTATACATAAGAGCCTACATATACATCGATCAACATACATAAAACACAGCAGACCTGAAAAGAATAATGTTTAATGCATTTCAGGAAGACAACAGATAACGGCCTTGCTGCTTACCTCACCGTCACCACTGCACCAACCCCAACGCCCACACTTCTGCGATGTATCAGCTCGGCCCCATCCTTCAGTCTAGCTAGCCTCTCACTCACACACAAGTCAGCACGAAACAACGGCGGCCTATGGCGATGAAAACGAACGCATGGCGATACTGTGCACACGGCCACACCGGCCACACTGACAGCATCCCATACTCCTCCGGTCTACCACACAACAGGAGCCGAAGGTTGACACATCGTAATTTTGTGGCTTTACAGTCACGCGCCGTATTTACAGTAAGCTTTCTCCTTCACATATTATATATAACTAATTGCTGGAAATATTATTTTAGAGACGGAATGTCAAATTGCAAACGATTAATTGCGATAAAAGCTACCAGAACTGACTAGTTGGAGTCTGTGTGGGCACGTTGACTCAAGCATACATCAGATCAGATTTGACTGATCGCAATTTTGGCGTTAGACATAGGCCACCACATGCCTAAAATTAATGCTCTTTGCAAGGTTAAACATTCTACAAGTGACTGCAGGGAATGTATCAATTATCTGTCTCTCTATCTATAGCCCGACGCCCTAATCCCGCAAAAGGTGGTAAAATAAGTCAGAAACTGCCTAGTGTCGGTGTGATCTAACCTGTTCTCGCTTCACTGCACATCACGCACTACAATTGAGGCATCATAATTTAGGCTAAACACACTAAGCTGCATCAGCAATAAGCATCCTTTCTTGCGTAATCATAAGAAATTCTGATCTCCTGAGAGTATTTAGTTATACATTTTATGTCAAATTATTTAGGTTAAAGTACACCCACCAAAGAAATTATCTTTACCTCTGGGTGCGATGAACTCTGAAATGATTTGTAAAAGTGAAACTGTGTTCATTTGGTACTGGTAGTAATTCAGAACCCTTGGTCCTTATGTCATATTGTATCACACCACAAGGGTGACGAATATTTTTTTTTATGGGTGTACAATAGAAAAGATACGAGCGTTGACGGGATGATGGTGTGTTGGCCAACAAGACCTTTGCTCTCCACTAGCACACTCCACTCCACTCCACTGACTGACGAATTGTACATCTGGCCTTAACACACGCCAGACATCTAATGTAAACATTATTTTGCATGTTGAGCCATTATTAACTGATGCTGGGAGTGATGATTAAGGGCTGTGTGATAAATAACTGAAGGTAAAGGAAATTTACAAGATGCAGGTGAATGTAATACTTTTTGTCCGCGGCCCGTATTCTTGTGAGTTTAAAGCCTGTCTAGTATCTCTTCCTTATCACTTTGTTTCTGCATATTCCATATCAATAATGTTGGTTTATGATATTTCAGCAAACAATATCGACATAAAATTAAAGATTATCCAGTACGTCTCTGAGTTAATTGATCCCGTCTTGAGATCAAGTTGCACAATACTGATTTCAGATTCAGAAGGTGCAGTCAGGGACTGCAACACCAGCACCTTTTAACGACCTTGGATGAACTTATGTCTTTCTTGCTGATGCATGATTAATCCAGTCAACTGAAGGAAACATAAAAGTCCAGGGGATAGGCATTGATGGATTTAGCTTGTTGCGTGTTGTAGATTACTTGTCCGTGAATGGACCAGTTCATAGAATCACTGGGTGACTCAGTGTCTCTACGCTTATCAGAATAACCCACTCATATCAAAGAGAATTATCCAGTCCAGCCCTGGTTTAGTCCTACAGCTCGTCAGGAGTGTGTTAGTAACCCTACAAGATGATCCTGAATATACGTAAATAAATATTATGCTGGCAGAATAATTCTCCAGTGTTGAAATATGTTAACTTATAAGCGAGTAAATTATATACACATATGCAGTATTGTACGATCACATTCTTTTCCTCGACACTATCCATAGCTATGAGTGACTTGTCGCCTGAACTGTCAAGACTTAGTGCATTATCTTGGACCCCTACGCGCCTTCATACTGGCACAGCGAGATTAGATGATGGATGGATGTGTATGAAAAAAAAAAAAAAATCGATCTCTAGGAGGGAGGGAAGAGTTTGCAGTCCCAGTGGCTTCCCCCTGATTCTGCTGCTGGACGAAGTGATGGAGGTTCTATGAGGAGGGACGAAAGAAATTAAAGGAGAAAAAAAAATGCGAACTACACTACGCTAACCAGTAAAAATAACTGTCAAGTCTACAATCCTGTCAGCCAGTGAAATTCTCTGTACACCAATCCATCTACATCCCCTTCTGTCCACCAACCCATCTCCACCCTCATCTGTCCAACACTGTCATAAAATCAAATATCCCCTCTCTGATACACTGCTCTGTCCTATCCACAACTCAACCACGCCATCTTATCAACTAGTGACCTCTGACCATGATTTTGTCCGACCCGTCACTTTGCCCTGTCATCCAAAGAATAACTCTCAGTCCACCACACTTTCCCCTCAACCACTGAGTTACTGTCCACATAATCAATCAAATCCTCTATCCTGTAAACTACTCAGTCTTGGTGTCTTTCATCCAATCAATGCACACACACACACACACACACACACTATCTGCCGCAAATTACATCCAGTATCCTGATTTTTTATTTTATTGTTAGTTCCAGACGATCTTTTTTATTTTTCGTACTTCCAGACGATTGTTTGTTTACTCTCGCTACTTTCAGACGATTTTGCTTATATTTTTTTTCTATTTTCGGACGATACTTGCCTATTCTTGCTATTTTCGAGCGATTTTTTATAGTTGCTTGTTCCGAACGATTTTATTCATCGTAGAAGAGATCTTCCGTCTTAAGAGGCTAATGAATTCTAGGGTTGTTTGGGAGGTTTCGTTGCACCTCTTGCTTAGCGATTTATTTTGCATATTACATCATAATCTCATGTACTGTGGAATCTGATATTGAAATGCAATGGCCAGAATAATTCGCCGAGGAAGAGGTGTTACGAAATTTCAAAACGTCAGATTACGACTCCAATATCGAATTCCTCCAGTTTGATAAGCCATTCCTGAGGTTAATAAACCCGTCTGGTAGAAAGAAGGCTATACTCGGCGGTCCCTATAGAGCGCTCCTTTTCTGGGTACAGCTCTCATCAGTGTCAAGCCTGCATCATTTATTCATTTTCCACTTTCACACACGCCCACACTAGCATACTGAGCCGTCCGTTCAACACACAAGATACCGCCATGTGAGCTTCACGTGAGGCGCTATTTATGACCCACCCTGTACAAATATATCCATTAATATTTTCAGTAAGAGGGGTGAAAAATGAGCCATACTACTTTCCCTCATTTACTAAAGCCCCCCAGGCGAACCTTACTTTCTTCTCATCGGTGAAAAGGAGAGAGAAAACGGGCATCAACTGCAGAACGGAACCAGTCATAGGGATTTATAAACATCATGGGCAACACTGCTTCCGACGATTTTATGCAGTTTGGGAATGGCTTCTTGTACTGCAGGGGTTAATGAAAGCTGTCCCTAACCCCTCCAGTCTAAATCCTTCTCCTAACTTCCTCCTCTTACTCCTGCACCTCCTCCTCCTCCTCCTCCTCTTTCCGCACCTCCTCCCTCTCCTGCACCTTCTCCTGTTCCTCATACACCTCTCATCTTTCCCCTCCTGCACTTCCTCCTCCTTCTCCTCTCCCTTCCTATCCTCCCCTTCTCCCGTCTTCTCTTCCTCCCACTCCTCCTCCTCCTCCTCCTCCTCCTCCTCCTCTTCCCTTCCCCCTCCTCTTCCCTTCCCCCTGCATTTCCTCCTCCTCTTCTTCCTTCTCTCTCCCCATCCTGCACTTCCTTCTCCACCTCCACCTCCTCTTCCCTCCTTCCTGCAACTCCTCCTCCTCTTCCTGTACCTTCTCTCCCTCCTCCCCAGGTCACTTCTGCTCCTGCTCCTCCTCCGCTTTATTCTCATCCACCTCCTCCTCGTCCTCCTTCCCCTTCCTGCATCTTCTCCTCCTCTTCCCCTCATCTCCCCTCCTCCTCCTCCTCCTCCTCCTCCTCCTGCACCTTATCCTGCTCTCCCTCCCCCTCTTCCACCTCTCCCTTCTTCCCCACCTCCTCTCTCTCCTAATTCTCATCCTCTTCCCACTCATTCTCTTACCCCTTCTGCACTTCCTCCTCCTCCTCCCCTTCTCCTTATCTCCTCCTCTTCCTCCACCTGCACTTCCTCCTCCTCTTTCCTCAATAACACACTGGTGGATATTTTCTTTCATTTTCAGAGGCTGGAAGTTACAACCGCAGAACAGCATTAATAATAATTAATATTCTGCATTAATAAATATCTTGCTGTCTTCATGTTTCTTTCCTTTTCCTGTACATGGTGTAAAAAAGAAAAAATTCTCCTCCTTAACAGTACGAGGAGGGGAGGAAATGGGTTATAACAGTGAGGGTTGTGGGAATGGGTTTTGCGAGTGGAGGTAGCTCGAGAGAGGGTTGGTGAGTGCGGGGATAGCGGCGGAGATGGGGGGTGAGTGAGGGGTTAGCTCAGGAAAGGGGAGGGTCAGTACGGGGGTTGCTCTGAGAGAGGGAGGGTGAGTGTGGGGGTGGTGGCGGCGTGGACGGGTGAGAGCTGGGGTAGCTCCAGAAGTCGGGGGGTGAGTGCGGGGGTAAAGGCAGAGAGGGGGGGTCAGTGCGAGGGTATCTCAGGAGAGGGAGGGTGATTGCGGGGGTGGCGCGAAAGACAGGGGGGTCAGTGAGGGGGTATCTCAGGAGAGGGAGGGTGAGTGCGGGGGTAGCTCCGAGAGAGAGTGGGTGAGTGCGAGGGTAACGGCAGAGACGGGGGGTCAGTAAGGGGGTAGCTCAAGAGAGGGGGGGGTCGGTGCCGGGGTAACTCCGAGAGGATGTGGGTGTGTGCGGGGGTAGGATCGAGAGACGGAGGGTGAGTGTAGGGGTAGCGGCGGAGAGGGGGGGGTCAGTGCGGAGGTATCTCAGGAGAGGGAGGGTCAGTGCGTGGTTAACTCCGAGAGATGGTGGGTGTGTGCGGGGGTAGGATCGAGAGGGGGAGGGTCAGTGCGGGGGTAACTGAAAGAGATGGTGGGTGTTTGCGGGGGTACGATCGAGAGAGGGAGGGTCAGCGCGGGGGTATCTAAGGAGCGGGAGGGTGAGTGCGGGAGTAGCTCCAAGAGAGGGTGGGTAAGTGCGGGGGTAACGGCAGAGAGGGGGGGTCAGTAAGGGGGTAGTTCTGAGGGAGGGTGGGTCAGTGCGGGGATATCTAGGGAGAGGGAGGGTCAATGTGGGGGTAGCTAGAGAGAGAGGGGTCTATGTGGGGGTAATTCGAGGGAAGGGGGATCAGTGAGGGGGCGAGGGGGGTAAATGCGGGGGTAGCGGCGGCGTGGACGGGTGAGAGCTGGGGTAGCTCCAGAAGTTGAGGGGTGAGTGCGGGGATAACGTGAGAGAGGGGGGGTCAGTGCGGGGGTAGCTCAGGAGACCGGGGGGTCAGTGCAGGAGTATCTCAGGAGAGGGGGGGTCAGTGCGGGGGTATCTAGAGAGAGGGAGGGTCAGTGCGGGGGTAGCTCGAGAGAGTGGGGGGTCAGTGCGGGGGTAGCTAGAGAGAGGGTGGGTGAGTGAGGGGGTAGCTTAGGAGAGGGGGGGTCAGTGCAGGGGTAGCTCAGCAGAGGGGGGGTCAGTGCGGGGGTATCTAGAAAGAGGGAGGGTGATGCGGGGGTAGTTCGAGAGAGGGTGGGTGAGAGCGGGGGTTGGTCGAGAGAGGGAGGGTCAGTGCGGGGGTATCTCAGGAGAGGGAGGGTGAGTGCGGGGGTAGTTCCGAGGGAGGGTGGGTTAGTGCGGGGGTAGCTAGAGAGAGGGTGGGTGAGTGCGGGGGTTGCTCGTGAGAGGGGGGGTCAGTGCGGGGGTATCTCAGGAGAGGGAGGGTCAGTGCGGGGGTAGTTCCGAGGGAGGGTGGGTGAGTGAGGAGGTAGCTCCGACAGAGGGTGGGTAAGTGCGGGAGGTAGCGGCAGAGAGGGAGGGTTAGTGAGGGGGTAGCTCAGGAGAGGGGGGGGTCAGTGCGGGGGTAGCTCGAAAGTGGGTGGGTGAGTGCGGGGGTAGCATCGAGAATGGGAGGGTCAGTGAGGGGGTAGCTCCGACAGAAGGTGGGTAAGTGCGGGAGGTAGAGGCAGAGAAGGAGGGTCAGTGCGGGGGTAGTTCAGGAGAGGGGGGGTCAGTGCGGGGGTATCTGGAGAGAGGGAGGGTCAGTGCGGGAGGTGCTCGATTGAGTGGGGGGTCAGTGCTGGGGTAGCTAGAGAGAGGGTGGGTGAGTACGGGGGTAGCTCAGGAGAGGGGGGGGTCATTGTGGGGATAATTCGAGGGAAGGGGGGTCAGTGCGGGGGTGAGAGAGGGTAAGTGCGGGGAGAGAAACGGAGTAATCGGGTGAGAGCTGGGGTAGCTCCAGAAATGGGGGGGTTAGTGCGGGAGTAACGGCAGAGAGGGGGGGGTCAGTGCGGGGGTAGCTCAAGAGACGGGGGGTCAGTCCGGGGGTAGCTCAGGAGACGGGGGGTAAGTGCGGGGGTATCTAGAGAGAGGGAGGGTGAGTGCGGGGGTAGCTCGAGAGAGTGGGGGGTCAGTGCGGGGGTAACTAAGGAGAGGGGGGGTCAGTGCGGGGGTAACACGAGGGAAGGGGAGTCAGTGCGGGGGTGAGGGAGGGTAAGTGCGGGGGTAGAAACGGCGTGAACGGGTAGGAGCTAGAGTAGCTCCAGAAGTGGGGGGGTTAGTGCGGGGGTAACGGCAGAGAGGGGGGTTCAGTGCTGGGGTAGCTCAAGAGAGGAAGGGTGAGTGCGGGGGTAGGATCGAGAGAGGGTGCGTCAGTGCGGGGGTTGCTCAGGAGAAGGAGGGTGAGTGCGGGGGTCGCTCGAGAGAGGGGGGATGAGTGCGGGAGTATCTCAGGAGAGGGGGGGTCAGTGCGGGGGTAGTTCCGAGGGAGGGTGGGTCAGTGCGGGGGTATCTAGGGGGAAGGAGGGTCAGTGCGGGGGTAGCTCGAGAGAGGAGGGGGTCTATGTGGGGGTAATTCGAGGGAAGGGGGGTCAGTGCGGGGGCGAGGGGGGTAAGTGCGGGGGTGGCGGCGGCGTGGACCGGTGAGAGCTGGGGTAGCTCCAGAAGTTGGGGGGTGAGTGCGGGGGTAACGGCAAAGAGGGGGGGTCAGTGCGGGGGTAGCTCAGGAGACGGGGGTTAAGTGCGGGGGTATCTAGAGAGAGGGAGGGTGAGTGCGGGGGTAGCTAGAGAGACCGGGGGGGCTGTGCGGGGGTAACTAAGGAGAGGGGGGGGTCAGTGCGGGGGTAACTCGAGGGAAGGGGGGTCAGTGCGGGGGTGAGGGAGGGTAAGTGCAGGGGTAGAAACGGCGAGAACGGGTTGGAGCTACAGTAGCTCCAGAAGTGGGGGGTTAGTGCGGGGGTAACGGAAGAGAGGGGGGGTCAGTCCGGGGGTAGCTCAAGAGGGGGAGGGTGAGTGCGGGGGTAGGATCGAGAGAGGGTGGGTCAGCGCGGGGGTTGCCCAGGAGAAGGAGGGTGAGTGTGGGGGTCGCTCGAGAGAGGGGGGGTCAGTGCGGGGGTATCTCAGGAGAGGGGGGTTGAGTGCGGGGGTATCTCAGGAGAGGGGGGGTGAGTGCGGGGGTAGTTCCGAAGGAGGGTGGGTTAGTGCGGGGGTAGCTAGAGAGAGGGTGGGTGAGTGCGGGGGTTGCTCGTGAGAAGGGGGGTCAGCGCGGGGGTATCTTAGGAGAGGGAGGGTCAGTGCGGGGGTAGTTCCGAGGGAGGGTGGGTGAGTGCGGGGGTAGCTCGAAAGTGGGTGGGTGAGTGCGGGGGTAGCATCGAGAATGGGAGGGACAGTGAGGGGGTAGCTCCGACAGAGGGTGGGTAAGTGCGGGAGGTAGAGGCAGAGAGGGAGGGTCAGTGCGGTTGTTGTTCAGGGGAGGGGAGGTCAGTGCGGGGGTATCTGGAGAGAGGGAGGGTCAGTGCGGGAGGTGCTCGATTGAGTGAAAGGTCAGTGATGGGGTAGATAGAGAGAGGGTGGGTGAGTGCGGGGGTAGCTCAGGAGAGGGGGGGTCAGTGTGGGGGTAATTCGAGGCAAGGGGGGTCAGTGCGGGGGTGAGGGAGGGTAAGTGCGGGGATAGAAACGGAGTAATCGGGTGAGAGCTGGGGTAGCTCCAGAAGTGGGGGGGTTAGAGCGGGGGTAACGGCAGAGAGGGGGGGTCAGTGCGGGGGTAGCTCAGGAGACGGGGGGTCAGTGGAGGGGAAACTCGAGGGAAGGGGGGTCAGTGCGGGGGTATCTAGAGAGCGGGAGGGAGACTGCGGGGGTAGCTCGAGAGAGTGGGGGGTCAGTGCGGGGGTAACTTAGGAGAGGGGGGGGTCAGTGGAGGGGAAACTCGAGGGAAGGGGGGTCAGTGCGGGGGTGAGGGAGGGTAAGTGCGGGGGTAGAAACGGCGTGAACGGGTAGGAGCTAGAGCAGCTCCAGAAGTTGAGGGGTGAGTGCGGGGATAACGGCAAAAAGGGGGGATCAGTGCGGGGGTAGCTCAGGAGACGGGGGGTAAGTGCGGGGGTATCTAAAGAGAGGGAGGGTGAGTGCGGGGGTCGCTCGAGAGAGGGGGGGTCAGTGAGGTGGTAACTCGTGGGAAGGAGGGGTTAGTGCGGGGGTGAGAGAGGGTAAGTGCGGGGGTAGAAACGGCGTGAACGGGTAGGAGCTGGAGTAGCTCCAGAAGTGGGGGGGTTAGTGCAGGGGTAACTGCAGAGAGGGGGGGTCAGTGGTGGGGTAGCTCAAGAGAGGGAGGGTGAGTGCGGGGGTTGGATCGAGAGAGGGTGGGTCAATGCGGGGGTTGCTCAGGAGAAGGAGGGTGAGTGCGGGGGTCGCTCGAGAGAGGGGGGGTGAGTGCGGGGGTTAGTCGAGAGAGGGAGGGTCAGTGCGGGGGTATCTCAGGAGATGGAGGGTCAGTGCGGGGGTATCTCAGGAGAGGGAGGGTGAGTGCGGGGGTAGTTCCGAGGGAGGGTGGGTTAGTGCGGGGGTAGGTAGAGAGAGGGTGTGTAAGTGCTGGGGTTGCTCGTGAGAGGGGGGGCCAGTGCGGGGGTATCTCAGGAGAGGGAGGGTCAGTGCGGGGGTAGTTCTGAGGGAGGGTGGGTGAGTGCGGGGGTAGCTCGAAAGTGGGTGGGTGAGTGCGGGGGTAGCACGAAAGTGGGTGGGTGAGTGCGGGGGTAGCTCGAAAGTGGGTGGGTGAGTGCGGGGGTAGCATCGAGAATGGGAGGGTCAGTGAGGGGGTAGCTCCGACAGAGGGTGGGTAAGTGCGGGAGGTAGAGGCAGAGAAGGAGGGTCAGTGCGGGGGTAGTTCAGGAGAGGGGGGGTCAGTGCGGGGGTATTTGGAGAGAGGGAGGGTCAGTGCGGGAGGTGCTCGATTGAGTGGGGGCTCAGTGCTGGAGTAGCTAGAGAGAGGGTGGGTGAGTGCGGGGGTAGCTCAGGAGAGGGGGGGGTCAGTGTGGGGGTAATTCGAGGGAAGGGGGGTCAGTGTGGGGGTAATTCGAGGAAAGGGGGGTCAGTGCGGGGGTGAGGGAGGGTAAGTGCGGGGATAGAAACGGAGTAATCGGGTGGGAGCTGGGGTAGCTCCAGAAGTGGGGGGGTTAGTGCGGGGGTAACGGCAGAGAGGGGGGGTCAGTGCGGGGGTAGCTCAGGAGACGGGGGGTCAGTGGAGGGGAAACTCGAGGGAAGGGGGGTCAGTGCGGGGGTATCTAGAGAGCGGGAGGGAGACTGCGGGGGTAGCTCGAGATAGTGGGGGGTCAGTGCGGGGGTAACAAACGACAGGAGTGGGTAAGTGGAGGGGAAACTCGAGGGAAGGGGGGTCAGTGCGGGGGTGAGGGAGGGTAAGTGCGGGGGTAGAAACGGCGTGAACGGGTAGGAGCTAGAGCAGCTCCAGAAGTGGGGGGGTTAGTGCGGGGGTAACGGCAGAGAGGGGGGGTCAGTGCGGGGGTAGCCCAGGAGACGGGGGGTAAGTGCGGGGGTAGCTCAGGAGACGGGGGGTAAGTGCGGGGGTATCTAGAGAGCGGGAGGGTGAGTGCGGGGGTAGCTCGAGAGAGTGGGGGGTCAGTGCGGGGGTAACTCGAGGGAAGGGGGGTTAGTGCGGGGGTGAGAGAGGGTAAGTGCGGGGGTAGAAACGGCGTGAACGGGTAGGAGCTAGAGTAGCTCCAGAAGTGGGGGGGTTAGTGCAGGGGTAACGGCAGAGAGGGGGGGTCAGTGCGGGGGTAGCTCAAGAGAGGGAGGGTGAGTGCGGGGGTAGGATCGAGAGAGGGTGGGTCAATGCGGGGGTTGCTCAGGAGAAGGAGGGTGAGTGCGGGGGTCGCTCGAGAGAGGGGGGGTGAGTGCGGGGGTATCTCAGGAGATGGAGGGTGAGTGCGGGGGTATCTCAGGAGATGGAGGGTCAGTGCGGGGGTATCTCAGGAGAGGGTGGGTTAGTGCGGGGGTAGGTAGAGAGAGGGTGGGTAAGTGCTGGGGTTGCTCGTGAGAGGGGGGGCCAGTGCGGGGGTATCTCAGGAGAGGGAGGGTCAGTGCGGGGGTAGTTCTGAGGGAGGGTGGGTGAGTGCGGGGGTAGCTCGAAAGTGGGTGGGTGAGTGCGGGGGTAGCACGAAAGTGGGTGGGTGAGTGCGGGGGTAGCTCGAAAGTGGGTGGGTGAGTGCGGGGGTAGCATCGAGAATGGGAGGGTCAGTGAGGGGGTAGCTCCGACAGAGGGTGGGTAAGTGCGGGAGGTAGAGGCAGAGAAGGAGGGTCAGTGCGGGGGTAGTTCAGGAGAGGGGGGGTCAGTGCGGGGGTATCTGGAGAGAGGGAGGGTCAGTGCGGGAGGTGCTCGATTGAGTGGGGGGTCAGTGCTGGGGTAGCTAGAGAGAGGGTGGGTGAGTGCGGGGGTAGCTCAGGAGAGGGGGGGTCAGTGTGGGGGTAATTCGAGGGAAGGGGGGTCAGTGCGGGGGTGAGGGAGGGTAAGTGCGGGGATAGAAACGGAGTAATCGGGTGGGAGCTAGGGTAGCTCTAGAAGTAGGGGGGTTAGTGCGGGGTTAACGGCAGAGAAGGGGGGGTCAGTGCGGGGGTAGCTCAGGAGACGGGGGGTAAGTGCGGGGGTATCTGGAGAGCGGGAGGGTGAGTGCGGGGGTAGCTCGAGAGAGTGGGGGGTCAGTGCGGGGGTAACTTAGGAGAGGGGGGGTCAGTGGGGGGGTAACTCGAGGGAAGGGGGGTCAGTGCGGGGGTGATTGAGGGTAAGTGCGGGGGTAGAAACGGCGTGAACGGGTAAAAGCTAGAGTAGCTCCTGAAGTGGGAGGGTTAGTGCGGGGGTAACGGCAGAGAGGGGGGGTCAGTGCGGGGGTAGCTCAAGAGAGGGAGGGTGAGTGCGGGGGTAGGATCGAGAGAGGGTGGGTAAGTGCGTGGGTTGCTCAGGAGAAGGAGGGTGAGTGCGGGGGTCGCTCGAGAGAGGGGGGGTGAGTGCGGGGGTTGGTCGAGAGAGGGAGGGTCAGTGCGGGGGTATCTCAGGAGAAGGAGGGTCAGTGCGGGGGTATCTCAGGAGAGGGAGGGTGAGTGCGGGGGTAGTTCCGAGGGAGGGTGGGTTAGTGCGGGGGTAGCTAGAGAGAGGGTGGGTAAGTGCGGGGGTTGCTCATGAGTGGAGGGGTCAGTGCGGGGGTATCTCAGGAGAGAGAGGGTCAGTGCGGGGGTAGTTCCGAGGGAGGGTGGGTGAGTGCGGGGGTACCTCGAAAGTGGGTGGGTGGGTGCGGGGGTAGCATCGAGAATGGGAGGGTCAGTGAGGGGGTAGCTCCGACAGAGGGTGGGTAAGTGCGGGAGGTAGAGGCAGAGAGGGAGGGTCAGTGCGGGGGTAGTTCAGGAGAGGGGGGGTCAGTGCGGGGGTATCTGGAGAGAGGGAGGGTCAGTGCGGGAGGTGCTCGATTGAGTGGGGGGTCAGTGCTGGAGTAGCTAGAGAGAGGGTGGGTGAGTGCGGGGGTAGCTCAGGAGAGGGGGGGTCAGTGTGGGGGTAATTCGAGGGAAGGGGGGTCAGTGCGGGGGTGAGGGAGGGTAAGTGCGGGGATAGAAACGGAGTAATCGGGTGAGAGCTGGGGTAGCTCCAGAAGTGGGGGGGTTAGAGCGGGGGTAACGGCAGAGGGGGGGGGTCAGTGCGGGGGTAGCTCAGGAGACGGGGGGTCAGTGGAGGGGAAACTCGAGGGAAGGGGGGTCAGTGCGGGGGTATCTAGAGAGCGGGAGGGAGACTGCGGGGGTAGCTCGAGAGAGTGGGGGGTCAGTGTGGGGGTAACTTAGGAGAGGGGGGGTCAATGCGGGGGTAACTCGAGGGAAGGGGGGTCAGTGCGGGGGTGAGGGAGGGTAAGTGCGGGGGTAGAAACGGCGTGAACGGGTAGGAGCTAGAGTAGCTCCAGAAGTGGGGGGGTTAGTGCGGGGGTAACGGCAGAGAGGGGGGGTCAGTGCGGGGGTAGCTCAGGAGAAGGGGGGGTCAGTGCGGGGGTAGCTCAGGAATCGGGGGGTAAGTGCGGGGGTATCTAGAGAGCGGGAGGGTGAGTGCCAGGGTAGGTTGAGAGAGTGGGGGGTCAGTGCGAGGGTAACTTAGGAGAGGGGGGTTAGGTCGGGGGTAAGGGAGGGTAAGTGCGGGGATAGAAACGGCGTGAACGGGTAGGAGCTAGAGTAGCTCCAGAAGTGGGGGGGTTAGTGCAGGGGTAACTGCAGAGAGGGGGGGTCAGTGGTGGGGTAGCTCAAGAGAGGGAGGGTGAGTGCGGGGGTTGGATCGAGAGAGGGTGGGTCAATGCGGGGGTTGCTCAGGAGAAGGAGGGTGAGTGCGGGGGTCGCTCGAGAGAGGGGGGGTGAGTGCGGGGGTTAGTCGAGAGAGGGAGGGTCAGTGCGGGGGTATCTCAGGAGATGGAGGGTCAGTGCGGGGGTATCTCAGGAGAGGGAGGGTGAGTGCGGGGGTAGTTCCGAGGGAGGGTGGGTTAGTGCGGGGGTAGGTAGAGAGAGGGTGGGTAAGTGCTGGGGTTGCTCGTGAGAGGGGGGGCCAGTGCGGGGGTATCTCAGGAGAGGGAGGGTCAGTGCGGGGGTAGTTCTGAGGGAGGGTGGGTGAGTGCGGGGGTAGCTCGAAAGTGGGTGGGTGAGTGCGGGGGTAGCACGAAAGTGGGTGGGTGAGTGCGGGGGTAGCTCGAAAGTGGGTGGGTGAGTGCGGGGGTAGCATCGAGAATGGGAGGGTCAGTGAGGGGGTAGCTCCGACAGAGGGTGGGTAAGTGCGGGAGGTAGAGGCAGAGAAGGAGGGTCAGTGCGGGGGTAGTTCAGGAGAGAGGGGGTCAGTGCGGGGGTATTTGGAGAGAGGGAGGGTCAGTGCGGGAGGTGCTCGATTGAGTGGGGGCTCAGTGCTGGAGTACCTAGAGAGAGGGTGGGTGAGTGCGGGGGTCAGTGTGGGGGTAATTCGAGGGAAGGGGGGTCAGTGCGGGGGTGAGTGAGGGTAAGTGCGGGGATAGAAACGGAGTAATCGGGTGGGAGCTGGGGTAGCTCCAGAAGTGGGGGGGTTAGTGCGGGGGTAACGGCAGAGAGGGGGGGTCAGTGCGGGGGTAGCTCAGGAGACGGGGGGTCAGTGCGGGGGTAGCTCAGGAGACGGAGGGTAAGTGCGGGGGTATCTAGAGAGCGGGAGGGTGAGTGCGGGGGTAGCTCGAGAGAGTGGGGGGTCAGCGCGGGGGTAACTTATTAGAGGGGGGTCAGTGCGGGGGTAATTCGAGGGAAGGGGGGTCAGTGCGGGGGTGAGGGAGGGTAAGTGCGGGGGTAGAAACGGCCTGAACGGGTAGGAACTAGAGTAGCTGCAGAAGTTGGGAGGTTAGTGCGGGGGTAACGGCAGAGAGAGGGGGTCAGTGCGGGGGTAGCTCAAGAGAGGGAGGGTGAGTGCGGGGGTAGGATCGAGAGAGGGTGGGTCAGTGCGGGGGTAGCTCAGGAGACGGGGGGTAAGTGCGTGGGTATCTAGAGAGCGGGAGGGTGAGTGCGGGGGTAGCTGGAGAGAGTGGGGGGTCAGTGCGGGGGTAACTCGAGGGAAGGGGGGTTAGTGCGGGGGTGAGGGAGGATAAGTTCGGGGGTAGAAACGGCGTGAACGGGTAGGAGCTAGAGTAGCTCCAGAAGTGGGGGGGTTAGTGCGGGGGTAACTGCAGAGAGGGGGGGTCAGTGGTGGGGTAGCTCAAGAGAGGGAGGGTGAGTGCGGGGGTTGGATCGAGAGAGGGTGGGTCAATGCGGGGGTTGCTCAGGAGGAGGGTGAGTGCGGGGGGGGACGCTCGAGAGGGGGGGGTGAGTGCGGGGGTTGGTCGAGAGAGGGAGGGTCAGTGCGGGGGTATCTCAGGAGAAGGAGGGTCAGTGCGGGGGTGTCTCAGGAGAAGGAGGGTGAGTCCGGGGGTAGTTCCGAGGGAGGGTGGGTTAGTGCGGGGGTAGCTAGAGAGAGGGTGGGTAAGTGCTGGGGTTACTCGTGAGAGGTGGGGTCAGTGCGGGGGTATCTCAGGAGAGGGAGGGTCAGTGCGGGGGTAGTTCCGAGGGAGGGTGGGTGAGTGCGGGGGTAGCTCGAAAGTGGGTGGGTGAGTGCGGGGGTAGCATCGAGAATGGGAGGGTCAGTGAGGGGGTAGCTCCGACAGAGGGTGGGTAAGTGCGGGAGGTAGAGGCAGAGAGGGAGGGTCAGTGCGGGGGTAGTTCAGGGGAGGGGGGGGGTCAGTGCGGGGGTATCTGGAGAGAGGGAGGGTCAGTGCGGGAGGTGCTCGATTGAGTGGGGGGTCAGTGCTGGGGTAGCTAGAGAGAGGGTGGGTGAGTGCGGGGGTAGCTCAGGAGAGGGGGGGTCAGTGTGGGGGTAATTCGAGGGAAGGGGGTTCAGTGCGGGGGTGAGGGAGGGTAAGTGCGGGGATAGAAACGGAGTAATCGGGTGAGAGCTGGGGTAGCTCCAGAAGTTGAGGGGTGAGTGCGGGGATAACGGCAAAGACGGGGGGTCAGTGCGGGGGTAGCTCAGGAGACGGGGGGTAAGTGCGGGGGTATCTAGAGAGCGGGAGGGTGAGTGCGGGGGTAGTTCGAGAGAGTGGGGGGTCAGTGTGGGGGTAACTTAGGAGAGGGGGGGTCAATGCGGGGGTAACTCGAGGGAAGGGGGGTCAGTGCGGGGGTGATTGAGGGTAAGTGCGGGGGTAGAAACGGCGTGAACGGGTAAAAGCTAGAGTAGCTCCTGAAGTGGGAGGGTTAGTGCGGGGGTAACGGCAGAGAGGGGGGGTCAGTGCGGGGGTAGCTCAAGAGAGGGAGGGTGAGTGCGGGGGTAGGATCGAGAGAGGGTGGGTAAGTGCGTGGGTTGCTCAGGAGAAGGAGGGTGAGTGCGGGGGTCGCTCGAGAGAGGGGGGGTGAGTGGGGGGATTGGTCGAGAGATGGAGGGTCAGTGCGGGGGTATCTCAGGAGAGGGAGGGTGAGTGCGGGGGTAGTTCCGAGGGAGGGTGGGTTAGTGCGGGGGTAGCTAGAGAGAGGGTGGGTGAGTGCGGGGGTTGCTCGTGAGAGGTGGGGTCAGTGCGGGGGTATCTCAGGAGAGGGAGGGTCAGTGCGGGGGTAGTTCCGAGGGAGGGTGGGTGAGTGCGGGGGTACCTCGAAAGTGGGTGGGTGGGTGCGGGGGTAGCATCGAGAATGGGAGGGTCAGTGAGGGGGTAGCTCCGACAGAGGGTGGGTAAGTGCGGGAGGTAGAGGCAGAGAGGGAGGGTCAGTGCGGGGGTAGTTCAGGAGAGGGGGGGTCAGTGCGGGGGTATCTGGAGAGAGGGAGGGTCAGTGCGGGAGGTGCTCGATTGAGTGGGGTGTCAGTGCTGGAGTAGCTAGAGAGAGGGTGGGTGAGTGCGGGGGTAGCTCAGGAGAGGGGGGGTCAGTGTGGGGGTAATTCGAGGGAAGGGGGGTCAGTGCGGGGGTGAGGGAGGGTAAGTGCGGCGATAGAAACGGAGTAATCGGGTGGGAGCTGGAGTAGCTCCAGAAGTGGGGGGGTTAGTGCGGGGGTAACGGCAGAGAGGGGGGGTCAGTGCGGGGGTAGCTCAGGAATCGGGGGGTAAGTGCGGGGGTATCTAGAGAGCGGGAGGGTGAGTGCGGGGGTAGCTCGAGAGAGTGGGGGGTCAGCGCGGGGGTAACTTATTAGAGGGGGGGTCAGTGCGGGGGTAATTCGAGGGAAGGGGGGTCAGTGCGGGGGTGAGGGAGGGTAAGTGCGGGGATAGAAACGGAGTAATCGGGTGAGAGCTGGGGTAGCTCCAGAAGTGGGGGGGTTAGTGCGGGGGTAACGGCAGAGAAGGGGGGTCAGTGCGGGGGTAGCTCAAGAGAGGGAGGGTGAGTGCGGGGGTAGGATCGAGAGAGGGTGGGTCAGTGCGGGGGTAGCTCAGGAATCGGGGGGTAAGTGCGGGGGTATCTAGAGAGCGGGAGGGTGAGTGCGGGGGTAGCTCGAGAGAGTGGGGGGTCAGCGCTCGGGTAACTTATTAGAGGGGGGTCAGTGCGGGGGTTACTCGAGGGAAGGGGGGTCAGTGCGGGGGTGAGGGAGGGTAAGTGCTTGGATAGAAACGGTGTAATAGGGTGAGAGCTTGGGTAGCTCCAGAAGTGGGGGGTTAGTGCGGGGGTAACGGCAGAGAGGGGGGGTCAGTGCGGGGGTAGCTCAAGAGAGGGAGGGTGAGTGCGGGGGTAGGATCGAGAGAGGGTGGGTCAGTGCGGGGGTAGCTCAGGAATCGGGGGGTAAGTGCGGGGGTATCTAGAGAGCGGGAGGGTGAGTGCGGGGGTAGCTCGAGAGAGTGGGGGGTCAGCGCGGGGGTAACTCATTAGAGGGGGGGTCAGTGCGGGGGTAATTCGAGGGAAGGGGGGTCAGTGCGGGGGTGAGGGAGGGTAAGTGCGGGGATAGAAACGGAGTAATCGGGTGGGAGCTGGGGTAGCTCCAGAAGTGGGGGGGTTAGTGCGGGGGTAACGGCAGAGAGGGGGGGTCAGTGCGGGGGTAGCTCAGGAATCGGGGGGTATGTGCGGGGGTATCTAGAGAGCGGGAGGGTGAGTGCGGGGGTAGCTCGAGAGAGTGGGGGGTCAGCGCGGGGGTAACTTATTAGAGGGGGGGTCAGTGCGGGGGTAATTCGAGGGAAGGGGGGTCAGTGCGGGGGTGAGGGAGGGTAAGTGCGGGGGTAGAAACGGCTTGAACGGGTAGGAACTAGAGTAGCTGCAGAAGTGGGGAGGTTAGTGCGGGGGTAACGGCAGAGAGAGGGGGTCAGTGCGGGGGTAGCTCAAGAGAGGAAGGGTGAGTGCGGGGGTAGGATCGAGAGAGGGTGGGTCAGTGCGGGGGTAGCTCAGGAGACGGGGGGTAAGTGCGGGGGTATCTAGAGAGCGGGTGGGTGAGTGCGGGGGTAGCTCAGGAGAGGGGGGGTCAGTGTGGGGGTAATTCGAGGGAAGGGGGGTCAGTGCGGGGGTGAGGGAGGGTAAGTGCGGGGATAGAAACGGAGTAATCGGGTGAGAGGTGGGGTAGCACCAGAAGTGGGGGGGTTAGTGCGGGGGTAAAGGCAGAGAAGGGGGGTCAGTGCGGGGGTAGCTCAGGAGACGGGGGGTCAGTGCGGGGGTAGCTCAGGAGACGGGGGGTAAGTGCGGGGGTATCTAGAGAGCGGGAGGGTGAGTGCGGGGGTAGCTCGAGAGAGTGGGGGGTCAGTGCGGGGGTAACTCGAGGGAAGGGGGGTTAGTGCGGGGGTGAGGGAGGGTAAGTGCGGGGGTAGAAACGGAGTGAACGGGTAGGAGCTAGAGTAGCTCCAGAAGTGGGGGGGTTAGTGCGGGGGTAACGGCGGAGAGGAGGGGTCAGTGCTGGGGTAGCTCAAGAGAGGGAGGGTGAGTGCGGGGGTAGGATCGAGAGAGGGTGGGTCAGTGCGGGGGTTGCTCAGGAGAAGGAGGGTGAGTGCGGGGGTCGCTCGAGAGTGGGGGGGTGAGTGCGGGGGTTGGTCGAGAGAGGGAGGGTCAGTGCGGGGGTATCTCAGGAGAAGGAGGGTCAGTGCTGGGGTATCTCAGGAGAAGGAGGGTCATTGCGGGGGTAGCTCAAGAGACGGAGGGTGAGTGCGGGGGTAGGATCGAGAGGGTGGGTCAGTGCGGGGGTTGCTCAGGAGAAGGAGGGTGAGTGCGGGGGTCGTTCGAGAGAGGGGGGATCAGTGCGGGGGTATCTCAGGAGAGGGGGGGTCAGTGCGGGGGTAGTTCCGAGAGAGGGTGGCTCAGTGCGGGGGTATCTAGGGAGAGGGAGGGTCAGTGCGGGGGTAGCTCGAGAGAGGGGGGGTCTATGTGGGGGTAATTCGAGGGAAGGGGGGTCAGTGAGGGGGCGAGGGGGGTAAGTGCGGGGGTGGCGGCGGCGTGGACGGGTGAGAGCTGGGGTAGCTCCAGAAGTTGGGGGGTGAGTGCGGGGGTAACGGCAGAGAGGGGGTGGTCAGTGCGGGGGTAGCTCGAAAGAGGGAGGGTGAGTGCGGGGGTTGCTCCTAGAGAGGGTGGGTCATTGCGGGGGTAGCCCAAGAGAGAGGTGTGACTGCGGGGGCAGCATGGATGAGTGTGAGTCAGTGCGGGGGTAGCTCGAGAAAGGTGTGAAATGTTTGAAAAGTTTATTTTACTCAAGGAAGCGCAAGTGGGGTTTTGGAGTACATAGGATTTTGTAAAGAACAGAATACAGTACTGTACACAACGTAACTTAAGAGTGTAATCAAATAGAAATTTAATCATTTATTTACTGGCGGAAGAATTATTATGATATAATACATTGTTCAGATCGGTTTTCATTAGTTGAAGCATTCCGTTATCTCTCCTACAAATTTAGGCAATTTAAGGATGACACAGTGTTGTTTGCTGCTGAATATGTGACATGTTTTTTGTATTCGCGTTGTCCTAAAAAAATCTCTTCATATATAGTTTCCTTTGCGCGTACATTTACCATTATTATTTACTTATTTATTTTATTAACTTTGATTAACTCCTTTAATTAGGACTAAATTCTTGCTTCTTATAGGATTTTATTGAATTTTGGAAAAATCAATTGTAGTGCAGGTGTAAAGGCTATATATCAGCTTTAAGTCTGCAAAGTTTGCCCTAAGAAAATCGCCTGAAATTAACGACAAAAATTGAAAACAACTTATCGGTAGCAAGGTTGATTTATTTCTATTGCTCTAAATTCAGCTCAGTTCGTAAGTTTTATTCTTACTGCCTTTACAAAATTTCCATCAGTTTAGGAAATAATTTTACTAAATATATTACAGAAAGCTGTATCTCATAATCCGTAAACTCTCCTGGGTAAACATACAGACGTTTTACTTGAAGCGGTAGTCCTGGATAGGTAACTTTTTTTTTTTTTTTTACCACATTAGGTATTCCGGGATCTCACAGACCCCAAGGAAAAAAGTAAACAAAAAATACTTACGTTTTTTTCATTGGAATGTGCTTTGATAGACAAATAATTCAAGCCATTTTCTTTCATTGAGGCTAAGAAGAAAAGTAGTTTAAATGAAAAAATATTTTTTAAAATTTTTTGAAAAAAGTACAAAATGTATATGTTAATTTTAACCTTATCCCTGGCAAAACTGAAAGCTACTTAGTCTCTTGGGTCATCTGCTGTAGACCTGTTTGGACTTCCTGCAAACACAAGGAGAAACACAGCAAATTAGAATTAACTGCACACAAGGAATGACATGAGGTAACATGTTAGTTAACCTGGGGTCTGACAGACCCCCAGTGGCTCTAGAGCAAAATCAGAGCCAATTCCAGGAATGACCTCATCCTCCTCCATGAAGGAATTTACTAGTCCTCAAAATAATCGTCAGTAAAGCAAAAAGGGCATGGATAACAACAAGTAAACATTGTCGACAGAAGCAAAATCAACAGGAAAGATAATTCACATCCCTAGTAGTAGCAAAAAAGAAAACAAATGGAACGAAAAAGTAAATAATTTTGGGTACATTTGAGTATGTTTGAGTAAGTACGAAAACAAGCAGTTGAAGTTTAGGCTTAAGGAACAATGACAACGGGGGGGGGGAGAGGATTCAGCAGGAAAAGGTCATTTACAACCCTGAAAAGCCAGAAAAATACAGAAAACAAACTGGAGGAGTACGAATTGAATTGGTATGGTCTTTCTGCTGCTGCTTAATGTAAAGCATACATTTACCGTTTCCTGTAAACTGGTCTTCTCACGTGTTTTAGTCCACCTAATGTCAGACGATTTAATTCAGATATTGTTATCTAAGCCCGAGTGTAATTCTGGAACCAGTAACCCTCTCATTACTGAGACAACTCTAGCACTGTATTCCAACTAACACAAACCATAGGAGTCAACGTTTACGGGTCACCATTAACTCTTTCATGATCGCGAGAACTATTAATACTGTATTCACTGGAACGGTATTTTCCACACAAGCCAAGCCAAGCGGGAATGATATTAACTGAACGCATCATTCTTTGTATCATTCGGTCCTAACCTCAGATTTCTTCATAATCTGGGATTCATTAATGATTCACGCAAGACGAAAATCCACACGCTTTCCACCATCTGAGAGGGAGTGCCTACATTCTCGATTTTACCCTTTCCATTTACTGATTTCTGCTGATATTGCTTAAAGTTTTTCTTAACTAGAGCCTTATTACCGGTATTATTATTATTATTATTATTATTACAATTATTTAGTACACTTCCAGGTCATTTTAATAAATTAGACTAGCGTTAATGATAAAGGAACAGCCAATGACCTCATGGCAAGGATAGGTAAGTATTCTGGCTTGTTCCGTACTATTTTAGTCACCTGAATGTTAAATAGTGGCTGGAATAATTTTATGTAATTGAAACTACACTTTACCCTTTCCGTTTGACGGCTCTAGTTTTGCTATCCCTTGATATTTTTCAGCTGAAGGACGTCACGATATAGTAGAGGGATATAAGAGGCTATATCTGACCCCTCCAATTCCATCTATATTTTACCCATCCAGTTCCATCCATATTTAACACCAACGTCGAGCTTTTTTCTTCAGCTTCTGTGGAAGACTTCTAGTAGTGAAGAAGTAAATGAAGATTAACCAATCCCTTCAGTTCGGATGTCTAAATTGAATAATCTACTGGCAGCAAGAATACGGTCATCGCTCTGCATGGGTTAATCTTCCTATTTGATCTGGGAGTGAGGATGTTAACTCAGACTTCTAAGACTCTCAATCGTCAGGCTTTTGCTGATCACGAGACTATTGATGGTACCAGTATTAACACCGAATCTCTTACTGAATAAAGTCTTGTAGCGTTATGTGGAATACAAGACGTAAGGCTCAACCATGATAGCGTTCATGGTACCAGTATTAAAACCGACTCCTGTACGGTTAGATGAATAAATTACTCGGCGTTAACTGGAATAAAATGTAAGACGAGATTATGATTTAATAGTACTGATAACAACACAGGCTTCTGTAATACCAATACACCAATCCTGTATGAGACAGCCCTAGCATGTATTCAATATGGACGGTGGGTGTTAGCGCCGAAGTGGTGACATGTACAGGTGTATGGTATGTAGGAGGACTGCTGGGCCTTGATAGCAGGCTGTGAAGCCTATGTCCAGAGTCGCACACATAAAAAAAAAAAAAAAATAAATAAGAGATGAATTATACTCCTGACGTCCCAAGATTTATTTACTTGGATGTGAATGTGCTTAACACTAGTACTTCCTATGGATAAAACACAGTACAATAAGCTATATTGCATCCCCTAAAAAAGAAAGGTTACAAACATGGGGTAGAACCAACAGGTATTGTGCAGTAGTTATCTTGCTGCCAAACTATTTCGCACGGAATGTAGACCTGATCGAGTGAGTATCGTAATTGTTATACTACCATGTGGAACAGTATGAATGACGCGACTATTTCCTGTCACTTAAATGCCAATGCAGTTTTCCAGATTAACTCAAGGTTCCCGAGCAACTTCAGAATTAAGTCGGGTGAGACGAGAACCACAGTTGCATGAATGAAGTTGAGTATCGTATATTATATAGTATTATCATCTTGGTAATGTCATGTATGAATTACCTGTTTATTGGAAAGTAAAATACTGTAGTACTATAAGTTTATTAATCACTTCAGTTGCCAAAATAATCAAATGAATGAACTACTGCAAGATAATTTGGTGTAAATTTTCTGAAGCATAATTATCGTATTGATCTCAGAATCTGTCATTACAAATATCCATTAAACTTATCACTTTCCATTATATGTGCATTAATATCCTTTTCTCATTACGCTGCTATCTGGGTTGTCGAATATTGATGTATAGTGAAGGTGGTGGTGTGGCAGGGGTTGGGCGAGGCATGGTTGGGTTGGGCGAGGCATGGTTGGGTTGGGCGAGGCATGGTTGGGTTGGGCGAGGCATGGTTGGGTTGGGCGAGGCATGGTTGGGTTGGGCGAGGCATGGTTGGGTTGGGCGAGGCATGGTTGGGTTGGGCGAGGCATGGTTGGGTTGGGCGAGGCATGGTTGGGTTGGGCGAGGCATGGTTGGGTTGGGCGAGGCATGGTTGGGTTGGGCGAGGCATGGTTGGGTTGGGCGAGGCATGGTTGGGTAGGGCTGAGTAGTGTGAGGCAGGTAGCTTAGACTTACAAAGGTATAAGACAAAGGTACAATTGTAGCCATGGTAGTGTGGTCTAGTTATTATAGTGTTACCTAGGTTCGTTGATTGGTTAGGTTTCTTTCTTGGTTAAATCCGGCAGTTATCGCCCTCCTTTCTTGTTTCTAGGTAGTAGGTTGGTCCAGCAGAAACAAACAGCACCTGAAAGTAGTATGCAGAAAGTCAGCAAACATCAGCAGGTATGTGTACTGCGGAGTGTGGAAGACTATACCTACGTGTGGGTGAGAGTTTGAATGCGCTGTAATTTGTGTATTCTGTAACAGAAACTAATCTCCAGCAAGTTGGTGGGCCACAGGATAGCTAGAGCAGAAGCAGGTGAGGGATATGTGAGGGCCATAAAGTTCATTGAGCTTTTGCCAGGGAAGAATAGAAGCCAGTGCTATGAATACTGCGGATCGAGAATGGCTGAGTCTGAATTCCTGTTATTGAAAAAAATAAAATAAATAAAAACTAGAGTTGTAATAATACTGTTATGACAATTGTGGGTTAATCACATATTACAACTGTATATGAAACGAACTTAATAGTTTGATACTCCTGTATGTCTAATTATGTACTTTTGCAGTTTTATTCACAAAATGTTTAAAAATTTCAGGGAGACGCACTGGCAAGACTGTTATATAGAGATGGCCACAAACTGAGGAAGGACTATGGATGAGACGAGGAAAGCCAGAGATGACAGCTACAGGGTCACGGGAGGGCGGCCACATAATTACACAGTACATCTAGTTAGTATGAAGCAGGAATTCAGCATAACTTCTCTCGAAGCTAGGAATCCCAGACGGTGATCCCAGAGCACCTTACTTCGGAGGAAAACTGTGTGTTGGATGTGAGGAAACAAGCAGCCTACCAGTAATAGGGGTAGATTTGTCCTGAGTCCTTGGGGGGGGGGAGGGTGACTCCTGCGACTGACTAGCGAGCACAGCGACCGAAGCGAAGTCTCGGTGGGGCCTGGGTGGTCGCCTTGGGTGTCTGAAATGCCAACATGTAACGTTCAGTCACTGTATAGATCAACTTGTGTGTGGGGTGTGTGTGGGGTGTGTGTGGGGTGTGTGTGGGGGTGGGGGGTAGGGGTGTGTGGGGGGTAGGGGTGTGTGGGGGGTGTGTGTGGGGGTGGGGGGTAGGGGTGTGTGTGGGGGTGGGGGGTAGGGGTGTGTGTGGGGGTGGGGGGTAGGGGTGTGTGTGGGGGTGGGGGGTAGGGGTGTGTGTGGGGGTGGGGGGTAGGGGTGTGTGTGGGGGTGGGGGGTAGGGGTGTGTGTGGGAGTGGGGGGTAGGGGTGTGTGTGGGGGTGGGGGGTAGGGGTGTGTGTGGGGGTGGGGGGTAGGGGTGGGGGTAGGGGTGGGGGTAGGGGTGGGGGTAGGGGTGGGGGTAGGGGTGGGGGTAGGGGTGGGGGTAGGGGTGGGGGTAGGGGTGGGGGTGGGGGTAGGGGTGGGGGGGTCTGTGGTTGTGGGGTGGGGGGGTCGGGGGTTGGGGGGGTGGGGGGGGTGGGGGGTGGGGGGGTCGGGGGTTGGGGGGTGGGGGGGTGCTTGTGTATGTGTGCTTGTGTATGTGTGCTTGTGTATGTGTGCTTGCGCGTGTGTGCGTGCGTGCGTGTGTGCAAGTAAAGGGCAAAATTAATTAGTGTAAAAATTTCTTATAAATGTTCAGACGACAACGGTAAAAGTTAATGGCTTGTGTTTTATGAATATTGCACACTGACTGAAGTACGTTGAAACAGTACAAAACCAATGTCACCACACTTGGTGCACAATACATAAGAGTCAGTGCAAACATTAATTTTGTGCACAATACATTGGAACAAATGCAAACAAACACTTTCACCACAATACATAGGAATCATTGAAAAACACTTGGTTCACAATACATAAGAACCAAGGCAAACAAACACATTTTTGCACAATACATAAGAACAAATGCAAACACTGTGCACAATACATAGGAATCAGTGCAAACAAACATTTTGTGCACAATACATATGAACCAATGTAACAAACACTTTGTGCATAATACATAGGAATCAGGGCAAACATACATACATAGGAACCATTGCAAACAAACACTTTATGCATAATACACAAGATCCAGTGCAAACACTGTGCACAATACATAGCACCAGTGCAAACAAACAGTTGGTGCACAATACATAGGGACCAATGCCAACAAACATTTCCTTTACAACATATAGGAACCAGTGCAAACATTTTCTTCACAATACATAGGAACCAATACAAACAAACACTCTGGGCAAAATATAATTATAAGAACCAATACAGAAACACACTTGGTGCACATTGCACAATACATAAGAACCAATGCAAACACACACACACACACTTGGTGCACACTGCTCAATACATAAGAACCAATGCAAACAAACGCACTTGGCGCAGATTGCACAATACATGAGAACGAATGCAAACAAACGCACTTGCAGCTGCTGCACAATACATGGAATATGACAACACACACATGGTGCATGTTACTGAGTACTGAACACCGATCTCCTTTGCTCAGACTTCCTACAAATTCTTTCCCAAGTTTCAGTATGTCAACATTATCCAGTTCATGTTTGTGAACGTGAGATATGGAGATGTGCTTCTGTCGCTCTGACTGAGTGTGGATCTCAGCCATGTTTTCAGGCGACGTAAGGCGGAGAAACTGCATTCACACTCTCAGCTGGATATGAGACAGACGACAAATTTCAGCAGCACATACACCTCTGAAAACATGCTTCGACAAGCTGTGTCCATGGAATTGTGTGCCTCTTTCGCCACACTGAGGAAGATTGCACCTGTTGTACCCTTAAACATAGGGAGTTGAAACTTCAGTTTCTCAGTATTAATTTCTGACTAGTGGGATGTGACCGTTTCTTTTACCCCTCCCGCTATGAACATCTCTTCCAACGCCACGTAGCGTTTCAGGTCAGAATTGTCAGGATCAAACCTCGTGGTCATTTGTTCGATGGTGTCTAGGTAAGCGAAATACTGAGGCTGTAGTGGTCGTTCTCCGTGACTGGATGGTGTGGTTGACTGTCACCTGTCAGCTTCTTTGGAGGTTTTCGTTTGCGGGGCAGCTCAATTTCGTCGATGTCGAGCGAGTGAGTCTCTTCTTCCGTGATGCTGAGCAGATGGTTGAGCACTTCATCTGACCGTCACACTTTCAGCTGCTTGACTGTGATTTCAACACCCTTCAGCATCCCTATAAAAACAGAGTTCAATAGTCTCATTACATAATTCTACATTATGACTTTATAAACACTATCATCTGTAACTAATAACTTTTACTACCAAATAAACTTTGACAAATATAAACAACGGCAGTATGGCTATAATGGACACTGTATTTAATTAGTTACAGATGCTCGGTGCTTTACATTATATACTGTATGTTTCCGGGTATCCGACTGATAATTATATTTGTATAATGCTGCGTGAAAATCTGTATAGTACAAGTTGTGATATTGGTAATCTGATTAATTAAAATCTGTTCTGAAAAGAAACGGGTAAATCAGCGTTCAGGAAGTTTCAACGTTTAAAGTAAACATATAATCAAATGTTATAACTCACCAGAAATGTTAGCAGACTTCGCCTGTAGTGCATTATTCAGTTACTTCAGCGCAGCTAGATGCTTCTCTGCCATGTGAAGGCCCAGGAGTGTTTATCCTTTCGTGAACCGATCATGAAGACCACGAGCGGTTGCAATGGCATCACTGCTCTTTATATCGGACACCTCAGCCAGAGAACTGATGATCGACCCATATTGCTTGATTGCTCTCTGAATAACTGGTAAACGACACAGCCAGTAAGTGGGACATAGTGGACGCACGATCTTGACTGGACCATCGACGTCGGATGCTGCAATATCTTTGAATACATCCTGAAACAGAATGCAACATTATTATTCGTTATACTTATTATTCATTTGTACATTGCCTTAGTCAACTGGTAATCATTCGCACTGGAAATTGGAATGATTTTAAATTAATGCAGTTACATGCATTATTTTTCCACTCGACTGACCCACCTTGGACTTTTCGGATCTCTGCAGCAGAACTCCAGGTTCATGTACCCACTGGCAGTGGCGTCACCAGGAGGGGGGGGCTAGAGGGGGGGCTTAGCACCCCAAATCAAGGACTCAGCCCCCAAAAAATTGCAGCCCCCCAAAATAATAATAATAAAAAAAACCCAGCTTACATAGTATGCTTCCAGCTCGGCATTGACCCACCTAGCTTTCCCCCAACCCTCTAAAGCCAATCCACTTTTATTCGTGCATCCATATTAGTTTAATACAATATCATTTATAGCTATATAATGTGATTAGTTATTCACAATTTACGTAAACCTATGACTCAAATCATAAGTTATAATATATTAGTTTCCCATATACTTTTTCCAAGCTTGGTTTTCTTTGGAATATATTTATTGCACAAAGAATGCAAGAATGTATTACATTTATCGGACTTATTATAGATTTACAATATATAATATGGTATATATTAATCATGGAGCTTTAAAATTGGATTGTGCAGTCTAAAATATCTGATCTATGCAATTTTTCACAAATTCGAATGTTCAGAGTATCGGAACTCGGAATGTTTGTTTACATTGAGAAGTGTCTGTGAACTGTGACTAAATCCTGTGTTGTTTTCGGTTTTATTTGAATGTATTGGTTTCAGTGGCTGTATAGACGTTACTACGTTCCGGTATATTGCTAGCCACCTCACTGTACCTGTTCATTTTTGTTTTTACAGATATGAGATCTAGCCTTTATACAAAGAGTCAGCAGTACTTGGTTCAGTCGACACTCGACTGTCAGAACTGAATGTCATTTCCCTTTTATAGGCTATTCTACAATAATACATTTGCGGATCTCAGCCAGCAGCCACTCAAGTGATGAAAAGGTCATCTAAAAATCCTCAGGGACAGGGTGACAAGGAAATTCTTTCGCACCCGCACCTCCAAAGATTTTTCATTCATTCATTGCCAGACGCCATGTATCCCAGACAGGGTGGCCAAGGGCTTAGAGTTAATTGTTTTACAGGGAGGGGCACTAATCCTCCACCAACCCCACATGACACGTAGGGATGCCAACAGCATCTGGTGTTCCCAGGCGGTCACCCATCCAAGTACTAACCAGACCACCAAAGATGACTCAGATAATTGCCAAGAAGAAGTGGCTGTTATTGGGAATGAGGTGCCAGAAGCAACCCTAGATAACGCCAAAGCTGAACCCATTCAGACATGTGTAAGTAGCCCTATATCAAACTATTTCAGTAGTCATTTTATGAAGCTTAGGCCAGGATTTTTTTTTTATTGATTTGTTTTTAAATTGGTTAGGCCTAGGCAATTTCTTATTGTTGCAAATATATTGTCCTAAACGTACAGAGTGGGAAAGTAGGCTAAAACTCTCTCTCTGCAATGAACTGCAATTTTAGTTTACATTGACTGATAAGTAATACTGTGAAATAAATGAAAAAAAAAAAAAAATCCACATTGCATTATGTCACTGGGAGGATATCAGTTTTTATAGAATACAATTTTTTTTTGTAATTTTGTTTTATGAAAATGGTTTTATAATGTAATTGATTTATGAATTGGAGTTACTTGTTTTAGAATAATATTTTATAATTTTTGTTTTATTTGTGAATGGAAGATAAATTTTTCCGGTATTGGAAGATAAGTCTTGGCATTTATATCTGTATATATACATTGAATAAAGAGCTTCTTTGAATTATCAAATTTAATATGGTAAGACTAAGAAACCGTTATGATACCACATACTACTAGCAATTGAAGAAAAACTATTATCTGCAAAAAAGCTTTATACAGTTACCTTGTACACGTTATATCATAAGGCTTACTGATACCTGGTATTAGGCCCGTCAATATTCATGTGTCCTATAAGTTTCTTATTAATAGCCTATGAGACCTTATTTTACTTTTTCTTCATCTATAGGACTCAAGAATGCCCCTAAAGCTGCTCAATTTCCGAAAAATTTTCCGGGGGGGCTTACAGCGCCCCCCCGTACCCCCCAGCTGCATAGGCTCGCTTCACTCGCCCCCCCCCCTTCTACATACACCAGGGCTACAGCCTCCCCAAAATCTAACCCCTGGTGACGCCACTGCCCACTGGATGGCATCTTGCACACAAATTGTAGCGCTGACAGGTTTTGAAAGTCTCGGTGTTACTACGTTAGTGTGGATTTCTGCTGGGGGGGCACACGGGGGATACTGGGTTTAATTGGGGGGATGATTACATAGGTATGATTACGTTTCCCAGGGGGGTATTATTACATAGGTCGTCCACCCCAGCCGAAATTCAGGGGGGGTTGCATCCCCTCCTTCCCCCATAGGATTTACGCCCAAGCACCTAACAAGCATTGGCAAGTAACCTAGCAAGCACCATATCAAATGATTAATATAAATATCACGGGAAAGGTATGCTACTCGAATTACGGGTCATTCTTTATGATACGTGGTTCTGATATTACTTTTTGTCTGTAAACAGAAATGTAGGATGGTGAAATTGGACTTAAATAGAACGAGCTCAGAGGGTGGTTAGTGATATTAAATTGTTAATGGTTAATACACAGGTTAATGAAACTTATGTAGCTGATGGAAGGACGGGAGATTTACCATGACCAACACTCACATATCCTAACACCTGCCTGAAGGTCCTCATAACCTGCGTTGAGTTAGGGTTAAGAGATTCACGTGAGTTGGAGGGAGGTTGGCTTGATGACGGAGGACAGGCAGATGTTGAAGCAACTTTCTATTTTTTTTTTTTAACAACAGAACAAATGAAGGAAAAACAACTGAATAAAAAAAAAATAATCCATACACCTGATTACTGGTGTCTTCCAAAAATAAAAAATCTGTAACAGTTGGATTTGAACAGCTGTAGGTTGAAAATTAGGGGGTAGCAACTCTGGGGAAGCGAGTTCCAAAGAAATGCAGTTCGGGGAATGAAAGATTTCTGATAAATGGAAGTTCTGCAATATGGCAGTGTGACATTCCAGTCATGCGCACTGTTATATGCCCGTATAGCACAAGGGAAGGGATGGAGAGGGGACACAATGGATGCAACTTTGTCTGAGCATTTGCCATAAAAGTATCTGTAAAATAATGCAAGGGGGGCAACATTCCTTCTTACCTGTTCGTAGCCGCCACCTCTGGGATTAAGGCGTCTGGCTATTGATGGTTAGACGTCTTGTGGTGATGAGGTAAGTCACTCTGGCAGCATCTGTGAAATAATAACAATAATTAATAAAAAATAATAATCCATAACAAAAATCACCACCACCACCACCACCACCACCACCAGACAATAAACAACAACAGACAACAACAACTTCTATACACAAGGAATTTGTCTCAGTTTCCAGAAGTTTGGTTGTGAAGGGGTCAAGGAAGGCTGTCTTAACCCCTCCAGTTCCATGTATCTCCCTCAAGCTGAATAAAACCGTCTGACGATAAGAATGATGTCACAGTGGCGTCCTGGGGGTTTGAGGTTATTATTTGAGGTTTTTCCTGTTGTTTTTCTTTTTAGGTGTTAATGGTTATCGACCATGAAGTTGGCCATTAATAAGCCATAAAGCCTATACAATAGTCAACAGACGTCAGGGGTATACTTACGCAGTCTAATCCTCAGTGGCAGAGAGGAAGATAAATACACACGGGAGGCAGTGGCAGAAAGACTGATGGCTGAAGGCTGGCTAGACCGTATATGATCGGGATCCGCAGCCAGAGTCCGAGTCAGGGCCGGCCGAGAGATGAGACTGCACGGTCCCGAGGGTGTAGGAAAGGATATGACACTCCTCGGGGCAGGTAACAGTCTGGAGGGACCCCCGGCACAGCTTGGTGAAGGAGAGCAAGGCCCTCCGGAAGTCGCCCCTGTTATACTCTCGCTCGCCAGGCTCCACCGGCTGCAAGTTCTCATAATGGTGCAACTGGCCCTCAAAAAGCTCGAGGCCAAGCCGAGAGTGGGAGGCAAGGCGACTCCAAGATGCCGGGCAGAACTAGAGGGCTCAGGACTCATCGGTGCCTGTCCCACTGGTGGAGTAGGAGGCACAGTAGGAGGCACCACGGAAGACACAGGGACGTCAGGAGCAGCAACCTCAGCTGGTGACGAAATCACCGCCTCTCCAGCAGCAACTGAAGGCACAGGGTGAGCAGGGATGGAGGCCACGATGAAGAAGCGGTGCGTTGAAACATCTTCCCCTGTGTTCCGGCGAGTCAGGAAACCGTACCCCTTTCTTTAATGGCACCATCGGACCTGGCCCACTACTTTACACGGCATACTCCGGTTTCCAGTTATCTAGATCGCTGTTCGTCCTCCTCGCGTGTAAAAAGAAAAGCCGGCAATCAATGTGTTGCGTTCTCAGTTGCTGCTTCTCACTGAAACTCCCTCGCTCACATCAGTCTAGCAACTGGCAAGTTCCGGTGGGTTCAGAGGATTGAACCAGGAAGACGAACTTTGCCGATTAGTGTTCGAAGACCTGATATTAGCTCGTTCTCAGTGATACCTCCCTCTCTCTAGTAAATTTGTGTCATATTTAGGTGATTTTACACATATTAGGAGCTATATTTCGAACTTGAGGGGACAGATGAAGCCTTTATTAGCCCCTCCAGTACGAGAAGTCTTGCGTAAGATGCATAACATCGTCTGGAGGTGAATGAGACAGATCAGGTAGCTTAGGGAGCTCAAAGGATTCGATGAGGCCACACCTACTCTTCCTCTATGGTTCTTGCTATTTCCAGATAACTTTTTTACAGATCAGGAGAGATATTTCGAACTGAAGGGATCAGATATAGCCTTCATTAACCCCTACAGTAAGAGAGGCCCCCCTCCCCCCAAAAAAAAAGCCTCTGGATTGCTAACTCAATGAGGCAGAGTTTGAACAGCAGGTATTAACATTGCCATGGTTTCATCTCCTCTGATATTTTACTCTAGCTAACACCGGACAAGACAATTCAGCTAAAAGTGACTCACAGGAGCCTGAGAACATAAATATTATCACCATTAATCCTCTCATGGTCGGGACAGCTCTAGTATTCTATTCTAGCTGATGTCCAGGGTTCGGCGCATTCAAAGCAGGAGAGTAAGCTTTGCGATGGATGATCTGAACATCCAAAGTAATTTCGCTCACAGTGATGCATCCCCTCTCTAGTATATCATTGCTATATTTAGACGAATGTACACATATTGGGAGAGAGTATTTCTAACTGGATGGGTCAGATATAGCCTTCATAAACCCCGTCAGTATGAGCTGGAGGATAGATTCAGTGATGGAGGGTTGGAACTGCAAGCGTAGGTGTCCAAGGCTGTGCGCTAAGTCTTGACATTTGACATATAAGGCGACAAGTCACTCATAGTCATGGCTGGTATCGAGGGAAAGTATGATATTACAACACTTCATATGCATATATAATTAGTTGGTTTAAATGTTAGCTTATTGTAACATGGGAGAACTGAAGTGTTCTGTCAGCACATAATTATATACTTATGTTGATTATCACCTTTTAGGGTTACTAACGCTCTCTTGACGAGCTTTAAGATTAAAACAGGGCTGGTCTGGATAAACCTCTTTGATTTGAGTGGGTTATATTTATAAGAGAGACACAAACCCAATCGAAGATTCGATGGCCAGTGCCCATTCACAAAGCAATATACACCACGCAACAAGCTAAATCCATCCTTGCTTATCCCCTGCACTTTTGTTTCCTTCAGCTGACAGAATTAATCATGCATCAGCTAGAAAAACATACCTAAGTTCATCCAAGGTAGTTGAAGGGTGCGGGTATAGCACTCTCTGTTCCTTCTGATTCTGAAAATAGTATTGTGCAAATTGATCTCATGACGGCATCAGTTAACTCCTACAGCTCGAACACGTACCGGATAATCTCCATTTTTTAATATCGATATGGTTTGCAGAAATATCATGAACAGTAATATTGATGTGGAACAGGCAGAAATAAAGTGATGAGGAGGTGATGTTGGGAAAAATTTTAAACTCACAAGAAGATATTGGTCACGAACAAAAAGTATTTCGTTCACTTCCAGCTTCTAAGCTTCCTTTATGCACAGTTACTTGTCATGCAACCTTGTAATCATCACTCATAGCATCAGTCACGAATGACTGAACGTGCAAATGAATGTTTACATTAGATGCCTAGTGTGTGTTAAAACCAAATGTATTGGAGTGGAGCGTGTTAGTGGCGAGCAAAGGTCTTGCCGTCCAATCTCTCACCGTTAACCTGACAGCGTTCGTACTGTACCTTTTCTATCGTACTTTATCCTAAATAATTAAACTCCTAGTACATAAATATTCCCAGGAGTTCAGAATTTCTTACGACTATGCAAGGAAGAACGCTTATTGCTGATGAAACCTAGTGTGTTTAGCCCAATTTATGATGCCTCAACTGTAGTGTGTGATGTGCAGTGAAGCGAGAACAGGTTAGATCACACCGACACTAGGCAGCTTGACCTATTTTACAACCCTTTGCGTGATTAGGACGTCGGGCTATAGATAGATAAATACATAGATATTTGACACATTCCCTGCAGTCACTTGTAGAATGTTTAACCTTGTCAAGAGCGTTTATTTTAGGCATGTGGTGGCCTATGTCTATCGCCAAAATTACGATCTGTCAAATCTGAATTACTGTGTGCTTGTGTCTGCCCGACCGCACAGACTCCAGATAGTCAATTTTGGTAGCTTTTATCGCAATTTATTGTTAGCAATTTGGCATTCCATCTCTAAATAAATACTCTCAGCAGTCGATTATATATAATAAACTTAACATAGGGAGAACGCTTACTGTAGATACGGCATTATTCTGTAAAGCCACAAAATTACGATGCGTCAACCTCAGGCTCCTGTGGCGTGGCAGACCGCCGGAGTATGCGATGTTAGTGTGGCCGGTGTGCCCGCGTGTGTAGTATGTGTTTTGTGTGCATTTTCATCATCCACTGCGGCCGTTTTTGATGCTTGTGTCTCGGTGAAGAGATTGAGAGGGCGAAGGACGAGTTGGTGTCTCGGTGAAGAGGCTGAAGGACGAGTTGGTGTCTCGGTGAAAGGCTGAAGGACGAGTTGGTGTCTCGGTGAAGAGGCTGAAGGACGAGTTGGTGTCTCGGTGAAGAGGCTGAAGGACGAGTTGGTGTCTCGGTGAAAGGCTGAAGGACGAGTTGGTGTCTCGGTGAAGAGGCTGAAGGACGAGTTGGTGTCTCGGTGAAGAGGCTGAAGGACGAGTTGGTGTCTCGTGAAGAGACAGAGGACGAGGTGAGAGGCCGAGTTGATTCAGCGCAGGTGTGCGTTGGTCTTGGTACGGTGGTGACGGTGAGGTAAGAAGTAAGGCTGTTATCTGCTGTTTTCCTGAAATGCTTATATATATTCTTTTCGGGTTTGCTGTGTTTTATATATGTTGACTCGTATATGTAGGCTCTCATGTATACATCTACCACTTTTATGAATGCATAAATGTATGCATGTATGCAATTTATCCAGGGTACCCACCAAAAGATCCTAGTAGACTTCAAAGTTGTTTCTTTCCATACACTTAGCTCGGACTGTACTAGTTATACATATTAATAAGAAAAATGAATGGTCTCTGACGCTTTGACAATAACACGTGGCAGGCTTCCCACAAAGGTCCTCACCCCTCGCCCACTCCTCCCCTTGCTTTATTCTTTTTCTTTCATTCGTTCTCTCATCCAAGTTATCTTGATTTGACGAGAATGCAATTATAGTTTATTATCGTCAGGTGCTCTTCTGTTACAAAAAGATGAAGTAGAGTACTGTGCAATTCGCCAAAAACCATGGGAACGCTATAAGCGCCTTGCAGTTTGGTGTACTCGGAGATTCTGAAAATAGTTTATCCAGCGTGTCTCTCTCAGAGTACCGTAGTGGTTACTGTACCGTACACCAGTGTACCGTGCACGAAAGAAATGGCCTCAGAGTGCGTTCACTCCCATATCAGGCATGCCGGTCATTGCAAAATGATAAGCTACCTTCTGGTCATTTTCATACCTATCGCGCCCGGTGTTAGGGTACTCTTTGGTAAAAGCGTACATGAGGGTGGCCGAGGGACACTAGAGTAGTGTAGAACTAAATGGTGGGCAGAGGTAAGGTGTGTGTCTTAAACACCCAGGGTAGACTCTGGGTTTTGTTATTTGCCCAGTAGGTAGAGGCATTCTCTCTCTCTCTCTCTCTCTCTCTCTCTCTCTCCTCGTGTTTCGAATCCTCTGAAGCCCTAGACCCGCCCGATCCTCCCATTTGCCCGACGGACCTCGGAGGGGAAAGACACGCCTTTGGAGTACAGGGTGATATTATTCCATCTTACTTATATTACTTTTTAATTTATTAGTACTTATGTCTTTTTAAGCTTTATACTAAGATGTAATATACCTACAGGTGGATATTACTTACAGATGTCCCGTGAATCGCATAATTTGTCGGCTTTCTTAGCGTATGTACGAAGTTACTTCAAAAGGTATTATTTTTCTATATATTGAAATTATTACACCGTTAGTCGCTTTTACATTTTGACGCTTTATCTTGGGAAATAATTTAGTTACGGTGGATGTTTTATTTTTAGATTTCAATTGGTAATATGTTGGCTTTACTGCATGGATTTCTTGCATTTTTCAGGTGGTTACGTAAATTTCTTATATTTGCGGTTGTGACATCTTTTATCACTACTGACCAATTTGTTATGCGTTTATGAATTATAATATTGACGAAAGCGCTAGAATGTCAGCGTTTGAATCCGGAGACATTTCATTCGTTTATTTTTACTACCTCCACACGATTTTATGCATACCACACTACACGATACCATTCTATCACCACACTGTATGTCACATCACACCACGTTGCCACACCAGTCACACCACCACTATCATACCACACCACATTGTAACACACCACACCACATTCCCATACCCACACCACATTCCCACTCGCACCACATTACATTCTCACACCACACCACACCACATAGCCACACCACACCACATAGCCACACCACACCACATTCCCACACGCTCCACACTACATTCTCACACCACATAGCCACACCACATTCCCACACCACACCACACCACCACTCCACACCACACCACACCACATTCCCACACGCACCACACTACATTCTCACACCACACCACACCACATAGCCACACCACACCACACCACATAGCCACACCACACCACATTCCCACTCCACAACACACATCTTACTCATTGCACTTTTTCATAACTGTTACCATATTCTAGTGTTAATCTCTTGTTACAGCTCAGCACTGTGCCAAGTTAAAGTGGTCAGAATATAGACGGCCCTGATCTCCCTCGCCTTTACCCCCTCCAGGAGATGCAAACCTACGCTCTTGTGATTTAGAGATATGGAGCCTGCAAGATATACTGTATCAGAAATGCCCCTTAATGGTAAGTCACCTGTTTCACATCTAATATTTAAACACACACACACACACACACCATTAGTCACAACTTTTCTTTCAAATGTTGTCCTAGGTATTCTAAAAGCCTTGTAATTATTGCGGTAAAAAAAAAAAGAAAAAAAAAAAAGACTTTTGAAGAAAAAATGATAAATTGTAGAAGAGAATGTTATAATATTCTTAGTTCTAATTTCTACAGCTCTAGTTCTCCTGCTAGTGTGTGTAGATCCAGTCCATTATATCTTAACCCCTTCAGTCTGAGGATGTCATTTTATTCTTGCTAGATCTGTTGATTTTGATATAGCCTCAATTATCCTCTTCACTGCCACAGACCATTACAAACCTGAATATAACTGAAGATAATAAATAAGTGAAATATAGGGAAAGGCAGCATCGGACTGAAGGGGTTGATAATGGAAAACAATGTAAATATAAAGTTAAGCGGTACAAGTAGTCATTCATAATTCTCTGTCTGTCTCTCTCTCTCTCTCTCTCTCTCTCTCTCTCTCTCTCTCTCTCTCAGGTTTAGATACACAGACCACACAAACAATACGGCCCTGGCTGTGATCCAGACTTAATTGACTTAGTCCTTCATCATTTCAGGATTTGCGAGACAGCCGCCACCTTGAGACCAGCCGCCATGTTGTGAAACCAGCCGACATCTTGTGAGACCAGCCTCCATTTAGTGGGATCAGCCTCCATCTTGTGGGATCAGCCTCCATCTTGAGATCAGCCGCCATCTTGTGACACGAGCTGCCATCTTGTGAGACCAGCCGCCATCTTGTGAGATCTGCCTCCATCTTGAGATCATCCTCCATTTCGTGAGACCCGCCGCCATCTTGTGACATCCTGACCTCAGCCGCTGTGTCATCCTTATAGAAGTTTAGTGTTTTTCTTTGTAAAGTTAGCGGGTGTGTTTGTGTGTGTGTAGACTCAGAGCCACTCACCGTTTCCATACTCACACCTATTAATCCCCTTAATTAGCTAAAGTAATGGCTTTTGTATTGTATAAAAGGTTATATTTGTCAGTAATACCTTTTAATAGTCGCCTATTAATTGGCTGAAGTAATATTCTTCTCATTGATAGTGGCTCAACGCGTGAATATGGACAAGTGGGCTGGCGCAGAGTATGTTTAAGTAGGGAGGCCAACAGAGTGAATGAAAGCAATTGCAAATAATAGACATTAAATAAACTACTAATCATTTATCTCACTTCTCACACTTATCACTTAACTCACACTTACCACATATTTCACACTTAGCATCAAATTGGCGCTTGTGGAACTTTGCTTCTGATTGCCTGTATGTAGTGTTAATGCTATATAGTACCATGGCTCATGAGGCTTGATGATCTTTGCCTCTATAGCTGTGATTGAGAGCCGAGGGTCCTAGATTATGATGTGTAGGGTAGTGTTAGTAGTTTTGTATGTGTGATGGTGTGTAGACTTGTGTATTTATATTTATTATGTACGGTACTTAATCGTTTTGCTTCCCTTGCAGGTTCTTTACTTAGACATTATCTGATATTTGCTCTTGTATTTTCACTAAACTAAAATAATCTGGTGTTAGCGGGAATAATAATAGAGTTGCCCACACCGTGAGGGTTAATACTCCACATTTTTGTCTGTCGAACTACATCAACTTCGACTAAATTTTGTCACTTTATACAGTAACGTAACAAAACCTGATGTTATAACTGCATAACAGTGCTTGACAAAGCTCCTTTATCACGCGGTGATATAATATTGAAATATTCTGCAATATCCTGCAGTACTTCAGATGTACGAACATATAATGAAATGCTTTGACCATAAAGACTGATTGAAATACTCTGCGATGTTTGAATATACTGTACATAGAAATTCGTTGTCTGTAGATACTTTGAAGATATTTAAAGCTTGTTAAACTTTGCATTCCTGACAAAATGATTGTAATAAAATAGACGTTTACAAAACCTGCATTCATGACAAAATGATTGTAATAAAATAGACGTTTACAAAACCTTTTATTTGTCGAATCATTTATAATAATGGATGTAGAGGAGACTTAAAAAATAAATGACAAAAAAAACAAACTAGGACATGGGAGGCTAATTAGTTCTACAGCGCGGTCACTGCGCTTACAACTAAGTATCACAGTGCTCACAAGACAATATGAACATAGTGCTCTCAAGGCACTTAGTAAAAACGTGGTGCTTTCAAGGCACTTAGTACAAACATGCTCTCAGGGCACTTAGTATATGGACTAAGTGCTCACAAGGCACTTAGTATTAACACTGCTGTCAAAGCACTTGGTATATGAACATGGTGCTGTCAAGGCACTTAATGTATGAACATAGTGCTGTCAAGGCACTTGAACATAGTGCTGTCAAGGCACTTAAAATATGAACAGTGCTGTCAAGGCACTTTGTATATGAACGAAGTGCTGTCAGAGCACTTAGCATAAACAGTGTTCACAAGGCACCTACTATATACTAAGTTCCTTGAGCACTAATTTCGTACTAAGTGCCTTCAGATCACCGATACTTATCAGTGCTCTTGGTGCATTTTAAGTGTTATGTACACCATAATAGAGGGGAAGGAAATAGTTTGTCCATTACTGGAGTTTATATCATACCATGATTCGGCATATTCTTACAATTCATTATGTACTACAGTAGTGTTAGAACTTACATATTTAGGTACTGCATGAATTTTTTTTTTGTTCTCAGATTCTTCTATCTTATGAATTTAGTTTGACATTTCAAACATTTTAAATTGCAGTATTAGCTTTGCCTAACTTTTTTTTTTTTACCTCACTCGATGCCTTGACCATTCAAAGCCCTGTACTGATTAGTCTGAGGCTCATTCCTTCCATTTCTAGATTCTGTCCACTCCATTTATGATCAGGGAAACTTTTTAGATAGCAGTCAGCTCTTGAGTCTTTGCTGGTTGAACTTAATAATGACTAATGCTTCTAAGTTTCTCTAATGGTTACAGAGGCTACCTGCTGCACCAATGTGTGGTATATGTTGATGGTGCTTATTTGTTTAACGTTATGTGGGTGTAGCTTACGAGTACAGATCAATTCTCATATATAGCCTATTGCAGTATACGGGATTAATTAAGCATTAGTTGCCTTTTCATTTGACAGAAGGGAATCATGTGCACCAATTTGCAAGCGGCATTTTGTATGATCATTAAATGTCATTAAAGTTAACTTCAAGGTGAAAGGATAAATTTTCTTGGACTACGTACTAATCTCTTCCATATTGGAAAATTGATTAGTGCTACACAGTAATAGAAAACTGGTGGTAAACATTCTGTTCTCATTTCGATTAATTATGATTATTCTTCAATCCTGGATCATCATCAACCCAATGCAAATGGAGTGGGAAGGATCTAGAAACAGGAAGGGGAAAGTCAAAAATTTATCAGATTTAAGTGAAAGTACATCTGTCCATTGAATAATCATTTAAGCCTCCATAATTGTTACAAATATTACTTCTAGTAGCAATCCGTTTACCAAGTTACCATTTTATCCATATAAAAATTATTCTAAAATGACAGCTTTGACTTCAAGCTGGATAGAAGAGTTACACTTGTCAGAAAATGAAGCATAAAAAAAAAATACTTGGCAAGAAACCGCAAGGTCTTCAAATGATCAGGGAATCTAACCATTTTCAAGTCTATATACAAGAGCTTTTTCCCTAAGTTTTTACCCGTCTGCAAAATATCTTTCATCTACTTTTATGCTGAATGTAATCGCCTGGTGGAAGTTACAGAATAATTTGAATATCGTAAAATGTTTATGACGAACACCAGATTTTAGTCAGTAAACCATCGTCAGCTGTATTGAGATAAAGGGCAAGACAAGCCAAGAAAATTTAAAGAGTCATAATTGATCATGAAACTGTCAGGCTTCAACTTTTGAGGCAGGGGTTATGGGACAAAAACCTTGGGATATGGGATTCGTTCTCTTAAAAAATAAAAAAATGCTGTTTTTCCACGAAGAAAAATAGGATTAAATCCTAATGTTTTCCTTCCTGTTCAGTTATTAATTATAAAATGTAAAGTAAAACCAAGCTATTGGCATCTTTTGATCAATCTGGCACCTAATGGGACTAGTGATGTCAACAGTCTGGCGAAGGGGGTGTGGGGACATCAGGGGCAACCCAATGGGGGTCTGGACTGGGAAAAGGGTTAAGACTCCCTGTTCTAAAGCTTTCACTAACTGGTAAATGGATAAACGGATGCTACTGTTCGTATTTAATTTCAGAATGTTGGAAGAGCAGCCAATGCACACTCGCTGGACGGATAATCACGGCATTCCTTCCTTGGAACCAAACTCTTCTTGGAATGAACACTTTCAGCATCGGTCCCTGCGGCATCGGCCCTCCTGGCATCAACCGTCAGCAGTGCCAACCCTCCTGGCATCGACCGTCTACAGTGCAACCCCTCCTGGCATTAACGTCAGCAGTGCCAACCTTCCTGGCATCAACAGTCAGCAGTGCCAACCCTCCTGGCATCAACCGTCAGCAGTGCCAACCCTCCTGGCATCAACCGTCAGCAGTGCCAACCCTCCTGGCATCAACCGTCAGCAGTGCCAGCCTCATCACCTTCGGGAGGAATACAGCAGCCAGGATCATCGAGGATTTTAAGTTAAGTGAACAAAATTCACGTTTTACAATGAATGGTAGAGTAGCTAGTAAAAGTTTAAGGTTTTGCAGGGCATAGTAGAATTGTTAGTTTAATCCTCTGCAATATACCATGAATAATTATACTGTCTAGTCTTAGTTTTAACACTGAGGGGGGTAGGTGTTTATAAGGTGTTAATTTGAAAACTAAATGAAAGGCATAATAGTATGCCACTTTAACAAATATTTAATTCCAACCCAACAATGTTCACAAACCCTTCTCCTTAATGAATAATGCAGAACCCTTTATGAAACCCACAGCAACTTCAAACAAAACCTCTAAAATACTGTATCCCTTCTACACAGTACAACACTACAAAATGCACTAAACTATCTGAAATGCATTCTCCGAAATACATGAACTTCACAAAATATAGCATACTACAAAGTTTAGTAGCCTTTTACGAAATTCGGTAACCCACTATGAAAGGCAGTAACCCTCTAGGAAAGACGGCAACCTCCTGCGAAAGACGGCAGCCCCCTGCGAAAGACGGCAGCCCCCTGCGAAAGACGGCAGCCCCCTGCGAAAGACAGCAACCATCTATGTAGTAACCAAATGCCATTACGAATTAAATTTTTGAGTCACTGTGGTCCCGTCACATACCAAGGACCCTCTACAATGCACAACCTTCAACTGAACTGATTGATCCCTGTACAAAACCCCCAGTGGTCCCTCTACGAACCCCTCCCCAGTGGTCCCTCTACGAACCCCTCCCCAGTGGTCCCTCAATGAACCCCCCCCATGGTCCCTCTATGAACCCCCCCAATGGTCCCTCTATGAAACCCCCCAATGGTCCCTCTACGAACCCACCCAGTGGTCCCTCTACGAACCCACCCAGTGGTCCCTCTACGAACCCCCCCCCCCAGTGGTCCCTCCACGAAATTCACCTTTGAAGCAGATACCCCATAACGAAACCCACAGACGTAACAAAACGTTCTTAAGAAATTCTTACCATACCTTCACTAATCAGTCTTTTGCCCATACTTAAATACAGCTCTTAGGTACTTCATAATTACCATACACATCCTTTAGTGTTTGTTTCCCAACGCAAGAGTTTTTTAGTAATATCTGATGATCCTACTCGTCAACAATCGGCCATGCCTTATACTGTCCATTTCAGTCCTTCCCTTCATACCCCACCATGTTGAAAAAATAGCAGGGACAATTATTAATTTAAAAAAGTTTGTCTGATGTATAAGCCGACAGACAGACAGGCTGAGTTCGATGAGCAGGCAGGCAGGCAGGCAGACAGTTCTATGAGCAGGCAGGCAGGCAGGCAGACAGTTCTATGAGCAGGCAGGCAGGCAGGCAGACAGTTCTATGAGCAGGCAGGCAGGCAGGCAGACAGTTCTATGAGCAGGCAGGCAGGCAGGCAGACAGTTCTATGAGCAGGCAGGCAGGCAGGCAGACAGTTCTATGAGCAGGCAGGCAGGCAGGCAGACAGTTCTATGAGCAGGCAGGCAGGCAGGCAGACAGTTCTATGAGCAGGCAGGCAGGCAGGCAGACAGTTCTATGAGCAGGCAGGCAGGCAGGCAGACAGTTCTATGAGCAGGCAGGCAGACAGTTCTATGAGCAGGCAGGCAGGCAGGCAGACAGTTCTATGAGCAGGCAGGCAGGCAGGCACAGTTCTATGAGCAGGCAGGCAGGCAGGCAGACAGTTCTATGAGCAGGCAGGCAGGCAGGCAGACAGTTCTATGAGCAGGCAGGCAGGCAGGCAGACAGTTCTATGAGCAGGCAGGCAGGCAGGCAGACAGTTCTATGAGCAGGCAGGCAGGCAAGCAGACAGTTCTATGAGCAGGCAGGCAGGCAGGCAGACAGTTCTATGAGCAGGCAGGCAGACAGTTCTATGAGCAGGCAGGCAGACAGTTCTATGAGCAGGCAGGCAGGCAGGCAGACAGTTCTATGAGCAGGCAGGCAGACAGTTCTATGAGCAGGCAGGCAGGCAGGCAGACAGTTCTATGAGCAGGCAGGCAGGCAGGCAGACAGTTCTATGAGCAGGCAGGCAGTTCTATGAGCAGGCAGGCAGGCAGGCAGATAGTTCTATGAGCAGGCAGGCAGGCAGACAGTTCTATGAGCAGGCAGGCAGGCAGTTCTATGAGCAGGCAGGCAGGCAGGCAGACAGTTCTATGAGCAGGCAGGCAGGCAGACAGTTCTATGAGCAGGCAGGCAGGCAGACAGTTCTATGAGCAGGCAGGCAGACAGTTCTATGAGCAGGCAGGCAGGCAGACAGTTCTATGAGCAGGCAGGCAGGCAGGCAGACAGTTCTATGAGCAGGCAGGCAGGCAGGCAGACAGTTCTATGAGCAGGCAGGCAGGCAGGCAGACAGTTCTATGAGCAGGCAGGCAGGCAGGCAGACAGTTCTATGAGCAGGCAGGCAGGCAGGCAGACAGTTCTATGAGCAGGCAGGCAGGCAGGCAGACAGTTCTATGAGCAGGCAGGCAGGCAGGCAGACAGTTCTATGAGCAGGCAGGCAGACAGTTCTATGAGCAGGCAGGCAGGCAGGCAGACAGTTCTATGAGCAGGCAGGCAGGCAGACAGTTCTATGAGCAGGCAGGCAGGCAGGCAGACAGTTCTATGAGCAGGCAGGCAGGCAGGCAGACAGTTCTATGAGCAGGCAGGCAGACAGTTCTATGAGCAGGCAGGCAGGCAGGCAGACAGTTCTATGAGCAGGCAGGCAGGCAGGCAGACAGTTCTATGAGCAGGCAGGCAGGCAGGCAGACAGTTCTATGAGCAGGCAGGCGGGCAGGCAGACAGTTCTATGAGCAGACAGTTCTATGAGCAGGCAGGCGGGCAGGCAGACAGTTCTATGAGCAGGCAGGCGGGCAGGCAGACAGTTCTATGAGCAGGCGGGCAGGCAGACAGTTCTATGAGCAGGCGGGCAGGCAGACAGTTCTATGAGCAGGCGGGCAGGCAGACAGTTCTATGAGCAGGCGGGCAGGCAGACAGTTCTATGAGCAGGCAGGCAGGCAGACAGTTCTATGAGCAGGCAGGCAGGCAGACAGTTCTATGAGCAGGCAGGCAGGCAGACAGTTCTATGAGCAGGCAGGCAGAGTTCGATGAGCAGGCAGGCAGGCAGAGTTCGATGAGCAGGTAGAGAGGCAGGCAGAATTCAGTGGGCAGGAAGGAAGGCTGGCAGGCAAGCAGGCAGGCAGACGTACAATTCGATGAGAAGGCAGGCAGGCAGAGTTTGATGAGCAAGTTGGCAGGCATGTAAGTAGGCGGGTGACGAGACGGTTGGGTGGGCAGGCGTGCAAGCAAGGCAGGAAAGCAGGCAAGGCACTTGAAGGCAGGCAATGTGCTAAAGTTTACCCCAAACGAAATTTAATCCCAAACTAAGTGAATCCCCAATGCAACTCATATCACAAGCTATTTAATCCTCAGAGAATCCATGTTAGTGTTATATGGAGTTCACTACCGGTATCAGTTAATTCAAAGTAAATTAATTCAGAAAAGTAAATGTTAGGTTGATTCAGCAATATTAGTTGATTTAGTTAATTCATCAAATTCATTCATTTTAATAATTTCTTCAGTTATATCATCACAGCTCAAAGTCATTTCAAACCAAATCAATAGTCAGTCATTCCTCCAGTGCCAATCATCATCATTCCTCCATTGCCAAGCACCATTATCATTCCCTCCAGTGCCAATCATCATCACAATCATCATCATTCCTCCATTGCCAAGCACCATTATCATTCCCTCCAGTGTCAATCATCATCACAATCATCATCATTCCTCCATTGCCAAGCACCATTATCATTCCCTCCAGTGTCAATCATCATCACAATCATCATCATTCCTCCATTGCCAAGCACCATTATCATTCCCTCCAGTGTCAATCATCATCATTCCCTCCAGTGTCAATCATCATCATTCCTCCAGTGCCAATCATCACCATTCCTCCAGTGCCAATCATCACCATTCCTCCAGTGCCAATCACCACCATTCCTCCAGTGCCAATCACCACCATTCCTCCAGTGCCAATCACCACCATTCCTCCAGTGCCAATCACCACCATTCCTCCAGTGCCAATCACCACCATTCCTCCAGTGCCAATCACCACCATTCCTCCAGTGCCAATCACCACCATTCCTCCAGTGCCAAGCACCACCATTCCTCCAGTGCCAAGCACCACCATTCCTCCAGTGCCAAGCACCACCATTCCTCCAGTGCCAAGCACCACCATTCCTCCAGTGCCAATCATCACCATTCCTCCAGTGCCAATCATCACCATTCCTCCAGTGCCAATCATCACCATTCCTCCAGTGCCAATCATCACCATTCCTCCAGTGCCAATCATCACCATTCCTCCAGTGCCATTCATCACCATTCCTCCAGTGCCATTCATCACCATTCCTCCAGTGCCATTCATCATCATGCCTCCAGTCAGTCAGTCATGCCTCCAGTCAGTCAGTCATGCCTCCAGTCAGTCAGTCATGCCTCCAGTCAGTCAGTCATGCCTCCAGTCAGTCAGTCATGCCTCCAGTCAGTCAGTCATTCCTCCAGTGTCAGTTCCGTGTCAATTGTGCTTCCATTAATCCCAGGCCAGTCATTCAAAGCCAGTTATTCAGTCCACCAAAGTTTATTAAGATTTTGTCACCAGATAGTTACTCAGTTTTTAATCACTTATTCAGGTAATTCAGTCAGTTCAAAGTCATTTATCAGGGTCAGTTATTCCATTAGCGACTAATTATTCATCAGTTCAGTCAATTCAGTCTTATTCCATCCAGATCAATTAATCACAGTCCATTAGATTTCAGTTAATTCAAGCTCCATCTAGATCATTTTTTTTTCTTTTCAGTTTATTTAAAGTTTTAAAATGTTAATTCGAAGTCTGTAAAGTCAGTCTTGAAATCAGTAAATCAGTTCAAAGTCAGTCACAGCCTGCATCATAGTTAAATCATCATAAGCAAATTTAAATCCATATCCATCTCAGTTTTTAAGTCAGTTACTGTAAAATCAAAGTTATTTAATTCCGGAGTCGGTGGATCCATCGTCAGTTATTAAATCAAGACAATTATATCAGACCAGTTAACAGTCAATTCAGTCAGTTCAGTTATATCTAAGTCAATTCACCCGTAAGTCAATTATTCCACCGGGACCAGTTATTCCACAATTGCCAATATTTCCACCTGTCAGTTTAGTCATTTTTTTTCCATTTCAGTGTCAAAGTCGGCTAATTGTCAACTCCATTCAGCCCACCACAGCCAGTCATGCCCATCCACTTTAAAACTTACCAATTCAGGTATTTCAAACAGTTCATTCGAAACTCAGTTAACTTTCCGACACTTCTAAATCAGATAAAGTCCATTAATCCATCCTACTCAGTTAACATCAGTTAATCCAACCAAGTTCATTTGGTCAAGTCTGCTAATCCTTTAGTCTGCTAATTCCATCTAAGTCTTGATTCAAAGTCAATCCATCCTCACATTCAGTTAATTCCTTCAAAGTCAGCTAATGCCATTAAAATTAGTTTTTGCTAATTAATATAGTTAAATCAGTTAAGTGGTCGTCAGCTAATTCAGCCGAGAAATTTGTCAGCAAAATAATAAATATAAATAATTGTTAAGTCAGGATAGACAAAATCTTTGTTCAAATGCCAATTTCGTCTGCCAGCTAGCTATCAATGTCAGTTTCATTCTTTGCAGTTATGTAAAAAAAAAAAAAATCCCGTTTCATTAAATAAAAAATCCCACGAATATAAATTTTCGTAATGTAGATTTAGTGATACTAAAGGCGCCTGAAACAACTACCTGACGATAACAGCTTCCTTCGTATTTAATTCTTCCTAATGCTAAACTACCTATATTAAGCTTAGGTGGCTGTGGAAAAATTGGTGACTAGAACATTTTGTCGCATTGGTTATACAGGTAATTCTTGATTCTACCAGGCTATTTTTTCAGCTGCAGACGTGAGGTAGTAATGAAAGCTTAAATATGTTGACTTTACCCGTTATTCTAACTTGGCCTAAAATTGTCATCCCTCCGTTTTGAATGCTGCCATTAAGCAGATTAGAATTGGAATATGATGTTAGTCACGCAAAGTTCTAAGGAAAGGATGTAAAGCCGTAGAGTTATCTTTATCACTGAGCTACATGAAATAAGCTGCTAAAGGACAAATCTGGTCCAAGTCAACGTGAAAAGACTACAGTACAATTTTTTTTAATTCTTTATTCTTCCAGGCGATTTTATTCAGGTTTGGCTGTATGGTAGTGGAAGTTAAATTTCAACATTGGTTCATAGGCGTGTTATATATAATTTATATTTAATTCTTGCTATCGAGAAGTGATGGCGTGATCATTATACCGGTACTTTTGATATACATCCATTAGGTGAGTGAATAATAATAAAATTACAAGTAATTGGTCTTCCTTTTCTAAGGTAAACTTTTTGTAGTTCAGGAAACCATTTACTAAGTTAAATGGTAACCATGTAGCCAAATAGACACCAGTGGTCTAGTTAAGGCACTCCAGTGAGATGTAGTCCATACTGGTTTACATCAGAGGGAGTGTTGTGGATTATTTCTCAGGTAATGCTATCTGGGTGTGAGCGCCTGCTGTCGCTCCTTATAAGTCTGAACTAAGTATCCTAGCTAAGGGCCCTTGCGCTATTGACAAAGCAAAGGATTGGCTGATAGCTATTTTTACTAATCCTGTGGGTCTAGTAGTAAAGGGAAATAAATTGCTCAGATGCCAAGTCATCGAGCCCATGGATAACTATACCGGTACTTCGTGAGGCGACCGAAGAGGGTACTGTGTGTACCGATAAATGTAGGTAGATGAACTTTGGCTATCAACAGTTTTTAAGATGAATAAAATCGTCTGGAAGTATAAAAGATTCGAAACTATTGATTTTCTATCCACCACCTTGGGTTATAGTAAAGTTTGTAAAATCGTGAGGTGATAGAACGTTACCAGCATGAAGGAATTTGTGTGTACTTATTTTAGGACATCATTTAAGCTGAAAAAGTCTGGCAGAAGCAAAATATCAATACTGAGATAACTATCTGAACAAACAAGGGATCTCCCAAGCTGAATAACATCAGGCGGTCGCAAGAATAAGTCAGTGCATCAGTCTTCACTAAGATGACGTATTTCATCGATTCATAATATTCTCCAGTTACTTTTCAGATTTTTTGAAAATGAGGTGACAAAATACCCCTCATTACAGTTTACTACAAGACTTCTCAAAACTGGGGAAAATAGTTTGGTGGATGAGTGATTATAAGATTTTAGATTGAAGGGAACAAGGGGGATTATGGTAGATGAATGGGTCTTATGAGAATGCGCTGAAGACAGGGATGTTCTCTTGTTACCGCCAAACTTATTCAGCTTAGGAATGACTTCAAAAGTTATACTACGGGTACATCACCGATTTCACAGAAGGGCAGGGCAGGTGTCGAGGCGATGCAGAATCAGGGCAGGGCAGGTGTAGAGGCGATGCAGAATCAGGGCAGAGCGGGGTGTTGAATTGGCAGGACCTGAAACACAAATTAAGTCACTACTGACCTAACCTTTTTTGTCTGCAGCCAGATGTGTTACCGTCAGGGGTGGCCGTAGGGAAGTATCCCCCTTTCCTTTGTCAGGCTGCAGTCCCAGTTTACACCTCCTTCCCTCTCTTCCTCATGCCTCTCCATTCCATTCCTGGACATCCCCCGTTTCTCCTCCACCTCTCCCCCTTGCTCCACCCTTTCCTACCACCTCATTCTCTTCTCTCCCCTTCCTCCTCTTCCACTTACCCGCTTACAACCTCCTTAGTTGAGCAAAATCGTAATATTTAACCCCGTCGCCACGACAACCTTCCTCACTTCATTTTTGATACATCATACGGTTTTACTCGTTACGAAAAAAGTTTTAAATGAATTAATGATCACTTATCTAATGAAGTCCCCAAAACAAGTAAAAAATTATGTCCTCTCGCAGAGTAGGTTGTGTTTATAGCAATAAGAGAGGTAAAGGTAATATGACCAATAAAATATCCCAAAGTTATTTGGATACCTTCATTCGGAGACACGAAAAAAGATTGTCAGGTTTACCAACCATAACTATAAATGGAGTTTTCCACTTCAGGGTTTCGTCTCGCTTTATGTTCTTACATTCTGCATACCTTCCTCCTCTTCCTCGTCCTCTCTCTTCCTTGTCCACTCTATGCTTAGAGAAGCTATTAAATTTCCTGCACCTTGTCAGGTTGTGTACGGTCCACGACAAGTTAGCCTAATATTCCACTGCGTCCAATTCATATTTAGTTCTCACTATTCTGTGTATGCAAAGAGAAATATACCAAGCCTCACTGAGCTTAGGATAATTACCAAGCAGACGAAAGTCACAATGAAAATATGTGAACTTTTATCCCAGACTGTATGGTGCAGTGTAATTCAAAAGTATCAGCAAGTGTTCATCAGGCATCAAAACTTCATGATTCTGTCAGTTTGGATAAAACTTTTATTGACCAGTGATGAATCATCTGACAAGCTGTGATTGTCTGAAATTAGCGATTTTTTAAGTTTTTCAAATGAATAAACTATGCAATAACTAGTAGGAATAAGTGGATACAGGTAGAGGAATGTCTGATGAACCATGCAGAGCAAGTTATCACATTCAACTAATGAATTTCAAGATTTTCATGAACAGAACAGCCGATAAATCACCCAACTAATCCAGTCACAAGCATTACCGGATCCCCCCCGTCTGTCCCTGTGGGCCCGCACCGTCAGTCTCTCTCGACCCGCACCGTCCCTCTCTCTCGACCCGCACCGTCCCTCTTTTATTCTGTGGCCCACCAACCTGCAGGATATAATTTCTGTATCACTTGCCAATTGACTGGGCAAGTGCTTGTGTGGTCCCGTTGTATAAAGGCAAGGGTGATAAGTATGAATGTACTAGCTTTAGGGGTATAAGTCTGTTGAGTGTTGTAGGTAAGGTGTATGGTAGAGTGTTAATTATGAGAGTTAGAGAGGGTACAGAGGGAGTGATTAGTGATGAGCAGTGTGGCTTTAGGAGAGGGAGGGGATGCGTTGATCAGGTGTTTGCTGTGAGACAAGTGTGTGAAAAGTATTTAGCGAAAGGCAAGGATGTGTTTTGGGCATTTATGGATTTAGAGAAAGCGTATGATAGAATTGATAGGGAGGCTTTGTGGACTGTTTTAAGATTGTATGGACTTGATGGTAGGTTACTAAAAGGGGTGAAAAGTTTTTATGTAAATAGTAGAGCGTGTGTAAGAGTGGGAAATGCTGTGAGTGATTGGTTTCCCGTGAGAGTGGGGCTGCGACAGGGATGTGTGATGTCGCCTTGGTTGTTTAATATTTACGTGGATGGTGTTGTAAGGGAGGTGAATGCAAGAGTTTTAGGTGGTCTGAGTCTGGTAAATGTTGATGGAGGAGAGTGGAATCTGAAGCAGCTGCTGTTTGCAGATGATACTGCACTGGTGACTGATTCAGAGGAGAGATTGAGACAGTTGGTAGAGGAGTTTGGAAGGGTGTGTGAAAGGAGGAAATTGAAAGTAAATGAGAATAAGAGTAAAGTGATGAAGTGTACGAGGTTGATAGATGGTAGGGGGATGAATATAGTTTTGAATGGTGAGTTGCTTGAGGAGGTAGATTGTTTTAAATATCTAGGGTCACATGTTGCTGTGGATGGAAGAATAGATGCAGAAGTGAAGTTTAGAATAAATGAAATAGGAAAGGTGCTGGGAGGAATGAAAAAAGTGTTTAAATGTCGTTCGCTTAGAATGGATGTAAAGAGAAGGCTGTATGAGGGTGTTGTGGTACCAACTGCATTATATGGGGCTGAAACATGGAATATGGGTGTAGCAGAGAGGAAAAGTTTGAATGTAATGGAGATGAGATGTCTGAGGAGTATGTGTGGAGTGACGCGTATGGATCGGGTGCGAAATGATGAAGTGCGAAGGAGAACTGGAGTTGTTCGGGAGATGGCTGGCAGAGTTGAGCAGAGGGTGTTGCAATGGTTTGGGCATATGGAGAGAATGGATAATGAGCGATTGGTGAAAAAGATAACTAGATCTGATGTGAGAGGTGTAAGGCTGAGAGGAAGACCACGAATAGGATGGATGGACAGTGTGAAGAGAGCGCTGGATGCGAGAGGGATGTCTGTTGAGCAAGGAAGAGTGGCTGTGCGTGACAGAAATAAATGGAGAGAAATTGTGAATGAATAAGTGATGACGCAGCCCTGAGGGGATATTCTCCCGCATTTGGTCTGATCAGCTAGTCAGGTCAGGTGCGGGTAAGGGGATGGGTCTGTTATGATGTGGCAGGGGTAAACCAGTTCTGCTGTCGGGCCCTGCTGCGGATGTCACTGATTGCATTGCCCAGTTGACCCTTGTGCGGTGTGGTGCGGTGAGGATCTGTCCGTTCTCCCCTTTGGGGCTAAGATGCGAATGAATGTGTTTGAATGGATGAGTAAATGGAGAGTGAGTCATCCTGTCTCGGCTACCTCCCTTTCCTTGGGGGAAGCAGCCTAGGTATATAGATAGATAGATAGATCACTTGTTACACAATTTTCACAACACACACGCATTTATCCACAGTTCAAATACCTACTGACGTCTGCTTCTGCTTCCAGGTGCAGCTTCTGCTTCAGGAGTTCTGCTGCTGCTGCATCAACATGCTGCCTATAACAACGAATCAGAACAGATGCGACACCGGCCGGATTTCACCCAACAAATCAACCAACCAAGAAACCTTCCAACAAACCATCCACCTACCCATCAACTTCCTGCCAACCAACCCACTTGTCTTCCCAGTAAGCTAAGATAGAACTAAGTAACACTAACACCTAGACCAGGACCACAGTGCTTAATTTCAAAGCTGAGCTGTACCTTTCTGTCTTACACCTGTACCTGTTTAAGCTTCCTGCCTCGCCAAACCCAATCCTCCCTCAACCCAACCCTCCCTCGCCCGACAACCTACTGTCTAACTCATGTACGAAGACTTTACAACCAAAATTTATGGGGAAAAACGGGGTATTAATGCACAAATTACGGAAAATCAAGAGTTATTGAATGAAAATCAGTTATAATGAATTTTTAATGCAATCGTATAAGGTACTTGTAGCTCAGAAATTAACAGTAAATTATATTTCAGTACTTAACTATGCTTTTAGGCAGCAATAATTAAAGTGAAAAATAATTAGGAAATTGACATTTCTTAGCAATCATCACAAAAATTACACAAGATATAAATAAGATGTTGGTACTTGAAAATATTATAAACAGAACATAATACTTATACCTTAGTTACTGAAGGTGCATAAACCAGCATCTCAGCAACAGTATAGGCCAGCATCTCTCAGGAACGGTGTAGCCCAGCTTGATACGTGTGGTAGTGAAAGCTTAACTAAAATCTGTTTCCTTGACTTGGTCCTAAAACTTGGCCTAAATTGTCATCCCTCCATTTTGAATGCTGGCCTTTAACAACAGATTAGTACTAGAATATGATGCTAGTCACGAAGTGCTAAGGAAAGGATGTACAGCTGTAGAGTTGTCTATCACAGCTATGTGAAATAAGCTGCCAAAATACAAAACTGATCCAAGTTTACGTGAAAAGTCTACATTACAATTTTTTAAATTTTTTATTCTTCCAGGCGATTTTGTTCAGGTTTGGGTGTATGGTAGTGAAAAATTTCAACTGTGGTTCACTGGCGTGTTATACTTAATTTCTACTTAATTCTTGTTATCGAGAAATGGTGGCGTGATCATTATACCGGTATTCTTGATATAATGCTTTTCTTAGGTGAGTGACTAATAATAATAATAATAATAATATAATAGTAATAATGATATCTGCTACTCTAGGGCAAACTTTTCTTATATCTCAGAAAATCATTTACTAAGTTAAATGGTAACCATATAGCCAAATAGTCGCCCACTTGTTAAGGCACTCCAATGAGATGTAGTCCATACGGGTTTACATCAGAGGGAGTGTTGCGGATTATTTCTCAGGTAATGCTGTCTGGGTGTGAGCGACTGCTGTCGCTCCTTATAAGTCTGAACAAAGTATCCTAGCTAAGGGCCCCTACGCTCCTGGAAATCAGAGGATTGGCTGATAGCTATTTTACTAATCCTGTGCATGGTCTAGTAGTAAAGGGAAATAAATTGCTCAGATGCCAAGTCATCGAGCCCATGGATAACTATACTTCCTGGGGCGACCCAAGAGGGTACTGTGTGTACCGATGAATGTAGGTGGATGAACTTTGGCTATCAACAGTTTCTAAGCTGAATAAAATCGTCTGGAAGTATAATGACTCGAAACGATGGATTTTCTAACCAACTTCGTGGGTTGTAGTTAAGTTTGTAAAACCGTGATGAGATAGCAAATGTTACCAGCATGAAGGAATTTGTGTGGACTAATCATTTTAGGACGGCATTAAAGCTGAATAAAATAGTCTAGCAGAAGCAAAATATCAATATTTGGATAACTTTCTGTAAGAACGAGGGATCTCCCAAGCTGAATAACATCAGGCGGTCGCAAGAATAAGTCAGTGCATCAGTCTTCACTAAGATGACGTATTTCACTAGATTTGTAACATCTCCAGTTACTTTGATCAGATTTTTCGAAATTGAGGTGACAAAATACCCTTCATTACACTACTACAAGACGTCTCAAAACTGGGGAAAATAGTCTGGTGGATGAGTGATTAAAAGATTTTAATTGAAGTGAACAAGGGGGATTATGGTAGATGAATGGGGCTGTTATGGGAATGCGCTGAGGACAGGTATGTTCTTTTTGTTGCCGCTAAACTTAATCAGCTTAGGAATGACCTCAAAAGTTATACTACAGGTACATCACCGTTTTCACAGAAGGGCAGGGCAGGTGTAGAGACAATGCAGAATCAGGGCAGAGAGTGGCGTTGAATTGGCAGGACCTGAAACACCAAGAGAAGTCACTACTGACCTAACCCTTTGTCTGCCTAACCCTTTTTGTCTGCAGCCAGATGTGTTACCGTCAGGGGTGGCCATAAAGAAGTATCCCCTTTTTATTTGTCATCAGGCTGCAATCCCAGTGCACACCTTCCTCCCTCCCTCCCTCATGCTTCTCCACTCCATTCTTGAACATCCCGTTTCCACTCCATCTCTACCCCTTTCTCCACCCATTCCTACCACCACATTCTCTTGGCTCCCCTTCCACTTCTTCCACTTGACCTGCTTACAACTCCCTTAGTTGAGCAAAATCTTAATATTTAACCCCTTAGCTACGGCAACCTTCCCCACTTCATTCTTGATACATCATACGGTTTTATTCGTTACGAAAAAAGTTTTAAATGAATTAATGATCACTTGTCTAATGCCTAAGTAAGGAAGTCCCCAAAACAAGTAAAAAATTACGTCCTCGCGCAGAGGTGGTTATGTGTTTATAGCAATAAAAGAGGTAAAGGTAATATGACCAATAAAATATTATCCCAAAGTTATTTGGATACCTTCATTCGGAGACACGAAAAAAGATTGTCAGGTTTACCAACCATAACTATAAATGGAGTTTTCCACTTCAGGGTTTCTTCTCGCTTTATGTTCTTACATTCTGCCTCCCATCCTCCTCTTTCTCGTCCTCTCTATGCTTAGAGAAGCTATTAAATTTTCTGCACCTTGTCAGGTTGTGTACAGTCCACGACAAGTTAGCCTAATATTCCACTGCGTCCAATTCATATTTACGTCTTGTCTCACTATTGTGTATGAAGTGAGAAATATACCAAGCCTCACTGACCTTAGGATAATTACCACGCAGACGAAAGTCTCAATGAAAATATTATGTGAACTTTTATCCCAGACTGTACGGTGCAGTGTAATTCAAAAGTATCAGCAAGTGTTCATCAGGCATCAAAACTTCATGATTCTATCAGTATGGATAAAACCTTTATTGACCAGTGATGTATCATCTGACCAGTTGTGATTGTCTGAAATTAGCTATTTTCGAAGTTTTTCAAATGCATAAACTATGCAATAACTAGTAGGAAAAAGTGGATATAGGTAAAGGAATGTCTGATGAACCTTGCAGAGCAAGTTATCACATTCTCCAGCCAATGAATTTCAAGATTTTCATGAACAGAACAGCCGATACATCACCCAACCAATCCAGTCATGAGTTACCGGATCGCCCCGTCCGTCCCTCTGGACGCGCACCATCCCCCTTCTGTTGCCCATCAACCTGCAGGATATTAATTTCTGTATCACTTGTTACACAATTTTCACAACACTCACGCATTTATGTACAGTTCAAATACTTGCTGACGTCTGCTTCTGCTTCCAGGTGCTGCTTCTGCTTCAGGTGTTGCTGCTGCATCAACATGCTGCCTATAACAACGAATCAGAACGGATGCGACACCGGCCGGATTTCACCCAACAAATCAACCAACCAAGAAACCTTCCAACAAACCGTCCACCTACCCATCAACTGCCTGCCAACCAACCCACTTGTCTTCCCAGTAAGCTAAGATAGAAGTAACACTAACACCTAGACCAGGACCACAGTGCCTAAATTCAAAGCTTAGCTGTACCTTTCTGTCTTACACCTGTACCTGTCTAAGCTACCTGCCTCGCCAAACCCAATCCTCCCTCAACCCAGCCCTCCCTCAACCCAGCCCTCCCTCGACTTACAACCTACTGTAACTCATGTACCAAGACTTTCCTCCCAAACAGAATTCTGGGGGAAAATGGGGTGTTAATGCACATAGATTACAGAAAATCAAGAGTTACTGAATAAAAATCAGTTATGATGAATTTTGAATGCAATTGTATAAGGTGCTTGTAGCCCAAAAATTAACAGTAAATTTTATTTCATTGCTTAAAGTATATGCGTTTAGGCAGCAAAAACTGAAGTGAAAAATAATTAAGAAATTTACATTACTTAGCAATCAACACAAAAATTATTCAAGATATAAATAAGAAGATGTTGGTACTTGAAAGTATTATTCCAAACAGAACTCAATACTTATACCTTAGTTACTGAAGGTGCGTAAACCAGCATCTCAGGAATGGCATAGGCCAGCATCTCTCAGGAACGGCATAGGCCAGCATCTCTCAGGAACGGCATAGGCCAGCATCTCTCAGGAACGGCATAGGCCAGCATCTCTCAGGAACGGCATAGGCCAGCATCTCTCAGGAACGGCATAGGCCAGCATCTCTCAGGAACGGCATAGGCCAGCATCTCTCAGGAACGGCATAGGCCAGCATCTCTCAGGAACGGCATAGGCCAGCATCTCTCAGGAACGGCATAGGCCAGCATCTCTCAGGAACGGCATAGGCCAGCATCTCTCAGGAACGGCATAGGCCAGCATCTCTCAGGAACGGCATAGGCCAGCATCTCTCAGGAACGGCATAGGCCAGCATCTCTCAGGAACGGCATAGGCCAGCATCTTTCAGGACCACTTCGTAATCTGGAAGAAAGACATTGGCATTTCAGTGACAAGTTGTATAATTGCAGTCGGTAATATTGCTCCACACTTTGGTCAGACATTGATGAAACGTTATACTAAACTCACTGCAGATTCTGCGCGAAAATCTGACATCACAAAGAACAGATACTGCATGATGCCCTGTCGTTCATTACCGCGTTAGTAGCCTTGCTCTTTTATGGGATACAAATTATCGTTTGCTAGTGACTTTCTAGCTTATCCAAACGTGTTTTTGTTATATGCACATTCACAAATTAAACTTGGCACATGAGCATCTATCGCTAAGACTTATACCATCAACACTCTCGGTTTGAACAACGATTCAGCTGACGCCAGACTACTTTAGGCATCTGAAGGAGCCAAGAGCCTTAGCATTAACATTACGTTTATTTTCTTGATAAATACATCTAATTTAACTTTGGAGAAACCCTTAGTAGTTCATCGGTTGGACAATCTGCATTAACTCAGGCTCCTGCTACTCATTCGTCTAAATATAATTAGCAGATTATCTTGAAAACAGTTATTCCAGGTAAGAGGGACAATTGTGACAGGCTCCTGTAGTCAGATTGGTAAATTTATTTAGCTTAAGCTGGAATAGAATTGTGCAGGTCCGACCACACATTTTAATTCTGGTACTGAGGCCTCACCAATGTCAAAAGGTGTCAGTTGGCAGCAAACATTACAAAATACTGAAGGTGGTTTAAGCAGTTCTAGCCTCTGCACTTTTATTGCTGTCATCAGACGAGACAGCGTGTAGTGAAAGGGTTACATCCATTCATTACCCACCACATGATCGCAACAACTATACTCCATTCCACCAAGTTTGACACCATCAGTGCTGTTCTCAGCACCTGTAGCGTTGATGTAAAACCTCAGCACTGGGTAGAGTTCTATGCTGTACCTTCAGAACCAATATATAAAGGCAATACAAAAAGCTATATCCAGTTCTGAGGACCTTCATCAATTGTACTGGTGTTGAGGGCATCACTGATGTTGCCAGGCTCGTTGAAAAGGAGTATAGTATATTTTTCAACTTTAAAAATTTCATTCAACATCGAGTAAGAGGAGCCTGAGTTCACCCCGGAACTACCAAAGGTCCATCCCAACCCCACCCCAGCTAAAAAATTTGTCTATGCTTTTCACTTTATCTTATCCTAGATTTTCCTTTAGTTTATTTCACATACTTGAATGGCAGAAAAAGGTGATACTGTGGCTCTACATCCTTTCCATGGGACTTCTTGAGGACGATATTCTAATGTTTATTATTATTGTTTGGCGCATTTGAGGAAATAAATGGCAGTTTTAGGCCAAAGTAGTGTCTTAAGAGTATAGTGGGAAAATTAACCCACTCAGGACTTTTTGCTGCCACCATACCATTCATGGACATTCGAACTTAACGAGTTAGGTATTTCCGTCTTCAGGTACCCTTTATTACAGAATGTCTCCCGCCTTACCTGAATTCAGCTGCCTGACATTGGGTGACATATAGAGGTGTATGTTATGTAGGAGGACTGCTGGGCCTTGATACCGGGCTGTGAAGCCTATGCCCAGAGTCGGACACAAAAAAAAAGCTACAATAAAATGCTGTACGTTCTATGGCTATGAAGATTTCGTAACACCACCTCTTTTGCAATTTACACTTCATACCTCAGTATCATGTTACTTATGCAAACTGTCGATATGAAAACAAGTAGAATGCAAGAGTAATAATCAAAATTGCCAATGAAGTGATGCTTCAAGAATAATTGGAGATAGAATTTTATCCACTTTGAGTACGTCTGGTATGGCGTGAATCTTAACACTCGATTCTTAAGGAGTATCAAAAGTTAAGACCAAGCTATACAAAGGTTATGGAGTAAAGGTTGCAGTCATAGTTATAATAATTCTTTCACCTAAACTCAGCCCAGTTGTTCGTCCTTTTGTAGCTTACATCACAGTTCAGTGGCAGAAATTATAACAGACTAGCAGCATAAAAGAGTTTATCTCGTTATATTTCTGCTTTAAAGAGGAAGAGAGTTTTAGGGTAAACATGGTATAGGTTGGAATTTCTTTAGTTTACGTGTAAAATAGAAGAGGATCGCAAACAAACGCGAAAATTACCGATTTCCTCAAACTTCAGGACATTGTGATTAAGACACATATAAGGAATACTTAACAGTTGAGGGAGCTATTTCCCCCCCCCCCAAGAGAAAATATACATGCATATTAAATACCTTACAGATCTGAGTTGTGACTGGCGTAGCGATGTTGGTAGGGGCGGCAGGTGCGATAATGGCGACTGTGGTAGTTGTAATTAATAGCGATGGTAGTAAAATATCCTGGGAACTCTCTTGCTCGTCTCTTCAATCTGGAAAGAAATGTATCAAATTAGTACATTGCATATGAATTTATGTTCACTAGTTTTATCCCCTCTAGTTTTGTTCCTACTACTGCCAGAGTTTCAGCCCAAATTATGTGATTAGTTCGTTCGTATCTACTTGGCCCGTACTGTCATACTTTTGCACTAATTCCCATAGCTCAGTGGCACAATAAGATAATGCCAATTGTCTCTGCATCACTCCCATATTTCATGACTAGCATCATAAATCAGTCACTAATCTATTGTTACAGTAGAACACTGAAGATTAACGGCTGTAACTTTTGGGTAAAGTTACGTGAGAAGTGTATCGTTGCATCTGCCTACCAGTCCCTTCACTACTAGGTGGATGAAATAATCTGGAGTTAGCACGAATATAGCATATCAAAACGCAGTTTTACTGAAATATCAGTTATATGGAAACCGTGTAGCCAAACTCCTCAATCCCAGGAAGATGAACATACTTCGCCTCCATGTTACCCTGTGCTCCGCCATCAGGCTGCCTTTCCCCCGACTCGTGCCTCTCCACGCCCTTCACTCCATGTAAAGATGTATTTTTAATACAGACTTAAATTTTGCAGGTATTAAAGATCCTTGAAACCTCGCCCGCTTGCAGAAACTCTATCCTCAGACTCCAATGATTCTTACCTGAATTAACACATTAGGTCTTAGCTGGTATACAATGTTATGAGTTATGCCGACCATGGGAGGGTTCACTGATGCCATATGAAAACGCAGGCTCCTGTGGCTCAAAATAGTCTGATGCTGATAGAATATTTGAGTTGTCTCTACCATGAAAAGGTTAATTGGTACCAGAATTAACCTTCAGGCTCGAAGGACGTGAAAATCATCTGGCGTTGGCAGGAACAAAATACTATGGAACACTTACCTAGTTCAGGGGGACATCTCAATTTCCTAGGCTGAATGTGTTTTGGAAATTGTACGAGTAAAATCTGGGTCTAGATAAAGTGTTCAAAGCAAGATAACTCCTAAACAGCCTTACTAGATGTCTACCTGTCGGCTTGTTCTAGCACCATAGACAATTTTCTTCACCTTACGGCACACTTCCATCTTTAGGGTAATACAAACTTATTTAATCTCGTTGCTGCTACAGACCCTTCCTAGGTTTAATAAATTTGTCTAGGCAGCAAGAATAAAGTACATCATTGGAGTGAAGGGTTTAAAGTCTTGGTAGAGGGAGTTGTTGCAACTAAAAGTATATTTAGTGCCTTGATTTATATTTCTCCAGTTCAAATAATGCATTTTTACATGGATTATTTAGGTTTCCGGTGTAATATAGATAATTTGCAGTACCGCCATAGGTCAAGGAACCATATGTTTCGAAGTTCATCATAATTCCCGCATTTAAATCTCGCCTAGTGTACCTCCATAACATTTTTAGTGAATAAACATGTGCAGTAATTAACTTGGTTGACAAAAAAAGCCGGTTTATTCATCAAAAGACCAGCCGGCTTCCATATGCTGGAAAACCTGCCGGCTTTCCACATTTGTTCACTATAAAGCCAAAACGCACTTATTGTGGAAAAAGCTAGTTCACGCATTTTTAGCGAATAAACATGTGCAGTAATTAACTTGGTTGCCTAAAAAAAAAAAAATGTTTATTCATCAAAAGACCAGCCGGCTTCCATATGCTGGAAAACCTGCCGGCTTTCCACATATTTCTGTCCACTATAAAGCCAAAACGCACTTATTGTGGGAAATGCTGGTTCATGCATTTTTAGCGAATAAACATGTGCAGTAATTAACTTGGTTGCCTAAAAAAAAAAAAAAAAAAAAAAAAAAAAAAAAAAAAAGCCGGTTTATTCATCAAAAGACCAGCCGGCTTCCATATGCTGGAAAACCTGCCGGCTTTCCACATATTTCTGTCCACTGTAAAGCCAAAACGCACTTACTGTGGAAAAAGCTAGTTCACGCCGTCTACAATATTCGGTACCTTGGAGACTGTGTCACGTACTGAATAATTTTCTTTTAAAATGTCCATTAACAAAGTCCAAGCAATGAGATATGACCAGAGCTTTCCACTTACCTCTCAACTCCTGGACTCCAGGCTGCAAAATGGTAGGAAACCGGCAGCTTTCGACCTTTTATAACCTCGGTCACCCCAGGGATGCCACTTCGCCATTTTGTGCGTATTTGGCCACCTTTTTTTTTTTTTTTTTTTTTTTTTTTTTTTTGCTATAAGGTGCTTTTCTTGTGCTTTTATTGCTCTGATATATTAACTTGAGAGTGGTGTTGTTTTTAAGCCTGTTGTTGCTATAAATATACTTCTGTGATGCTCTGGTAAACCTGCCCTAATAAATCAGCTGTTGTGTGCTTTTTCTCACGTGTATGAGGCTAGGACGTATATTATAACTTAGAAATCAGCGAATTAGTGATACAGGTAGCAGTAATCACAAAAACTCCCGCTACATGGCGCTGGTGAGACCTTAGCGAGGTATTTTATACCTAATTCTTGCTACCGCCAGACGATTTTATCTAGATTAGGAAGGTTGTATTGTAAATGTACCATTCACTGCTTATGACGTCCCCGATGGTCATACAAAAACTAGTAATCTCAACCAGTCAGAGGCCAGCGTCTTTTGTCACATTTTCTTCACCATAGCCTCACCATCGCCATCTATAGGAGTTTGGTATTGCCTTGCCTGCCTACACGCAGGACTTGGTTTTATTTGTTGTTATTTTCGTTCATTTAGCTGCATTTATTATGTTGCATTTCTCCATTTTATCGTATTTTATTTTTGCTGCGTCTATTGTACTATGTTCTTCTATTTATAATTATCGTTGCAGTTATACATTCATCATTTTTATTCATTTCCTTCCATTGCATTGATTCATTTTCCCTGCAGCATTTACTGTAACCCCATCAGGGCGATGACATTTATTTTATTCTTGCCACCTCCCGACGATGTTATTCAGCATTGGGCAGACCGCTTGTCTGAAGGGATTAATGGAGATTTGACTAATTGCTTATCTGTGTTCAGCTGAATAATGTCGTCTGGTGGTGGCAAGATTAGATAGACTAACAACTGGATAGAAGGTAGATAGATACATTTAAAATCAACTAATTATGTTTTATTTCAGTAAAGGAGGTATACAGTCAGTTTCTGCTGAGTGCCAGTCTTCCCCTAGCAGAGGACCGGCAGCAGACGATGTTCCATCCAGGTCCCCGATTGGTACTGCTGGGCCAACAGGGACTGAGGGGGAACAAGAGGAGTCCCCAGTGTGACGGGACCAAAACTCGACCTCAAGTTCATGTAGTCGCGAGTTGGATGTGTTAACCACTGCACCACAGCCCCTGGACAAATCATCAGGCGACGTCACCAGGACACATCACCAGGAAACCAAGTGCCTGTGTCAAGAAAAATGTAAATTAGCTAACTAAGTTATTTTCACGTTATTCTTGCTATCTCCAGCGGATTTTTTACTCAGGTGAGAAGGGATAGATATTAATGAATGGATTAATGTAAACAGTAATCTAGTCCCTAGTTAGAAAAACTATCATATGTTGAATGAAATCAACTGAAGCTAACAAGAATATACAGTAGCCCGCGCACACACACACACACACGCTAATAAACACACACACACACACACACACACACACACACACACACACACACACACGGTAATAAACACAAACACACACACACACACACACGGTAACAAACACAAACACACACACACACACACGGTAACAAACACAAACACACACACACACACACTCTAACAAACAAACACACACACACACACACACACACACACACACACACACACACGGTAACAAACACACACACACACACACACACACACACACACACATCGACACAGAAAGACACACACACACACATCGACACAGAAAGACACACACACACACACACACACACAGCACACAAATGCAAACACAGCAGTCCACCCACCCACACACACACACACACACACACACACACACACACACACACACACAGCACACAAATGCAAACACAGCAGTCCACCCACCCACCCACACACACACACACACACACACACACACACACACACACACACATATATATATATATATATATATATATATATATATATATATATATATATATATATATATATCCAACAAACACACACACACACACACACTAACAAACACAAATACACAAACATACACAGAAATACATACACACTACACAAACACACATACACACACATGCACAAACGTCCAACACACAAACATACATAGAAACAAATGCACACACTCAGTACACAAACACACATACACACATATGCACAAACGTCCAAAACACACACACACACACACACACGGGCATTTACCTCAAGTTCATGTAGTCGCGAGTTGGATGTGTTAACCACTGCACCACAGAACCTGGACAAACCATAGGCGAAGTCAACAGGACACATCACCATGATTTATCGTCAGGACATATCACAAGGCCGTATCACCAGGACACATCACCAGGACATATCGTCAGGACACATCACCAGGAAACCAAGTGCCTGTGTCTAATGAAAATCCTGAATAATGTATTATATCGTAATAAATCATCCACCAATAAATGAATGATTTAATTCCTATTTGTTTACTCTTCTAAGTTACTTAATGTACAGCATTGTATTCTGTTCTTTACAAACCCCTATGTACTCCAAATCCAACTTGGGCGTGCTTGAATAAACTTAGCCTTTCAAACCTTTCACACCTTTCTTAAGTTACCCCTGCACTGACCCGTCCTCTATGAAGCAACCCCTGTACTGACCCCCCCTCTCCTGTACTACCCCCGCATTCACCCACCCTCTCCGCCTCTACCCCCGCACTGACCCCCCTTCTCTCTAGCTACCCCCTCACTGACCCCCCCTCTCTCTAGCTACCCCCGCACTCACCCCCCCTCTCCTGAGATACCCCCGCACTCACCCCCCTTCTCCCGAATTACCCCCGCACTCACCCCCCCACTTCTGGAGCTGCCCAGACACTCACTCAAGCACGCCGCCGCCACCCCCTCACTTACCCCCCCACACCCCCGCACTGCCCCCCCCTCTTCTGAGCTACCCCCGCACTGACCCCCCCTCTCCTGAGCTACCCCCGCACTCACCCCCCTTCTCCCGAATTACCCCCGCACTTACCCCCCCACTTTTCGAGCTGCCCAAACACTCGCTCGAGCACGCCGCCGCCACCCCCTCACTTACCCCCCCACACCCCCGCACTGACCCCCCCCTCTTCTGGGCTACCCCCGCACTGACCCCCCCTCTCCGCCGCCACCCCCGCACTGACCCCCCCTCTCCTGAGCTACCCCCGCACTCACCCCCCTTCTCCCAAATTACCCCCGCACTCACCCCCCCACTTTTCGAGCTGCCCAAACACTCACTCGTGCACGCAGTCGCCACCCCCTCTCTTACCCCCCCACACCCCCGCACTGACCCCCCCTCTCCTGAACTACCCCCGCACTCACCCCCCTTCTCCCGAATTACCCCAGCACTCACCCCCCCACTTCTCGAGCTGCCCAAACACTCGCTCGAGCACGCCGCCGCCACCCCCTCACTTACCCCCGTACGCCCCCGCACTGACCCCCCCTCTCCTGAGCTACCCCCGCACTGACCCCCCCTCTCCACCGCTACCCCCGCACTTACCCCCTCACTTCTGGAGCTACCCCAGCTCTCACCGGTCCACGCCGTTTCTACCCCCGCACTTACCCTCCCTCACCTCCGCACTGACCCCCCCTCTCCTGAGGTACCCCCGCACTGACCCCCCCCTCTCCTGAGCTACCCCCGCACTGACCCCCCCCTCTCCTGAGCTACCCCCGCACTCACCCCCCTTCTCCCGAATTACCCCCGCACTCACCCCCCCACTTCTCGAGCTGCCCAAACACTCACTCGTGCACGCAGTCGCCACCCCCTCACTTACCCCCCCACACCCCCGCACTGACCCCCCCTCTCCTGAGCTACCCCCGCACTGACCCCCCCTCTCCACCGCTACCCTCGCACTTACCCCCCCACTTCTGGAGCTACCCCAGCTCTCACCCGCCCACACCGTTTCTACCCCCGCACTTACCCTCCCTCACCCCCGCACTGACCCCCCCCTCTCCTGAGCTACCCCCGCACTGACCCCCCCTCTCTGCCGTTACCCCCACACTCATCCCCCCACTTCTAGAGCTACCCCAGCTCTCACCCGTCCACGCCGCCACCACCCCCGCACTGACCCCCCCCCTCTCTCGAGCTACCCCCGCACTGACCCCCCCTCTCTCTAGCTACCCCCGCACTTACCCTCCCTCACTCTAGCTACCCCCGCACTTACCCTCCCTCTCTCGAGGTACCCCCTCACTTACCCTCCCTCTCTCCGAGGTACCCCCGCACTTACCCACCCATTTCTGAGCTACCCCCGCTCTCAACACCCTTTCCCCCAACCCACACTGTTACCCCCTCTCCTCCCCTTCGTCTACTGTTAAGGGAAGGATTTTATTTATTTATTTATTTTTTTTACACCATCTACAGGAAAAGGAAAGTAACATGAAGACAGCAAAATATTTATTAATGCAAACCATTATATATTACTGATGCTTTTCTGTGGTTGTAACTTTCCATCCATCATCCAATCCTGCATTGCCCCATGAGGAGCGTAGGAGCCCGGGGGAAGGCAGTTGGTCCCGACATTTAAGATGAGAGTGACCAGCCTCACACATCTCTGAGTGGCATTACGTGAGCAATAAACCCCAACCACCCCTTGGATATAAACCTTCACCGGCTCAATCCGATTGGAGTGCAATAATTACCCACTAAACCACCAGGCGCCAAAATTTGGTTATATGGTTACCACCCAGCGTAGTAAATGGTTTCCTGGTGTTCAGGAAACCATTTGGCTTGTCACTCAGTGTAGAGTCACCCACAGGCAGAAGGAAGAGGAAATAATGAAGGAAAGAAAGACAGAAGAGGGAGTGTAAAGTCACCCATAGGCAGAAGGACAAGGAAAGAATGAAGGAAAGACAGAAGAGGATGGAAGGAAAGAAGGATGGAGGAGAGGAGAGGGCAGACACCCAACAGCAGCACTACATCGAGTGAGTGGATGGTGAGCTGTAACTTTCAGCCTCTGAAAAATAAAGAAAATATACACCAGTATGTTATTGAGGAAGAGGAGGGGGAAGAAAAGAAAAGGAGGAGGAGAAGGAAGTGCAGGAGGAGGAAGAGGAGAAGAAAAGGAGAGGAGGAGGAGGAGGAAATGCAGGAGGGGGAAGAGGAGGAGAAGAGGAGGAGGAGGAGGAATTGCAGGAGGAGGAGGAGAAGAGGGGGAGGGGGGGAAGAGGAGGACGAAGAGGAGGTGCAGGAGGAAAAGGATAAGGATAAAGCGGAGGAGGAGCTGGAGCAGGAGTGACCTGGGGAGGACGAAGAGAAGGTACAGGAAGAGGAGGAGGAGATGCAGGAGGGTGGGAAGAGGAGGTGGAGGAGGAGAAGGAAGTGCAGGAAAGGGGAAAAGAAGGAAGAGGAGGAGGAGGAAATACAGGGGGGAAATGAAGAGGAAGAGGAGGAAGAGAAGAAGGGAAAAGGGGAGGAGGGGGAGGGAGAGGAGGAGGAGGAGGAGGAGGAAGTGCAGGAGGAGGAGGAGGAGGAAGTGCAGGAGGAGGAGGAGGAGGAAGTGCAGGAGGAGGAGGAGGAGGAAGTGCAGGAGGAGGAGGAGGAGCGGGAGGAGAAGGTGAGAGAAGAGGAGGAGGAGGAGGAGGAGGAGGTGCAGGAGGAGGAGGTGCAGGAGCAGGAGGAGGTGCTGGAGGAGGAGGTGCAGGAGGAGGAGGAGGAGGAGGAGGTGCTGGAGGAGGAGGAGGTGCAGGAGGAGGAGGAGGTGCAGGAGGAGGAGGAGGTGCAGGAGGAGGAGGAGGTGCAGGAGGAGGAGGAGGAGGAGGTGCAGGAGGAGGAGGAGGAGGAGGTGCAGGAGAAGGAGGAGGAGGAGGCTCATATAAAATGTGAAGAGGGAACAGCAGGCCTAAGTAGCCCTCGTGCTGTCCACCGTTGTCCTTTTGAGGGACAGGGAGGGAACTGAGTACAAAGAAGCACTAAGAAAAGCAAACAGCAACAGACTTAATGGACCTTTTAAGGCTGTTATGGAGACGGCTGTGACTGTGATATTGGTATCTAATTTATGAGCTGAAGGAAGCAAAGCAGGAAGACAGAATACGTGAAAATGGAAGGATGTTTGTGTATCCAGGCAGCTTCACTGTCAAGACATATCGGTGCCATCACGTGAAGGCGTCCCTCTACTTTGCATTCGAAAAATCTCTTCAGAAAGTCTATTCAGAGATAAAATAAAATCGTACGTATTACTCCACTCACTTTAACTTGGCGCAAAATATCCATGTCTCCGTCTTAAATGTTGAGCTGTGACCAGAGATTAACACGAGAGTATGTTGGTAAATATTATCACAAACGACACAGTATATAAACCAGTAGTGGCAGGAATTATCTATGATTATCAATACTCTCTCTCACACACACACCACAACCAAATTACTACTAAAACAATAATTCTCTCTCTCTCTCAAGCAAACGACCCCCCAAAATCTGCCTCCAAAAATCTCCATTACTTAAAATCGTCTGGAAGGTATATATATATATATATATATATATATAACGACTGAAGGGGTTGATGAAAGCCACATCAACCCCCCCCCCCAAGTCTCCCCTAAGCTGTGAGAGAGAGAGAGAGAGAGAGAGAGAGAGAGAATGTAGAATGTGGAAAATTACTCGCTAGGAAGGACGAGTTGGGAAGCATACACGAAATCTCACTGGCCCTCATTAGGTTGCTTCGTAGCACCTCTTCCTTTGCCATTTATTTTGCATTTCACACTTTCACATTAATATAGTTGGTAACATACATACGGATACTGGGGTGCAATGTATAAAATAATTCGCAAAGGAAGAGGTGTTGAGTACGAAGATAACACCTGGTCTTATTCTTGCTACCTACATGCCGATACTAAGGTGCAATATACTGTATGGGATAATTCGCATAGGAAGAGGTGTTACGTACGAGGCCTCCCTTCTCAATATAAAGCCTGGTTTTGTTCTTGCTGCCTACATGCGGATTCTAAGGTGCAATATATGGAATAATTCTCGAAGGAAGAGGTGTTACGTACTAAGCCCATTCTCTTAAAAAATTATACAGCTCTACAATCTTTCCACAGCATCTCTTCGTGACTAATACACTATATTCTAGTGTCAGTGTCTTAGCTAAGTATGCAAAATAGATGGCAATTTTAGGCCAAGTTAGAATAGTATGGCAGTGAAGGGGATAATGAAAGCTATGGTTCGTATTCTCCTAACATCTCTTCCTTAACGATTTATTTTCCAAGCTACTCATTAACATCCCTTTGTTTGTTTCTTATGTCTTCAATATCGACACAGATGGTATGGATAACACACAGCTGTCAGACTTTTTTTTAGATAAAGTTTTCGGAGCCTGGATGTTTATTAAGCCTTTCATGGTCTAGACAGCTCTTAATACTGCATTCTGTGGAAAGGTACTGAGTGGTGAGTTGGAAGGAAGGAAAGCTGATGGCATAGGACGGAGACATGCTGGAAATTTGTTCACCCCCCTCCCCTTACTAAAGTGTCTGGCTATTGAAAGATAGACAGACATATAAACTTTAGTACTTTTATACGTTCCATAATCTGACGATGAATTTATGAAGAAAATATGGCAGTAGCAAGAAAAAAGGTCACGGTACTGAGAGGGACAAGTCCAGTAAATGTTTTATTACAATGTACTGATTTACTTGTGTTTTACAGACTGAGAATGCGAAAACATTTTTCACCAAAGCGGAACTACGAGCGACCGGTCACCATACCTGCAACAACCACCATCGTTAGAACCACCATAGCTTATGCCAACCACCGTCAGTACGCCAGCCACCATTCTCATCAACCAGAGGTAATAGATTGGCTCCTGGCCTTTGAAGATGTCATGGTACTGAAGAAATTAATGGAGATTTTCCAGTTCCTAAACTAACAACTCTGTAAGCTGAACAAAATAGCCTGGCATTAGCACGAATGAAGTACCAAAGATTTAACACTGCAAGATGGCGTACGATTGTGTCGGCACAAAAATTTAGCGACACCGAATGGATGTTGCTGATTGTACGTTTTTGTTGGTATCTGTATATAAAAGCAGCTGATAAATGCTTGGTCAGATTAGATTTGGCACCATTTTTTTTTTTCCCCAGATTGACCTAAGAACAAGATCCTGTCAGAGGTAGTGTTTGGACGCGAAGTCGCAGTAAAATGATCTTGTTTACGAGTGATGTGTTAAAAAAATGGGGTCTAAAAGGACGCACGCAACATACTCATCGCTATTAGTCGAATATGTTTACGCCTGAGCTAAAGTATTTTGATAAGTGTCGACAAAATAATGAAATGCAGTACTTAGTACTGCACTAAAATATATTCCTGCCTATCAATATTCTATTCAGGCTTCCTGCAGATTTTGTAGTGCTGAGGGATATCCTAGTAGTTAAAGGTTTAGACGTAACTCCATTAGCTGTCATGGATGGGACAACTCGCCAGACGTTTACGTAAGATGATTCAGAACATTAATACTGTGTGTTAACCTTTTCATGGTCGGGACAATTGTAGGATATTATTTTCCACAAAGCACTAGACTGTTTTATTCAGCAGTCCTAGAAACCTGAGAATTAATACTGTCACCATTAACCCTTTCATAGTCGAGACAGTTCTAGGAACCTTTTTTTTTTTTTTTGCCAAATGGAGCCTAAGAGCGTTAGGTTTATCACTGCCATGAACATAAATAATCCATTCAAACACCAGATTAATTTGTTAGGACAAGACAGGGTCCATTATGTCAGTCATAGGGTGGTTGTCTCAGTAGCTTTCCTACCACCTCTTCCACAGTGATTTAAAATAAGTTTTATCCTAACCCCTTCTGTGTTAGTGAGACGAGCTTTAGCCATACTAGAATGACTGCACAAGAAAATAACGAGGGCGTAAAAGACAGCGTAATAGAATAACCAGGGCGTAATATGCACAGGAAATCTCTGAGCAAAGGTGCTGCGTAGTCTACGCCTTCTTGAAAACTGGTATGTGTCACGTTTTGTATGCCATAATCGCGAGGATTATCTTGTTAAAATGTTTTGAACTAATAATTACTCTGAAGGAATATAATTTGTGATTAGTTAAAACTGCATTTATAAACTAATCAGTGTGAAAAATTCAATTACTATCTATCTATTGCCAGACGCCTCAATCCCGTAAGGGGAAGCCACAAGCAAATAGCCTCCATGTCGCCGTCCAATGCCACTTCACTGCCCCTGCTCCCAGCTCAATTACTGATAATTTGGAATCACCTTCAATAATTGTAAAAACTTATTTTGATGCAACTAACTGACAATAAACCAACTTTGAACTGAGTGCCATTTATAATTCACCGACTTTGAACTGTTGCCGAGAAACTTGGGGATCGGAAAGTTTCACAGAGGGCTACTGTACAGGATTTCTGGACTTCATACGAGGCTGTGTTGAGTTCATGTATTTCTTAGAGGAGTACTGTATTTTGAGGGAGGTTACTGAATCTCCTGGAGAACTACAACGTACGGATTACTTTATTCTGTAGAGGGTTGCTGCACTTCGTAGAGGGTTACAGTGTATTCTTATGTAGAGATACTATTTTACAGGGATGTTCCGCGGAGGATCTGTAGTGATTCGCAAGTGTTTGTTAGTTTCTTATAGATCTGAGCGATCAGTAAGGGGACCTGGTTACATAAAAGGATCCCGAGGGACTGCACCAGGGTTCTTTGTCATATCAAGAGAAATTGTCTCGTAAAAGGCTGTGAGAGGTTTTGTGGAAGTCAGTTTGGAAGATGGTATGAGTGTTTTCTTGTTACTGCATAACTAAGATATATTTACTGATATTGCAGATGATTAAACTACCAACTTTTATCTTTTGGTATAAAACACTAAACCTTTTACTTTCCTCAATGATCCTGGCTGCTGTGTTTATCTCCCGTAGGTGGTGTGAAGACAGCTGGTGCAGAGGGTTGACTCAAGAAGACTGTCTCTAAAGAACTCGTGGCACTCCGTCAAAAAAGACTCGTTGCTCTTTTATAACTCTTCTGAAATAAAATGTAAGTAGTAGCATCCGTTTATCCATATACCAATATCGAGACCTTCAACGTTCATATGTTCAGTACAGAAACCTAAGAGTAAGTATTTCATAACAATCCTCAAAACTGAACCCTAATTTAATTTCTAGCTATGCTCATTAACCCCTTTCTAGCTGTTTTCAATAACCCTTTTACACAAGCACCTAGAGACTCCAACTTTTACGACGCACACGAAGTTTACAATAAAACCTGCTTCATGACACTGCGAAGGAATTGACCACAACTGTACAGTAAATAAATTACTGCTGAAGAATAATTAAGATTTCAAGTGCTACAATACAAATAACAATCACGAATATACTAAAATCATAATTTGTCAAATACTATACAGGATGGTGTTCGTTAAGTGATACACCTCATTGGCAATGAACAAAACCATAATACACTAGTGCGTTATGCTATGCCACTATACAGCTTGAAAATAACCTTGCCACCACCACCTGTGTCAGATATCAAGGGACCTACTTCAGAGGTGACTAGCAGAAACTACCAGTCTAACAAATAATCTAACAAATGAAGTGTAATGTCCTGGAAAACGTGAAGAGAAGTACAGTACAGAACATAATACTTACCAAAATACTTTTTCTCAACCTCTTCCAGCAACTGCTAGAAAGCTGGTTTTGGCATTTGGCCTATCGTCCAGTCCTTACAAATCATACAAGCCAAAAAGAAAACAATCTACATCAGTAACTCACAAGACAATAAGGTATAACTGATAAATCGCCAAAGAACTGGTGACACGAAGTCACCAATACTAATTAAAATATGGCTCTATGTCAGTGTCCAAGACCCGTATCTTAAAAGATCTTAATCTTTCGTATAAAAAAATTTATCAGCAAATTAAACCCAGAAATCGTTTTGCCTTGTCGCATTTTCCACTTTATAATTTTAGTCTTGTTTCGATTCGAAGTTTTGGCAGATTTATTTAGTTACCGCTAAGACATGAACATAAACAACTGACCTTACACAACTAAATCTCCAGAAATTAAGACAAAAGCATAAACAAATGATCTTAAGCTCAATAAATTAAGAAAAAAGCAGAAATAAATGATCTTAAGCACAACCCTAGCATGGGTAAATAAATAGTCTTCTACACAATTTATGGGTAAGACATAAGAAAATAAACACAAACCAAGGATCTTATACATAACCTGAGCTCACGAAAGAAGACACATGTACAAACATAAACTAAAACCAAGGATCTTATACATAACTTAAGCTTGCGAAAGTAAGACACATATACAAACAATTTATCGTAGGTCCACATGAAAACAAATGAAAACAAATTATCTTACAAATTAAGCCGACGAAATTAAAAGAAAAAGCATAAGAAAATTATCATATACATACACAGTACATTTAAATTATTATTACATTACATCATCTAATCCAGTGTGGCCCCATAAGGAGCGTAGAAGCCCTGTGCTAGGCAAGTTAGTCCTGACATTTAAGATGAGAGTGACCAGCCTCACTCATCTCTGAGTGGCGTTACGTGAGCAATAAACTCCAACCATCCCTTGGATATAAACCTACACAGGTTCAATCCGGCTGGAACGCCTTAATTACCGACTAAACCACCAGGCGCCATAGTTTGGTTATATGGTTACCACCCAGCGTAATAAATGGCTTCCTGGTGAACAACAAACCATTAGGCTTCTCACTCAGTGTAGAGTCACCCACAGACAGAAGGAAGAGAAAAGAAAGAAGGAAAGAAAGACAGAAGAGGAAGGCAGGAAAGAAGAAAGGAAGAGATGAAAGGACGGTCACCCGAGAGCAGCACTACATCGAGTGAGTGGATGGTGAGCGCCCCCACATACCACCAAATTATTACTACCATTATTATTATTTACAACAACAACAACTACTACGACTATTTTTACTTTTACACTGCTGAAGCAGGAAGTTGATAAATACATGAGAACCAGTTTAACATTTATTCCTTCATGGGTAACCTCAGAAACATAACGCTGAGTGACTCCAGGTTCCTCACCAGTACACGCCACGATAACACCCTCAGTTCATCAGGCCCTTTTATTGGTGTATTCTTGCTACCACCAGACAATTTTATGCAGCCTAATTTCTTGAGCCCTGAGACGTAATTTATATTTTCATTATCATCCTACTATATTTTATTCAGCCTACGAAAGATCTATGGTAATGAAAGGGGTACTGAAGGTCATGAGTCTACATTTTAAAGTCTCCCATCAATTTAATAAAACCGTCTACAAAGAGCAATAATAATAATAATAATAATAATAATAATAATAATAAAGTACGAAATCAAGCTGAAGAAGAGTTGGGGGTATCTCATTTTGTAGCAGGGTAAATGAAGGCTACATCAAACTTTACAACTCTTAAAACTCTCATAATCTGAAGAAAACCGTCTGGAATAGCAAGAATATAACTAAAAAAGAGGTCACGGTACTGAAGGGGTTAATGAAGAGAACAGGGTCGAGGGATGTGGATAAATAAATGAACTGTACATTCTTTCTTAACGATTACCACTGGAAACTTTTTGTGTGGATGGAAAGGAATGTTGGCAGTAATCCCTCCAATATCCGACTTAATAGGGCCATAGGCAGGTCCAAATAGTGGTCCTGTCCGGATATTGGGCCCCAGCTTATGGACTTGTACTTATGGACCCTATCTCAGAGAAACACCTATACAACTCCCTCTGGACATGCATAGCACCTATTTAAGACCCAAATCACACCAATAAGGCACATAAATGACTGAAATAAATGCAAAAGAAGCATAAAATGAGGGTTTTGAGGTAGGTTCATACAATATTAAACATTCTGGTTACTGGCTCCTGGACTGGTACTTATGGACCCTAACCTAGCCTAACTCAGAAAAACACCTTCCTACTGCACATGCATAGCTCCTAACACCCTATTTACACCAATAAAGAACATTAAAGAGTGAAATGAGGTGTTTGAGGTAAGTATAGTATGGAAAAAAGTACAGTATGAAACATTCTGCCTACTTACAGCAAGTCCATGGCCATCTCGATGAATAACCGCCTCCTCTCGGGCTCTGACAGTAAGAAGGATTTCCTGAAGCACTTCCAGTACACTGTTCATGAAGTCTTGCACTGAACTTAGTCAATCGCACTCAGAAGTCCGTTCTCTTCACAGTGCGCACTCGTCTAACTTATGCTCCATTGTAACTTACTAAGTGTTGCACTCTGCACTTTAACTTTTCCCACTCTTCTAACCATTTTCTAAAGCAAAAACAAACAAGTCTATTTACGTTAAATTTTGTTCCAAATTTGTCATCTCACTCACAACTGTAAATCCTTAACACAACACTGTTTTTTTCACTGCACAACACTGTAAATTCCCGTGTGGTCTAGTGGAGAAGTTCTTGCTGTTTAATCACTGTCAGAGTCCGAGAGTATCACAGGTGACCTAGGGGTGTGTCGCTGGGTCGTGGTGATGGCGTACCCACTGCAGACGACTCTGAAGATAGACGCAAACTCATGTCGAGTGGTGGCTCCACCGTGGCTGATGTGCTAGGCTGTGGCTCGGAGCATGAGGGCCTGTCTTGGGGAGGCAACGGAGTGGAGCCAGGGCTGGACACAGCGGGGGTCACGGGCCTGAAAAAACTGTCAATGGTTGATTGACGCAAGGACTGACGATTCTGACGATTGATGATGCACTGCCTGAAAGCACGCACTTCCTCCACAAGTCCCAAGGGCCCAATCTCCCTGTCGCAGTCCAGGTGTTCCAGGTAGTCGAGAATGAACTCTAGGTGTTCCCGGAGTGCGCTCAGCTTGGGGATGGCTGGAGTAGTGTCATGTTGAGAGGAGTCCGCATCATCATCGCCGTCCTCGTTGGAATCTTCAAGCTGGGTACTGACACCTGCAACTGAAGATGCGATCTCGATATCAGACAATGTCTGATACCCATGATCGCCCTCGTCGTCATCCAACCACTCACGCACATCGTCCACATCAACATCGTCGCCATGCGTACGGAACCGTGCATGGAAGTCATCCACGTCAAACCCTAGAAAATCGTACTCCACATCCGTTCCGAGAAGCAGACGAGACCAACCATTTTCTAGAGACTTGACAGGGACTTCCTTCCGTGCACTGGCCCAGTTGTAGATTGCAAACTTGATGTTGTAGCGGCGAAGGTTTTCCAAAGTCTGCTGGCCTCGCGTGTCCCGTCCCTCCCTGCGCTCGTCCTTGTCCTCGAGAACAACCATCACCTTGTCCAGGAACTTCCGTCAGTATAGGCGCTTTGTTGCCACGATCACTCCTTGGTCCACTGGTTGGATGAGAGCAGTCGTATTAGGTGGCAGAAACATGCACCTAATCCGGCCATTCTCAGCCACCAAGTCCTTGTCGCACGGGTGGGCAGGTGCATTGTCGAGGAGAAGGAGGGCCTTTACCTGGTCGTGCGGAATTTCCAGTGTCTTCGTCTGGTAATTGATGACCTCCTTGATGAAGTGGCAGTGGAACCAGTCACTGAAGATCTGGGCTGCAAACCATGCCTTCAAAGAATGGTACCAGACAACAGGAAGGACATCCATCACCCCACGAAGACACCGAGGCTGCTTTGCACGGCCAACAATAACGGGGTTAAGCCGGTGCATGCTGTTAGCATTGGCACAACACAAAGCAGATATCCGTTGCCTGGAGAGCTTGCGGCCAGGTACACGCTTCTCCGTCTCCTCGGCTAGAGTGTTCGTTGGCAAAGAGAGATAGAATAAACCAGTTTTGTCAGCATTGTAGACTTGACTGAGAGTGAGGCCCTCCCTGTCGATCAAGCACTTCACCTTGTGCCGAAACTCGTCAACTCCATCCTCGTTAGCGTTCAAAGCTTCACCATGAGCTTTACGGTTGGTAAGGCCATGCCATAACTTGAACGCGAACAGCCAACCCTCAGATGCCCTGAAGTCTAGGGCGTCGTGAAGCCTGGCGAACTTCTCAGCAGCAGCCTTCAGCTCCGTACCACGTACCATCACACCAGCAGCACGTTGCTGTCGATACCAAATCAACGTGGAGTGGTTGATTTCAGCAAACCTGGGAGTAAACATCACCTTCCTCTCCACATTGCGTTTGCTTCTCAATGAGAAGTCAGCCGTGTACTGTATGAGTTTGTCTCGGGATCTCTTGATATCGAACAAAGTAGATCAGGCCAGGTTGAACTCGCGGAGGGTGCGGGAAGAAGACCACCCCGCATCTACTTTCTCCAATATCTCCCGTTTCTTCTCCAGAGTCAACACCACTCTCTTCCTCTTCTCAGGTGGCAGGGCCATCATCACACACACTAATAAGAGGCCTGAGAGCAGCAGGAGTGCCTGCACCAGGTAAGGAAGCACTACAAAAGCGAGCATGTGGGCAGCCACGACAACGAGCGTGCACTCGCGGCGAGAGACAGGCGGAAAGTGGGGAGGATGCAGGGGCGCTCTATTGGATGTCGGAGGAATGACGCACCACAACAAAGCTGCCCCAAGCCGCGTGCGGCAAGTTCAAATTACGGGCGAGATTTTTTTTTTTTTTTTTTTTTTGTGCGGTTTTCGGACCATTTTGGGAATATTGGATCCCGGGACGATTATGTCCGGTTAGTGGGGATGTTCGGATATTGGGCGTTCGGATATTAGAGGGATTACTTTGAAAGGACGCATTTTTTTAACTAATGGTATATCCAGACGATTTTATTCAGCCTGAGATTTTTGGAACTGAAGGGAGTTCAACACAGCCTTCAATAACACCTTCCCTACCCGGGGGCTCTCTTCAGTTGAATAAAATGGTCTGGAAGCTGCAAAAAATGAACTGAAAACTTGCGTCCTAGGAGTGAATTGCGTAATCCTTTCAACCTAAGTACGTGATTTATTCTTGCTGTCTCCAGACGATTTTGTTATGCTTTGGAGAGGCCATTTGTAGCGGCGGGTTACAGTGTCTCCATTAACCCCTTCACAACCTGGCCTCCCCTTAAACTGAATGAAATCGTTCCAAGGAGGCCGAAATATAATCAAACTATATAATGGGCGTAGCAGAGATTAATGGACTTTTGAAAGCGTTCTAATGTGAATAAATCTGATGCAGAATGGAGCAACTGCTTCTGTATGAGGACATTATTTATCATCTCATTTTTGTTGATATTAGACGATTTTCTTCAACTTAGGAATACAACTCTCTTGAGAAAACAATAAAAATAAAAGGCATACTAGTACCGAAGTGGTTTGCCACTGAGATTACGTAATTTAATTCTATTCGCGCTACTTCAGACCATTTTATCTCATTAGGGACATGTAGAGATCAAGGAGTTAGATACAGACATCATTTACCCCTTCACTAACAGAGGACCACTAACCTGAACAGAATCGTCTGGAGGCAACAAGAATCGAATACAAAGGGAATCCTCGAGTTGAAAGGATTTATTACAGTTTTGAGAAAGTACTGTTTGACGTGAAGGTGAGGAGTAATGCTGGTGAAGAGTGTGCAGTGGTGGTGGTGGCAATGGTGGTGGAGGGCTAGGCAGAGGGAAGTGCTAAATGTTTGCTGTAGGCTATGGTACTGTGTGTGTGTGTGTAATTCACCGGGTCGGTCAGGATCACTTGATGGTCGTGATCGTCAGCTTTTACCCTCCCGGAAGGGAGCTGAGAGCTCATATAGTCCGATCTAAGGGCAAGGCTGTGACCTTCACACACGCACACACCCGTCCCCTTGCTCGAGGGGGACAGTAACCACCCACTTCGTCAGCAAAACTTTTAGCAACCTGAGCGAGGCTCGAACTCCCGTCCACCAGTTGGCAAGCGAGAACGTTACCACTGCACCAGTGTGTGTGTGTGTGTGTGTGTGTGTGTGTGTGTGTGTGTGTGTGTGTGACAGAAAGGAAGAGAGAGCAGGATGGGGGAGAGAGAAGGGTAATACAGTGAGGAGTATGGTGATTATATATACTGTATATACAGTATATATATATATATATATATATATATATATATATATATATATATATATATATATATATATATATATATATATATATATATATATATATATATATATATATATATATATATATATATATATATATATATATATATATATATATATATATATATATATATATATATATTGTTACGGAACAGAGAAAGATAATGTACACATTAAGTGAGAATACTAAGAGTCACTACTGTCCCGTAAAGTTCCAGGTTCAAAACAAAAGAGTTAGGTAAAATTACAAGTTAAAGTTTAATGCTTAAACTAACAACAAAACATTCAGGACTCATAAGGATAATGTAATGGCAAAAACAGGTTAAATATATGGTTAACTGCAATAGCCTCTATTAACACGAAATTAGCAAGAATAAATTTATCTAAGTCAGCCCTGATAAAATGAGATACCAGATAATACTCAGTGAATGCCAGATAAATAATTACAGATACAAACTATTATCAAAAACGACTGACATAAAGAACCCCACACGGATTACAAAAACTTCACTAGGCCTACAAATTAAACTTATGCTATACAGTACAAGAAAAAATGCAACAACAGTTATACTCAAATTACACACAGCTGCTAGATGGTTGGAGATTTCTTGAGCACTCACAATAATAATAATATCTGTACAGGGGAGGACAGAGATGTGAACAAAATGAGGAGCAGATCTAAGTGGCAATGATGCAGAGATTGAGCTCATTATATAGGGGCCAGGAGAGCTTGATACAACTTGTAATAAGGACGCGCAAATGAAGCCATGGGGACAAAGAGATGACAATCCCGCAAAGTATAACAGAGATGTCGACTTACTCTACTATAACGGTAGAAGGGGGGGACTGAGGCAGAACACGCTCGTGATCAAACATGCAGCATACTGTGCGTTAAAATTACACAAAGGATGATGAAATCATAGGCTATGTAACAATATATATATATACTGAGAGAGAGAGAGAGAGAGAGAGAGAGAGCAGACCAAAACAAATAACAGGAGTGTATGTGTGTTTAGGTGTATATATAATTGCTATTAAATCAGGAGATTGCACATAACTCGCCAGAGAGTTGGGATAAAGTGTTCAACTCCTGGTGTTTCAAGATGGCATCTCCCCTCTTGGCCTCACATCCTCGTATGGATTAGCTTGAACTTCCTCGAATCAAATGACGTATTTTATTGATTTATTCCTGCAATCTTCTGACGATTTTATTCACTCTAGCGAGAGATTTTTTGAACTAAAATGAATAACATTGTCAGTAGGCAGTAAGAACAATCCATTAGTATATGGCATCTGATGCAAAGGGATCAAAATATCATACATATCAATTTTGGATTGAGAGGATAACGGATATAAATATCTTTCTCTTCATAACAAGCTAAGATAAACCTTTCCAACAGATTCTATAACATGATTTTTATATATAGGTAAATATATTTGAATTTTGCATCAACATGTAGGAATAATTTTACTATATATACGGTATTTTAATAAATTCTACCTCGGTTTTTATATAGCAATAATGTTTACAACAAAATAATGTGATATATGATGTACATATCAAGTCTTGTAACCAATGTTCCTCTAACTCCCAACTGTGAGACCGAGAGGATGAGACAACCCCATGGCACTCAGGTTAGTAGATGTATTTAATTTATCCCATGCACTTACGGTGGTGGCGACCATCATCCACTCACTTGATGTAGTGCTGCCTACTTCTTCCTTAGCCTTTATCATTCTTTTTCTGTGCCTGCCCTCCTCTCTTCCTATTTCTCCCATCTTTCCTGTCACTACTTAATGCTTTTCTTTCCGTTACAGGTGGCTTTACATTCAGTGACAAGCCAAATGGTTTCCTGTAAGCCAAGAAACCATTTACAACGCTGGGTGGTAACCATATAACCAAACCATACGTGCTCCCTACGTGTCAAGTCGGTTGGTGGAGGGTTAGTGGCAGGAGACAGGACCAGCATTACCGTTAATCCACACTGGTTCTCACGTCATCTTTCCACATGTTCTCCTTTAGTGGCCAGGACAACAGAGAACGTGGCATATCTAGGAGTTCCGGACAGTAAAGACCTCAGACAGTGTGTCGATGCGAGAAATAAAGCAAATAGTGTCCTAGGATTTATTTCACGAAGCGTGAGGAATTGGGCATCTAAATTTATCTAGCATTAGTAAGGCAACACTTAGTTTATGCCGTGCAATTCTGGTGTCTGAACTATAATCTTTTTTAAGAGGAAAAAATGAAACACACACACACACACACACACACACACACATTACAGGTCTCTTCCATTCATAAAAAAATGTAACAGTTGGACTTGCACAGCAGTACTGTAGGTTGAAATTTGGGGAAAACAACTTTGGGGAAGCGAGTTCCAAAGAGACGAAGTTCCGGGAATAAATGATACGCGGAAGTTCTCAAATATGGCAGTGTGACAGTGAATGGATTTAAATTCCTTAGAAAATGTGCAGCGATGACAAATGATACCTGATAGTCAGAACCTTTCCTATGAAGACAGACTAAAAAAAAATTACCTGTACTCACTAGGAAGGCGACAAGTAGGGGAAGACTTAATTGAGGTGTCAGGGTGGATGAAGCGAATAAATAAGGGAGAGATTAGCCAGGTACTTACAGTGAGAACACAGGATAGAACTAGAAGAAATTGTTTCAAAGTAGACACTCCGTTTAGTAAAGAAATAGGAAGAAATTGTTTTGGCAATATAGTACACGTATGGAATAAGCATGTGCAGGAGTAGGTGAGAATGAGAGGGCAAAAGAAGGAGTGTGTATTGTTGTGAGTAAAAAAGGAGTGTGTATTGTTGTGAGTAAAAGATGGAAGAACAACATAAGAGAGTATGGATCATTTGGCTCAAGGACTGTGTGGGTAAGATTGAAAGTTGGCATACACATGTGGGCGATTGTGCGTGCATGCGCCAACGCAAGATCGTGCAAGCAGAGTGAGAGAAGAGTTCTGGACAAATGTGGAAGTGCTCATGGAAATTTAAGAAAGAATGAGAGAGTGTTGTTGATTGGTGATATGAATGGTAAAGTAGGGAATGTGAAGGTGAATGGAATAGTTGGTGAGTGGGGTGTGCCTGCCGAGATAGATGAGAATGGCAGTGCGTTAGTGGGCATTTGTGCTGGGAGGGGGTTGGTGATAGCCAATACCCACTTCAGGGACAAAATGATCCACAGATATACATGGCGAGTGATGAGAAGGGTGGGTGGTATACTGAATGAAAGGAAGGCAATGATTGATTATGTGTGCGTGGATGAAAGGATGCAAAGATGTGTAATGGATGCAAGAGCTTATAGAGGTTGGGGAAGTGGGACTTTCTCATCACTACTTAGTGGTGGCCCGAATCAAGATCCAAGTAAGAAGGAGAAATAGAAGAAGGGAAGGATGGGAGGAAGGAGTAGTTGCAAGGAGAGAGGAAAGGTTACAAGAGGACGAGAAAAAGGCAGAATATAAGAAAGAAGTGGAGTAATGATTGGGTAAATACAGATTGGAGCAGATGGGGGACGTGGAAGGTGTGTGCAAGATATTCACAGAAGAAATCTGTGCAGCATGTGAGGTGGTGTGTGGGGTGAAGAGAAGACTAAAGGGGGTGCGGGGAACAGCATGGTGGAATGAAGAGGTGAGAGAGGCTGTGGCACAAAAGAAGAAAGCATACAGTGAGTGGATGAGAAACAGGGGCATGGAAGAAGTTGAGTGATGGAAGAGAGCGTTATACATAGAGAGGACGAGAGAGGTGAAAGATTTGTAAGAGAGAGTAGGAAGAGAGTGGATGAGGACTGTAGAAGGAACTTGAGTGTAAAGTGGAGGGAATGTAAGAAAATGTTCTGGAAAGAGGTAAAGAGAGTTAGACAGGGTACCAAAGAAGTTAGTTGGGGAGTGAAAGATAAAAATGGTAGATTACTGGTGGAGAAGGAAGAAAAGGTGAGCAGATGGAGAGAACACTTTAAGGAACTGCTGAACACAGAGAATGAAAGTAATGCAAGTACAAGTGGCTGGGAAATGGCTGGGAGAAGGAGGGATCTGAGAAGAAAGGAACAAATCAGTAGGATGGAAGTTGCGGAAGCAATGAAGAAAGTCAAAATGGGGAAAGCCCCAGGAATTGATGGAGTGTGTGGTGAAATGCTGAAGCATGGGGGAGAGATAGTAGTAGAATGGATGTGGAAGATGTGCAGATTGGCCTGGGAGGAAGGTGAGTCCCGGAGGATTGGAAGTCAGGTATAATTATTACCCTGTACAAAGGAAAAAGGGAAAAAGAAGTGTGGTAATCATAGAGGCATTTGTCTTCTTAGTGTAAATGGAAAAGTATATGGTAGGATACTTATTGACAGAGTTAGGGAAATAACAGAGGAATTAGCTGGAGAAGAACAGGGAGGTTTTAGGATGGGAAGAGGTTGTGTAGATCAGAAATTCATTCTTAGATCTTTAGTGGAAAAGTTTCTGGAGAAGGGAAAGAAGTTGTATAAGGCCTTCATAGATTTGGAGAAAGCATATGTTTGGGTGGATAGACAAAGATTGTGGAAAGTATTAAGAATCAGTGGAGTAGATGGGAAGCTGTTGAAGGCCGCAAAGAGTATGTATGAGGGTGCTAAGGCTGCAGTTCATGTAGATAGTGAACTGAGTGAATTTTTCTATTTGAAGGTTGGATTGAAACAAGGATGTGTCATATCCCCATGGTTGTTCAATCTGTATATGGATGGGGTTATAAAAGAGATACAAGGTAGGCCAGTGGATGTTGGAGCAGCCCTAGTGAGAGAGAGGACAGTGTTTGGAAACTACCTGTACCGTTGTTTGCAGATAATACTGTGTTGTTAAGTGAAGATGAACCGTAGTTGCAAGGCTTGGTGGATGAGTTTGGGAGTGTGTGTAAGAAACAGAATCTAAAGGTGACTGTAGAGAAAAGTAAAGTTATGGTCTTCGAGAGAAGTGAAGTCAGTGACTGTACAGTGAGGGTGGATGAGAAGGAAATGAAAAATGTGAGTGCATTTAAGTACTTGGGTAGTGTGATGGGTAAGGATGGAAGCTTGGAGGAAGTGCTTGAAAGGGTACCACAGGGAAGAATGGTTGTTGGTTTCTTGAAAGCAGTGATAAGAAACAGGGAAGTGAGCATGGAAGTGAAAAAGCTACTACATGACAGTATTGTGATTACTCCTTTTTTTTTTTTTTTTTTTTTTTTTAACGCCAGGTATCCCCGAAGGGCTAAGGCGTTGCCTCTGGGTAGAGGACTTTTGGATTGGAGCATGTAGCATTTTATGACCGGATGCCCTTCCTGATGTCTACCAATGACCCTTGGGTGGATTCGATCCTCCGACCCTTCAGTCAGAGCGGAGCGCTCTAACCCACTGAGCCACGGCTGCTACGTATGGAAGTGAAACTTGGACCATGCTGGAGGGAGAGAAGTCACAAGAGAGAGCAGTGGAAATAAGTTATTTGAGAGGAGCATATGGAGTCACATGGATAGGCAGACTGACAAATAAGGAAGTGAAGAAGCATTGTGGTGTGGATGTGGATGTATTAGGATGCGTTAGGAGAAACACACTGAGGTGGTTTGGCCATGTGGAGAGGAAGGAGAGTGAGAAACTGACGAGGAGAGTGTATGTGAATGAGGTGGAGGGAGGGAGAGGGAGGAGAAGGCCAAGGATGAGATGGAGAGATGAAGTGGAGAGGTATATGAGAGAGGGGGTGTCAGCTGGGAGCAGGGCAATGAAATGGCGGGAGACAGGGCGACATGGAGAGGATTAGGCAACCCCTTACAGGATTAAGGCATCTGGCAATAGATAGATAGATAGAATGTACTAAGACATAGTTTAAATTCAATTCTATCCATCACTGGTACCCAATGAATCTCAATTAGGAACGAGGTAGTCGAGGTTCTCAGGGGGAGACCAAAGATAAGCCGTGCTGTCCTGCTCAACACAGACTGTATTTCTGTTAGTATATTATTTGGAAGACGAGTCCGCAGTGAATTACAATAATCGACACGTGACAAGACCACTGAATGGACCAATGTTAAAAGGCAATGTCCATTCAGGAATTTTCTCATGGAGAACAGATTTCTAATATGCAAGTTACATCCTCTGACAACTTGCTAAATATGTTCTTGGTAAATTAACTTTGAATTAAAATAAAAATCCAGATTTCGAACAGTACTGACTTGATAAGCTGTGACACACCAATGTTCAAAGCCAGGACATTACCAGTGTTGTCACCCCTTCTGTTTCCTCTGATGATGATGATCTCAGTTTTACCATCACTCAGCTCAAGTTTCCTCCTAGCCATCCAAATCTTAATATTAGACTTAGAGATTCAAGCTTACTTTTGGTATTGTTAATATATGGCACCTTAACATAGAGCTGGGTGTCTATCTATCTATCTACCTATCTATCTACTGCCAGATGCCATAATCCCGTAAGGGGTAGCCATTTGACCATGAGTTATTTGTTTTACGGGGAGGGGCACTAACCCTCCACCAACCCACCTGTTGACACGTAGGGAGCACGTATGGTTTGGTTATATGGTTACCACCCAGCATTGTAAATGGTGTCTTGACTTACAGGAAACCATTTGGCTTGTCACTCAATGTAAAGCCACCTGTAAAGGAATGAAAAGCAATAAGAAGTGACAGGAAAGATGGAAGAAATAGGAAGAGAGGAGGGCAGGCACAGGAAAAGAATGATAAAGACTAGGGAAGAAGTAGGCAGCACTGCATCAAGTGAGTGGATGATGGTCGCCACCAGAGCTGGTTGTCATCGGCATAAAAGTGATAGGACACGTCAAGAGTGTCAAGTGAAGAAGATAAACTACTCATGTAGACTGTAAATACAACTGACCTAAAACTGATCCTTGTGGGACTCTAAATAGAAGGGGTGCAGAATCAGACCTAGCATAATCAACAACCACTTTCTGAGATCAGTCCGATAGATACAACTGAAGGAGCAAAAGAGCATTATCACAAATGCCATAAAAATACAGACCATCCAACAACAGTTTACGATCTACTGTATCAAAAGATGCAGACAGATCCAACAGAACTAGGAGAGAGGACATCCCACTACAGGTGTTTGCCACCAAGTCATTATGAATCCTTTTAATGCAGTTTCAGCTGAATGGTATTTTCTGTATGCTGACTGAACAACCTCTAACCCCTTAACTGCCATGGATGAACATTGTTTTTTTCACCCTGGTGAACTGCCACAGCCAATTATACTTACTGGTAGCAACATCACTAACAGCAAAACCCTACATACTTAACTAGTTAAAAATAGCTTCTAACCCCTTCACTCTATGATGACTGAACACTAGTATATCCTGGTTAACTCTTGATGATTTTAGTCTTAGTTGAAAGGTAGCCAGTATCTTCTCCCCTGGCCAGTTATCATCAGTCACATCCTTCATTCACTTCACGATCGGTTTTCCAGCTTCTCTCAGTATTTTGTTCTGCCAGGAGAGAAAATATGAGTGAATTGAAATGTATCTGTTAGATTAAATTCTTAACCCACCAATGATTATAATATACTAATCAGATACTTCATTCCAACTATATCAGACATTACTGTGCACAAAAAAAATAAATAAATAAATAAAAACCTCCTTACATCTTGTAAAAAAATTAGGAGTTTTCTACTGTTTGCTAATGCCAGATCAATTTTATTCAATCCCATTCAAAGTGTTACAAAAATCAAACAAATAAATTTCAGAAAGCACAATATCACTGCATATCCCTGATATCAGATTTTCCTGTAGCAGAGAAAATTCAACTGACAAAAAATAATGACACAATTAGGTCTAAATATATATATACTGTATATATATATATATATATATATATATATATATATATATATATATATATATCATCAGCCATTTGAGTGTCCACTGCAGGACCGGTCTATCCCGAATGAACTGGGGACGATACAGCCAGTGTATCTCTAGGCTGTCTGGTAGGATTGTATGCAGGGTGAGAAGTGCTTGTATATGTAATTGTAGTTGGAGTGGCTTTGGATGTGTGTGTAGTCTATGAACCAAGTGTAATCGGCCCATGCAAGCCGACTGGGTGCAAGCATACTTTATAGTATGCGACAATGGTTCAACCACAGCACCCCTTATATCCGCCAAGCAGTACGTGGGGAGAAGAATGCTCCCAAAGTTTATTACCCTGGCGGGGCACGAACCACTGTTCTTCAGGGTACGAAAATGCACACTTTTTACCACTGTACCACAGAGGCTCCATATATATATATATATATACTGGTACATATATATATATATATATATATATATATATATATATATACTGTATATATATAGCCTACGGGTATATAAAATATTCATTCATCATTCATCGTCCAATCCTACGCTGCCCCACGAGAACCGTAGGAGCCCGGGGCTAGGCAAATTGGTCCTGACATTTGAGATGAGAGTGACCAGCCTCACTCATCCTTCAGCGGAATTACGTGAGCAATAAACCCCAATCACCCCTTGGGTATATATCATCACAGGCTCAATCTGATTGGAGTGCCGTAATGACCCACTAAACCACCAGGCGCCAAAATATACAGAGATATATATGAACATACAGTAATCCCTCATTTATCCGGATGTACAGTATCCGGATACTGGACCTTGCTTCCGTTAAACCATTATACGAATATACTGTACAGTACTTGCTATTATCATCATCATCATCATCATCATCTGGACCTCCTTTCCCATCCTAGGGCAGGGTGAGGAGTAGCAATGTCCAGACAGCCCAAATTTGCCCTGTACAATGGGCCACACTTCCATTCACTCATCATTCAACCCCCCGGAATCCTGGCTCTATCAGATACGCCAAAAACATTCACCACGCTTTGTAGCTTCACATAAACGTATCTGATAGAGTCAACTCGGATGCTGCCATGTTAAAAAGGGGTGCCAAATCCCTGATCATGCACTTCTCCTCACAACATTCATCCAGCCAGCTCAACCTCTTGTCAGTTCCCTAGCCTCACAGATTTCCAAACCTTTCTTCCTCAAACACTCATCCACCATATCTCTCCATCTTCTCCTTGGCCTACCTTGCCTCCTCCCTCCTTCAAATTCGCTCAGATATACCTTTTTCACCACTCTATTGTTATCCATTCTCTCCACATGACCATATCATCTCAGTACACTCTCTTCGATTCTGGTGTACACCGACTTCCTCACTCCACATCTTTCACGAATCACATTATTTCGTATCCTATCCACCCTTTGCACTCCACATACATTCCTCAGCAGTTCCGTCTCCACTGCTCTTACTCTTGACTTTTCATTTTCATGCCACATCATAGTCTCACATCCATATGTTAAAGCTGGCACTAACACTCCTTCAGGTAAGCCTCGTGCAGTTGCAACGCTCAAGCCTCTGTTTCTTATCAAGGCCTTCATTGCACCAGCTACTTTTCTTCCTTGTGTCACTCTACTTTCAACTTCTTTTGCACACTTTCCTCTCTTTTCTATCACTGTACCCAGGTATTTGGACTCTCTCACCAGTTCCAGTCTCTCTCCATTCACTGTAACATTGCACTCGGAGTCACCTCTCTCAATAACCATCACTTTACTCTTTTCTACATTTACTCTCAAGGCACGATGGTCACAGACATCAGCAAAACTCTGCAATAGCCTACCAAGTTCTTGTCCTGTATTTGCAAGCAGTACTTGCTATTATCCGGACTATTATATAAAAGTCCCCGAGAACTTCAGCCGGCCATCTGACATGTTCAAACATTTGGTATCATGGCAGCTGGGCTCTAGTCGTGCAAGGGAAATAGGCCGTCACCCACAACCTGTGCAAAAATGTCTGTCCGCCCCAGTACTGAATGGTCAAAGTTGCACGCCGGGCCGATCACTTTTTACGAACCTCCAGGACTCGAGTACAGTAATATCGACCATAACCCACAAGTGGCATCTAAACATTCGTACGCATCCCCACTGAATGTCCAAAGTCGTATTCCCACCAGGATTAGTCTTTCTCAACTGCCACTGTGTGTCTAACAGAGACCGCAAGCTACAAGTCAGGTGAAAGCACCCATCCACCTCTACACCAAACATTTAAAGTTGCCAGGTCACCGGGAGCAGTTTCCCAACAGCCAATGCACATGTAAGACAAACCAAAAGCCACAAGTCAGGTGAAAGCACCCATCTGCCTTGTGACAGAAGGGTGAAAATCATGCCCACAGCCTCACTTCTCCCCCCCTCCCACCCCTCCTCCATACCCTCCCATGCTCCCCACCTAGCTAGCCCTGCCTCCCAGCTTCCCCCTCACTCCCTCCCCTCCTTCACGCTGAAAGCACTGACCTGTGACTTTTTAAATTTTTTGGCGATTTATTTGAATACTAGTGGTCGTATCAAAATTCTGCAAAATCCACAAGGAAGCTCATGAAATTGTACACCTAGACATATGCTTAACTCTTGCAAGGTGTGGGCAAAATTTTGCACTAGCATGGTGGGAAGTTATAATAGGGTAAGTTTTACTCTAGAACACCATTTATTCTCACTTCAGTTTTGTTATTTTACTCATCAGTTTCCTCTGTTTCTATCAGCTTATCTTACAGTATAAACACCAGCGAGGATGTTGGTATTATACATCATTTATGGCAATATAACCAATTTCTGGTGGCATATTTGGCTGTGGAATTGTGTGTGTGTGTGTGTGTGTGTGTGTGTGTGTGTGTGTGTGTGTGTGTGTGTGTGTGTGTGTGTGTGTGCGCGCGCCCCGGGAGCAGCTATCACTTCTGTCACAAAGATAACTGATTTTCCAACTGCCCTCAGGTTGTTTGTGGATTTTTGTTGTTATGCATTGTTTTCTTGGAGGGGTACTGTACATACATTAGTGTATGGGTAGGGTATTTTTTGCTTTTCGTTTTTTTTTTTTTTTTTTTGGGGGGGGGGGACATGATATTCTTGGCTATTCCTACGTGTGTTTTGTACATACAGTAGTGTATGGGGGGGGGGTTTTGGTTATCAATGTTTTTTTTGGATGGTTTCCTCAATGTTCAAAAATTATTTTGGATATTCCTATGTGTGTTTTGATGCCTATATATGGCAATGACAAGAAAACACTGCCAAAATTAGGAAGGGTACTGGAGATACACTATACTCAGTTTTTTTATCAAGGCGAAGATGCACTTGACAGACTGGTGATTATTGGCTGAATGCAACAATACTTCATAATCTAGTATTATTAACCGACAACAAATATCCGAGGGAGAAAATTTGGATTAGTAAATATTTTTTGGACATGTTGTATTCAGCCAATCATCATCAACCTGTCAAGTGCATCTTCGGCTCAGTAAAAAAAACAGAGTATAGTGTACAGCTAGGGTGTTTATGGTTTTCAGTGTTTTGCCTGGTTTTCTTGGTGTTAAAAATTATTTTTGATATTCCTATGTGTGTTCTGATGTCTAATATAACTGAATGATTGGAATACACTGCCAAAGTAAGCAAAGGTACTGAACAAATAGGTTGGATATTTGTTGGAGGTTGGGTATAGGGGGGTCTGGGTATAGTCGGGGGGATATTGTTCACTATACAGACTCTGGCTCTACCACATCAGATAACTGAGGGACTAATGTATACATACATACATACATACATATATATAGACAGATAGATAGATAGATAGATATATATATATATATATATATATATATATATATATATATAGACAGATAGACAGATATAAATATATATATATATATATATATATATATATATATATATATATATATATATATATATAGACAGATAGACAGATATAAATATATATATATATATATATATATATATATATATATATATACAGTAATCACTCTAATATCCGGACGCCAAATATCCGAACATCCCCACTATCCGGACATAAGAATGTTTCATACTGTACTTTTTTCCATACCATACTTACCTCATTTCACTCTTTAATGTCCTGTATTGGTGTGAATAGGGTGTTAGGAGCTATGCATGTGAAGTAGGAAGGTGTTTTTCTGAGTTAGGCTAGGTTAGGGTCCATAAGTACCAGTCCAGGAGCCAGTCACCAGAATGTTTATTATTGTATGAACCTACTTCTAAACCCACATTTTATGTTTCTTTTGCATTTATTTCAGTCATATATGTGCCTTATTGGTGTGATTTGGGTCTTAAATAGGTGCTATGCATGTCCAGAGGGAGTTGTATAGGTGTTTCTCTGAGTTAGGGTCCATAAGTACAAGTCCATAAGCTGGGGCCCAATATCCGGACAGAACCAATATCCGGACCTACCTATGGCTCTATTACGTCGGATATTGGAGTGATTACTGTATATATATATATATATATATTTCTCTCTCTCTCTCTCTCTGTATATATATATACATATATATATATATATATTCTCTCTCTCTCCCTCTCTCTCTATATATATAAAGAGTACAATATCTATCTATCTATCCACTTATGTACAGTATGTATCTATTTATCCATCTATGCATCGTTACGTTTCGTTTTTAAAGGCTCCAACATGCTTGCATGCGTTGGCCTTGGTCACCTAATGGCGGCTCTCCATGCTGCACGATCCACTGCAGCCTCCCTGTTCAATCCCTTAACCCTGAGGTCACACTTAATGACCTCGTCCCATGTCTTTCTCGGTCTACCCCTCATAACCCCACCCCCAATATTAACACTTCTCACCTTCCTCACCCAATTATCATCCCCCATCCTCTCCACATGTCCAAACCACCTCAATCTACCTCTCCTCATCACAACACCAATACATCTATGTATATATATATGTACACTATACTGTATATATATATATATATATATATATATATATATATATATATATATACATACATACATACATACAGTCAAGTCGCCTAAGGTGCCGATTTCTATGCCACAATTTTCTGACATGGCAAGGTGAAAAAAAAAAAAAACTACGCGCATAAAATACCTCTGGTGTGCAGGTGTGGCAAGGTTTGAAACGCGCCTCTTGCCTTGGAAGCCCCAACCCTACCCCCTCCACTTTAGCACTATCGTCGTCAGAGTTAGGTACTTTCAGTATTTTATGCCCTTAGAGCCCTTTATTATTTATCGTTTAATGTTTATGTTGTGTGTAATACATGCACTGATTGATTGCTTGATTGTATGCCTGTGTAAAGTGAGGGAAAATGGGGAAAAGTGGGGTGAAAAGAGGGACTATGGGCGAACGTCCAGAACCAAATTCCATTTTTCCCATAGGTTTAGTTATTTGTATGGCACGGCTTTCTACAGCGCGGGCTTGGCCCAGAACCAATTAGCCGTGCCTTACGCGACTTGACTGTATCATTATATACTGTATACTGCATACAGAAGACTCTCGATATTTGATTAACTTACTTTGATATTTCGTACCTCGATTGGACTCGCCCGCTCGTCAAAAATTTGTGCCTCAATTTCATAAGTCGTGCTTCGATCACTCAGGCCGGGTTGTGAGCGCAAGTTGATACGCATCTGTTCATCTGTCATGTCACCTACCGGCCACTTGGTGAAGCTTGCCCTCATTCAAATGTTTGAAATGTTTTTTGTGATGACAGAGGCAGTGAAAGCATCAACAGCAGTGGCCATGGTGATTGGGACAAGGACAAGGAAGCAGGTGCTCACTCAAGCGGGGCTGGGGTGAGCACGAATGATGGCAGTGAGGGTGGCGGTGAAGGCTGGCGACAGTGACTCAACCACCGCCTCGGAACCGGTCAGGAAGATTCGCCGTCACAACAAAAACAAGACAATTCATCATCATTAATGAAGAGAGCTATGGGTGATGCTAGAATAAAATTCAAAGGTGACTACAACATGAAAGAAACAAGTTAATTATTGACTAAAGGTGCAACTAATAAATATTATCCAAAGCCTATGCTTTTGAACATAGACTTTGATCAATCCCCCTGAAATACATATATTAAAGTATTGATTAATTAATAATAAGTATATTTACAGAATGACGGAGAACCGTCCAGGGTGCAAACTGTCCTGACAGGGAATCGTCTAGGGTGCAAATTGTCCTGACAGGGAATCGTCCATGTTTTGATGGCGAACTGACTTGAGGGTGAATTGTCTCGGAACCCAACACTTTACCACATAAGCTTCATTCTATCTATTTTAAAGCCTGTATTTCTTGCTTTTCTTGCTAATAGTAAGTAAATATGTACTAAATATAAGCAAATAATGGTTGTGTTATGATTTTGGGTGGGTATAAGTGTATACGTAAGAGTTGATGAGGGTCTGTCGGCGACACGCCGGTCCAATTTACTTATTTTCCAAAAGTTTATCAATTCACACTTCAATAAATCACATTTTGATCATATTTTCGGTCCCAAAGCAGTTCGAAGATCGAGAGCCTTGTGTTTGTGTGTGTATATATATATATATATATATATATATATATATATTGTATGTATATACAAACCAATGCCCTGAAGAACATTTTATTAGCTTGTTTCTCAAAGAAGTCCTGTTCTTTGTCCAGCCTCGCAGTGCCCCGCTGTTTCTCCTCCTCACTCATGTCCTCCAGGTAGAACTGAAAATACAGTTAGTACTGTAGCAGTAACACACCCCCTTCAGCCTGAGGATGTAATTTTTATTTCAGTCCATCAGTCCACTGATATGTTTATCTTAATCTTACTACGACTACACAATTTTATTTAGCCTGTAGTGGCGTGGTGCATGCTGCTGAGTGTCACAAGGGAGTATGTGGTTTGTAGTTTGGGGAGTGGTGTGAAAGAAGGAAGGTGATGATCTGTGATGAGACACTTGATGGTGATTTGCTTCAGACAATGTCAATGAATCTGATGATCACCAGTATGTGTCTGATTATAATTTGTAAAAAGTACATTGAATCTTGCAATCCACTACTATGCACTGATCATAATACAAATATTTTACACTGTTTAAGTTTACTCCCCTCCACCACAGGTACTTCTTGTTGAAGGTGGTGGTGACCACCACCCACTCATTTGATGTAGTGCTGCCTACTTTTTCTTTCACCTTCATCATTCTATCATTTTGTCTGACGTCCTCTCTTCCTATTTCTTCCCTTCCTCCAGCCACTTTTTATTAATCTTCTTTCCATTTAAGGTGACTCTACACTTAGTGACAGGCCTAATGGTTTTTTGTAATCCAAGAAACCATTTACATGTATAACACTGGGTGGTAACCATATAACCAGACAACCTGGGTAGTGTTGAGCTGCTGTAGTGCCTCTGCTAGCTGGGTGGGGTGCCACAAATACGGCATTCACCCAGGAACCACAACTCCAAAATTTTCCCTTCATTGCAAGGCACTGTCAACCACAAGAGAACATCACTTCAATGTATAAGGACTGCCCTGCAGGGGCAACTGCTTGTCTGCAGTTGATAGGTCTGCTTGGCCAGACAGACTGGGGTTGATCAACAACAACAACAACAAGTACCTGTACTTCTTTGCATATCTCCACTTTTACATCAGAAGTACCATACATGGGATAGGTATAGCTGACAAAAAAAAAAAAGGGGGGGGGGGGAGTCTGATGATGACAAGCTATTGATGATGATGTATATGTGAAAAGTATGATAACCAGAAAATTACTTAATAGAAATGCTTTACAGAACACAACCCTTCTGTATATCAAGGGATTATTGCTCGTGATCTTCGTGTTTGAGAAGCTCGTCCTAACAATAATGTGTACAAAATAGAGCTTATTACAGTACGTACATTATCCAGCATCCTTGTGAGAGGTGTTAGCTGTGCTGCAACATATATGTCCGTCCGCCCGGTCCTGTTCACCATATCCTGCACACGGGGCTCTATCACATCCAGTGGGTCCACATGGCCATCACACACACGCACTTCCATTGAACCAGATCCCTGAAGTAAGAGGGTTAGATCTGTGCCTATTGATTCCATGTGGGTTGTTAAATCACTGCCACTACTGCAATTGGTTATGTTATTCGATGAACTCCAGAGGACTTCATTCAACACTGAAAAATCCTAACAGTCAAAAAGCATCATAAACTAACTCCAGTATCTCCTTGTCTGTTATTGGTACACCAGGGAATTTTATGTAGGCTTGCACTAAATGACTTGGTTCAGTCAAGAGATAACCTAGCAGTCGAAGTGCTGAACATAATCAATCTGTTTTCCTCCAGAACATGACCCACAATCCTCCTGAAGTGGAAGAAAAGAATGAAAGAGAAAGGTTAGATTTATCCAGAAGTGGAAGAAGAGAAAGGAATATAAGGATCATACTTATGCAGAAATGGATTAAGAGAAAGAAAGAAAAAGGTTAGATTTACAAGTGGAAGAAAAAGAAAAAGAAAGGTTAGATTTATGCCTAGCGATGGACTTAGAGAAGGCTATTTCCAGTCCATCCAGTTCTAAAAGTCTCCTTTGTGTTGAATAAAAACATCTGGAGGCAGCTGAAATAAACTAGAAATGCATCACTGGATTAAAGGGGTTGAGGCAGACAATCAATTTTCACCTAGGACACAATCCACAATTCTGCACCAGTAAAGGATGAGTTACACATACTGTGCACCTTTTGACTGCATGAAAGTGATAAATTTTCATGACACCCCAACCTTCCCCTAAAAACCCATCCAGCAGCAGTGGAAGAAGAATGATTGGATTTAGGGTCAAGGTTAGACCAAAACTGTCCTATCTTCACAAAACACAGTATCAGGATATAATTCATCCAATTAGATTTAAGCCAGTTGGCTGCACGTGGGTCACCAGTCCCAAATCCTCCCCTACGCAACCCTGGAACAGTGACAGAATTAGATTTAGGGTCCAAGGTGGCTGTATCAACAGATTTAAGTCTGTTGGCTGCACATGGATCACCAGTCCCAAATCCTCCCCTTCACAACCCTGGAACAGTGGCAGAATTACATTTAGGGTCCAAGGTGGCTGTATCAACTTCCCAATAATCAGTTTGTATGTGTGTATATTTCTTCCTTTAAATATACAAGAGCGCTTACTGTGAGCATGACAGTCATTAAAGCTGATGAGTTTTGCTGATGTCCCCATCTTCCTCTAAAACACAGCCCTGTGGGAGTGGATGAAAAATGTGGGTTAGACTTAATGCCTACCAACTATTTCTGCCATGTCCTTATCTCCCCCTATAATACCATCCACAACCCAGCAGTAGTGGCAGAAGAGAAAGTTAAATAATTTCTACAATTAATTCCTTTAATACAAGAAGACAGCTTGCTTATTTTACACTTGCTAGCTCCAGTCAATTATATTAAACTCTGCAAAAGCCTCTTGTATGGAAGAAGAAACAATCTCCATTAACTCTGAGTGACAACATCAGGACTAATGCAGAAAAATGTCACCACTGAAAATGACTAACGAAAGCTACATCTAACAAACCTGTAAACTCTTCTAAGCTAATAAAATACCTCGTGAGGGAACGAATAAAATACGACATAAGCACACAGAAGAGGTTAAAAAGGCCTTGGACGCTCTCAACGGTTATGGAAGCTCCCATGTACCTTATCTTAGTGGGCAGGAGGGGGGAGAAGAGTATACTGTACAAGGTAACAATAAAGTATAATTGGCAAAATAGAACGTTAAGAAAAAGGTGCTAGGGAGCCTCCATAAATGAATATAACACCAGCCATGATGTTGTATTGTAATCAGGCGAGGAGGCTCCCTAGCACTCTTCCTTACAGATTTATTTTTGGATAAGTTAATATCCTTCTGTATGTTATTTATGCAGGGTATGGCAACATCAGAAGGATTTATGTAACACAAGAAAGGACATTAAGGTCTAATATGCAAAATAAATCACTTGGGTAAAGATGTCATGAAGCCTCCATAACTGATGTAAATATAGGCTGAGGCTGGACTAAAAAAATATATAACATATTATAGATACAAGTATAAAGGCAACAACTGGTAAAAACACATCAGAGGTAAAATTCACAATGTAACATTGAGAGTGCCAATGGCCATAACAGGTTGAGTGCTCCATTTCTTGTCTGATCAGCGTAGTTAAGCAACACTGGGTCTGGTTAGTACTTGGATGGGTGACTGCCTGGGAACACCAGGTGCTATTGGCAATGAGTTTTGGTGGCAAGTGGGGGTGCTCACCATCCACTCAGTTGATGTAGTTCTGCTTTCGGTGTCTGCCCATTCCTCTTGTCCTTCCTTCCTCTTCTGTCTTGCTTTCCTTCATTCTTTCCTCTTCCTTCTGCCTACAGGTGACTTTACACTCCCTCTTCTGTCTTTCTTCCCATCATTCTTTCCTCTTCCTTCTGTCTATGGGTGACTCTACAGTAAGTGACAAGCAAAATGGTTTCCTGTACACCAGGAAACCATTTACTATGCTTGGTGGTAACTATATAACCAAATTATGGCGCCTGGTGGTTTCGTGGGTAATTAGGCACTCCAATCGAATTGAGCCTGTGTAGGTTTATATCCAAGGCTTGGCTGAGATTTATTGCTCACGTAATGCCATTCAGGGATGAGTGAGACTGGTCACTCTTATCTTAAATATAAGGACCAACTTGCCTAGCCCCTGGCTCCTAAGCTCCTCATGGGGTAACATAGGATTGGATGATGGATGGATGGATTAATGAGAGTAAAATTTACAAGAAAACACCAGTAAAGAATAAAAAATGCTAAATACCAAGAAAAATAAGTGCTGTATATATATGAAATATCTTGAGATGGTTTGGACACATAAAGAGAAAGGAGACTGAAAGACTGACCTGAAGTGGAGTGAGGCAAAGGATGCAATGGGGGGGATGGGGGGGAGATGTACAGCATATGAATGAAGGTGATATGAATTGGAGAGAGGATAACTTGATGGCAAAAGTCAAAGTGGCACAGGGATAATTTGTCTGTTGTCACCCTTCCTGGGATTTAGTCATCTGCCTATTGATGGGTAAATATGGATATAATAAAATACATAATGCCACAACAAAAATGAGAATTATAATAAGACAATGATATTCCAAGCAATGGAAAAATATGATCAAGGTAACTCTGGTGGAAAAAAAAAAAAAAACACTAAACACTTTCTCTTGTGCTAATGAATGCTATGAGCAAAGTTGAGAGTAAAATCCACACCAGCAAAGCTGAGTTCATACTGCTGCCATAAAAGTCTTCATAACCTTGTCTGCAGCATTTTGAGTAACTGCTACAGAAAACATTAACACTAGTTGCAAAATCTCTAACAATTCTGCATAATGTTTTGGTATGGTCACACCTTATGGCCCACATTTTTTTGGTTAAATAGTTGTGGGTGCTCGCCATCCACTCAGTCGATCCAGTGCTGCTTTGGGTGTCTGCCCTTTCCTCCTCTTCTGTTGTTCTTTTTTTCATTCTTTCCCCTTCCTTCTGCCTATGGGTGCCTTTACACTCCCTCTTCTGTCTTTCTTTCCTTTATTCTTTCCCCTTCCTTCTGCCTATGGGTGACTCTACATTGAGTGACATGTCAAATGGTTTTTCTGTACACCAGAAACCAATTACTATGCTGGGTGGTACCCATATACCCAAATTATGGTGCTTGGTAGTTCGGTGGGTAATTAAGGCGCTCCAATCGGACTGAGCCTATGTAGGTTTATATCCAAGGAGTGGTTGGGGTTTACTGCTTATGTGATGCCACTCAGGGATGAGTGAGGCTGGTCACTCTCATCTTAAATGTCATGGCCAACTTGCCTAACCCCAGGCTCCTCCACTCCTCATGAGGCAACATAGAACTGGATGATGGATGGATGGAAGATCTCTTGCTCTTCTAGATGAATCACTAGTTTCCTTCTGTAATTTTTTATTCCTTTTTTTTATATGCTAGGAAAAATGAACCAAAGGCCATGAGCCCACAAAAAATGTTCCTTCCAATAGAAAAACAAAAAAGACCCGATTATTTCAAGATGGCTGGACACACTGCATTTGAAAGACTGGAGATCGCAGAAAGCAGGAAATACAGACAGAAGGAGACAGTTCCAGAGTTGACCTTTTGCATAAATGAAGGACTGGGAGTAATGGTTAACTCTTGCATTAGAGAGTTGGACAAAAAAGGGATGAGAGTTTGCTGCTAGACGGGTGCTACGCGCCCGTCGTAGAGGTGGAGGAATGCAAGCAGACAGTTCAGAGGAGCGGTAACCATTGAAGCAGCGACAGAAAAGAGATAAAGATGCAACAGTGTGGTGAAGAGACAGAGGTTGAAGGGAGCCAGTAAGAGGGGGAGAGTTGATGAGACGAAAAGCTTTTGACTCCACCCTACTGAGAAGAGCTGTATGTGAGGAACCTCCCTACACATGCGAGTTGTACTCCACACAGGGACAGATAAAACCTGTGTATAGAGCCAACAATTGTGCAGGGGTAAAGAAGGAACAGAGTCGGCTTAGCACACCTAATCTCTTGGGAGCAGATTTTACAAGACATGTAACATGATCTTTCCAAGATAAGTCCCGAGTGAATGAAACCCCAAGCAAGTTCAAGGATGATGCAGGATTAAGCTGAATATTATTCAACATTAGTGGGTATACCTGTGGAAGATTTTGTTGGGTTGATAGGTGTAGGAACTGAGTCTTTGATGCATTAAAAACAACAAGATTATTTTTTCCCCACTCAGAGATACGAGCCAAGTCAGACATTAGGTTTGCCATAGCCTTATCTCTTGTTTGTTGAAGTAACTGTTGAGATGGACGTTGCGGGAACCGAATGGAAAGGTGAAGAGTGCAGTCATCAGCGTACAAGTGGATAGGGTTAGATGTACAGCTTACAAGGTCACTGATGAATAAAAGGAAGAGAGTTGGTGATAGGACAGAGCCCTGAGGAACACCACTGTTGATAGGTCTAGGAGAACAATGGCTGTCTACAACAGCGGCTATAGAACGACCAGAAGGGAAGCTACTGATGAAGGAACAGATAGAAGGATACAAACCATAAGAGGGCAGTTTGGAAATTAAAAATTTATGCCAGACTTGATCGAAAGCTTTTGAGATGTCAAGTGCAATGGCAAAGCTTTCACCAAAGTCCCGAAAGGAGGATGACCAGGTGTCTGAAAGGCAGGTGAGAAGATCGCCAATGGAGCATCCCTGATGGAACCCATACTGATGATCAGAAAGAAGGTTGTAATAGGAAAGATGTAAAAAAATTTTCAATTAAGAATCGACTCAAAAACTTTTGAGATACAGGATGTTAAAGCAATTGGATGATAGAGGGCTGGGAATGGTCACCCTTCTTTGGGACTGGCTGAATGAGAGCAAACTTCCAGCAAGAAGGAAAGGTACAAGTTGATAGACAAAGGCGAAAGAGTTTGCCTAGGCAGGGTGTAAGCACAGAAGCAGAGTTCTTGAGAACAACAGGATGGATTCCATTAGGCCCATATGCCTTGGTAGTATTGAGGCCTGTGATAGCAGAAAATACATCAGTTGAAGAAATTTTAATGTCAGCCATGAGGAAGTCAGAGGGGTGAAGTGATGGAGGAACAGCACCAGAATCATCTAAGGTGCAGAGAAAGTCTGAGCGAAGAGATCTGCTTTATCAGTAGAAGAAATAGCTACAGAACCACCAGAGTAGAAAAGAGAAGGGAAGGATGATGAGGTAAAGTTGTTAGAAAGGTTTTTGGCGAGGTTCCAGAAGAAGCGGGAAGAATTCGAGTTGGAGAGTTGAGAGCATTTAGTACGGATGAAATTATTTTTTGCAGAGCGAAGAACAGACTTAGCACGATTCTGGGCAGAACCGTAAAAATTATGTGATTCAGGGGTGGGTTGGCTACAGTACCTTTTATAGGCCCTCTCCTTGTTGCGGACAGCATTAGAACAAGCATGATTAAACCAAGGCTTTCTTGTGTTAGTCAAAGGATATGAGAAAGGAATGTATGCTTCCATGCCCGAGAGAATAACCTCCGTAATGCGCAAGGCACACTCAGATGGCTCCCGGCCATGGAAGCAACAATAAGTCCAGGGAAAATCAAGGAAGTACTGCCTGAGGGCCTCCCAGTCTGGAGCTCCAAAGTGCCACAGATGACGTTTCTTTGGAAGGTCCACAGGCCATACTGGAGTAAAAGGACAGGTTAAGGTGATAAGGTTGTGATCGGAGAAGCCCAACGGAGAGAAAAGATTAACAGTGTAAGCAGAGGGATTAGTTGTAAGGAAGAGGTCAAGTATGTTGGAGCTCTCTCCAAGGTGGTCAGGGATACGGGTAGGATGCTGTACAAGCTGCTCTAGGTCATTAAGGATAGAAAAGATGTAGGCTTGTTCACCAGGTGGATCAGTGAAAGGAGAGGAGAGCCAAAGGTGGTGGTGAACACTGAAATCTCCTAGAAAGGAGGCTTCAGAGAAAGGACAAATGGATTGAATGTGTTCCAATGTAGAAGTAAGACAGTCGAAGAATTTTTGATAGTCCGTAGAACTAGGGGATAAGTACACAGTGCAGATACATTTAGTCAGAAAATGACAGGAAAGCCAAAGCCAGAGTGTAGAGAATTCAGAAGAATCAAGTTCAGGAACATGAGAGCAAGATAAGTCATTACATATATATATACACAAAAGCCACTTTGGCTTTGAAATAAGTATAGAAAAAGTAGGAGGATACAGAGAAGGGTTTGCTGTCAGCTCAGACAGCTGAGTCTCGGTTCATAAAAGAAGGTGAGGTTTAGAGGAGGAGAGATGGTGCTCAACAGTGTGAAAGTTAGAGGAAAGACCATGAATGCTGCAGAAATGAATAAGAAGTGAGCCAGACAGTGGTTCCAGGCAGCTCAAGTGGTCACCGGGAGAGGGGCGGAAGATGGGGGCATTTATGGTCCCCCCCCCTCCCGGGGGCTCCGAGGCTGTGTGTTGTGTAGCCATGATTTTTTTTTTTCAGTTCATAGTGTTGGGTACACTGTTTATGCACTGCATGACAAATTAAAAGAGGCATAAATAATATGCAAGAGAATAATAAGGTGTGGTAACAGCCTAAGAGTGGGTCTCATGGTACCTACCAGAAGCGTGATGCTGGAGAGGCTGTCTGCAAGGACCTGTTGAGGAGGGCAGTTAGCAGAAACGGAGGACAAGAGGGAGAAGTCCACATCCCCCTCCAGCAGTGGCAGCCAGTGCACCCCACTTACTGCACACCCTCTGCACATACACAGTACATGTTATTCATCATCATCATCATCAACTGGGTAGCCAGCATATGTACTGATATACTTGGGAAGAGGTCCAGTTATACAAATGCCCCTCAACTCACTGTCTCCTGAAGGGGGGGGGGGAGATGGTGGACTCTAGGATGGTTATTTCAGGCTGTAGTTTGCTTGGTTCATGTTCAGGTAAAACTGTGGCTGCTGCTACAGTATTACAGCTACTACTACTACAACAACGATGACAATGACGACTATTATAGAACATATGCAAATACAGTACACGTGCACACATGAAGGAAAAGGTATGAACTCAACATGTTATGGAAAATACAATAATTATGGGGAAGATGAACCACTGATATTCAACTTTATAAATGCTCCTACTGATAAGTATAAATGTAAAGTATCAGTGCCCCCTGATACATACAATGTCTATCATAATTATGATAACCTGAGGAAAACAGGTGAAGAGGGCATTAGTAAACATGTCTCAAAAAAGCTGTAAAAATGAAATAGAAAAATAGCTGATTTAGCTACAGATGTGTGAGGGCACTTAAAAATTCATCATCATCACCCGGACCTCCTTTCCAACCTTAGGGCAGGGTGAGGAGTAGTAACCTCCAGACAGCCTAAGTTTGTCTAGTTCACTGGGCCATGCTTCCATTCACTCATCATTCAACCCCAATGAATCCTGGTTCCATCAGATGGGCCAAAATTTTTTTACCACATTCTGTTGCTGCACATATACCTATCTGATACTCAATCCGAACGCTGTCACGTTAAAAAGAGGTGCCAAATCCCTGGTTGTGTTCTTCGCACAAAAATCATCTAGCCAGCTCGGTCGCTTGTAAGTCCCTTAGGCTCATCAACTTCCATACCTCTCTTCCTCACACACTCATCCACCATATCCCTCCACCTTTTTCTTGGCCCACCTCACCTCCTCTCTCCTTCAAATTCACTCAGATATACCTTTTTCACCACTCTATTGTTATCCATTCTCTCCTCATGACCAAACCATCTCAGTGTACTCACTTAACTTCTGGTGTCCACAGACTTCTTCACTCCTCATCTTTCACGAATCGCATTATTCCATATCCTATCCACTCTCTGTACTCTTCATACATTTCTCAGCAGTCACATCTCCACTGTTCTTACTCTTGACTTTATCTTCATGCCACACCATAGTCTCACATCTGTCTGTTAAAGTTTGCACTAACATTCCTTCATGTAGCCTCATGCAGCTGCAACACTCAAGCTTGTTTTTTATCAAGGCTTTCGTAGCACCAGCTTCTTTCCTTCCTTGTATCACTCTACTTTCCACTTCTTTTGCACATTTTCCTCTCTTTTCTATTACTGTACCCAGGTATTTGAACTCACTCACCAACTTCAGTCTCTCCCCATTCATTGTAACATCACACTGGGAGTCACCTTCTCTCTCAATAACCATCAATCTACTCTCTTCTACATTTACTCTCAATGCACGATGCTCACAGACATTTACAAAACTCTGCATCAGTCTACCAACTTCTTGTCAGGTACAGTATTTGCAAGTAGCATTGCATCATCAGCATTCACCAAATTTGAGAGATATCATCCATCCCCGTTCATTACCAACATCATTCCTCTCTCCATTACTCGTGTTTTTACTTCTCTCGTCGCCCCAACCATATATTGTATGTATTGAACAACCATGCAGACATCACACAACCTTGCCGCATGCCCACACTGATCATGAACCATTCACTTAAGATGCCTAATTACCCTTATGAATGCCTCACTACCATCATAAAAATTCCTGACGGCACCTAGAAGCTTACCATCTACACCATACATGCACAAAACCTTCCGCAATCTTTCTCCGTCTACTTTGTATAGACTTATGTCACAATAATTCTTGCACTCACTTTACTGCTTTATTTTGTACAGGGGTACAATCACTGCCTTTTTCCCCTCTACTGGCACAGTTTCACTCATCCAAACCTCCTTACGTATCTCCAACAAGCACTTCATTCTGCTCTCTCCACTACACTTAATCATCTCTGCATAGACCTCATCAACCCCAGCTGCTTTTCCATTTTTCAGCCACTTCACAGTGTTCTTCACCTCTGCGAGTGTCACGTTTCCTGGCACTGCATTCCTTCTCTGTACACCCCCCAAACCAATCACGTTAATAGTTGCTTTGCTCTCTTCATGCCCATTCATCAGACTTTCAAAATATTCTTTCCATCCTTACTTAATCCCCATGAGTTAATAACCAACCACTTACATCCTTCACACTTTCACATTTCTTTCAACTGTCACTTCTACATTTCTGCACCTCTTTCCAGAATAACTTCCTATTATCGTCGTATTTTGCATTCATTTGTCTTCCTACATCATCAAACCTCTTTCTTTTTCCTCTTCGCTTGTCTCTATACGTGCTTCTTGATCTCAATATATTCATTTCTTATTTCAACTAAGATCCTGTCCTGTATTCACTCCTGCCACTTCTTCCTCTTTTCCTACACTGCTTTCTTAACCTCTTCATCCCACCATGCCGTACCTTTCTTCTTTGTTGTTACTCTTGCCAACTACCACACACTGCTTTAGCACTGCTAACTAAGCAATCCCTATAATATATTTCACAAGCTGTCCAGATCCATTTCATTCCAATTCACTGATTCTATACCTCCCTTACTTTGGCCCTGTATTCATCTGTTATTTTTTTGATCGTCAGCTTCTCGACTTTCTGTCTCTCTCCCTGACAGCTCCTCTCTCTCTTAGTCCACCACACTCCTCTTAGCTTGATCTTGCATATCAAAATCATATGATGTGACAACCCTCCATGTTGTTCTCTCACTGCCCTTGTATTAGCAACACTATCCAGCATCGAATTCTCTATGAGCATGTAATCAATCAGGCCTCTTTCAACATGATCTCCATTCCCTCTATACCAAGTGTATTTATGTCCATCTTTGTGTTTAGAATAAGAATTGCAAATGCACAGCCTCTTTTCCTGACACATGTCCTTCAGTCCTTCTCATTATCATTAATTTTTCTCCTGGTACTCCATTATTACCCAATATATCATTCTCAGGACCAGTGCCTACCCTCCCATTCATGTCGCCCATCACAAACTCTTCATAATTCCAGGGCAGTTCTCCTACTACTTTGCCCAGCTCATCCCAAAACCTGTCTTTCTCTGTCTCACTCCTGTCATCACACAGTCCATACACTACAATCACTGCCACTTTCATCTTCTCAAACTTGAACTTGACATATATTCACCTCAAACTGACACTTAAAAAACAAATGGTATTGGAATAAGGAACAAAGAAGAGAAGTACAGTATGGAATGAATATAATGAGGCAAAAAAATTACTACGTAACATTCTGATAAAAATTAAATATGGGGACATAGTGAGTATAAGTTAAAAAGGAACCCAAATCCATATATATATAAAAGAAAGAGTCTGTCTGTCAGTATGTTTGTGTGTCCTCTATGGAAATAAAGAAGATGAATATAAAACTCTAAACAGCTATAACAGATGCAACTTTTTACAATGAAATGATATGTGTACGTTACATTTGGTAAAGTGGCACCCATGATGGCCAAGATTATACCTAATTAGAAATAATCAAGTCACCATGGAGGAACATAGTAGCAACTTACCGCAGAGTTTTTTACTCCTACAGAAATATCATTACTCGTATTAGCTACAACGGGTTGGAAGGGTGGATGGAATGGCAGGGTGGGTAGAGCAGGTGAGGTCGGTCAGCAGTGTTGGTGAGGACACAGGTACAGTAGTAGGAAATTAGGTTCATGGTATGAATAGGTCCATTTGGAATACATCCACGGGAAAATGGGCACAAGGAGGAACACAGGTTCAGTGGGTAAAATGGGACCCTTCCCACAGGGGAAGTGGCCATTCAGGCTCCCAAGTAATGCCAGTATGCACAATCATAGGGTTTTACTCATGCAATGTCAGATACCTCTACTAGTTTTTATATAGGTCCCAGACATTGCTGTCACATCTAAAGAGCAGATTACAGTATTTTAAAATTAGATAAACCTGAGTTTGTAAGGAAAGACTCATATTTAAAGAAATTTTTGGTGCCAAAGGTCTCACTGCATGCTAAATTATTTACTCTTTGATACTGTCCATACATTTTTTTAAAATACAGCACTGATGCTGCATATGCATCATGATTATCAAATATTTCACAATGTTATGTTATCAGCACTGTTTAATGTTTGTTTCAAAGTTTAAATGCCACTGGCTTGCAATGGTAATGCACCAAAATACTTTAATTTTAAAAAGGACCAGTGTAACTGTCCCAAAGCACAGGGCAACTGAGTCATCATGCTTTCCTATACATCGATTAAGTTATTATTTTGTGCAGCAACTCTGTTTTCACAGTACTGTATAATTTCCTCATACATATGCCTATAACTTGAGGAAATAACCTGAAGCAAATCACACTTGTAGTTTCCTTGAATACACACACACACACACACACACACACACACACACACACACACACACACACACACACACACACACACACACACACACACACACACACACAAAAGGGCACAATTACTGTACAAAGCCATATGGTATGTCAAAGGTAACAGCTACAATGTCCTTCCTGTTTTAACTTATGGATCAGGAATGACGAATCTAATAATATCCATGGAAAGTATACCAAAGAAGGCTTAGAGAGAATTGGAAATGATTATGCTGGGTGTCATGTGGAGAAATAATAAAGAGCTTGGCAGATAAGGGAACAAATGAAAGAAGGATATACAGCCAGCGCTCACATAACAAGCGATCCTGTAGTTCAAAACTCACATAACGCAGGAGGCAAAATTTTATGTCCGAATTTAGTCACAATGTGAAAATGATAAGACATTACGTGGACAGAGGAAGCTGTCCATTTTTTTTAACACCATACCACACAGCAAATGATAGACATAACGCAGCCACAGGCCCCAAATTATGGTTCAAACAGTCATAACGCGGCAAAGTAGGGTCATAATGCAGTGGGAACAGGCACAACGCAGTCAGTGATGGTCATATTGCGAGTTGCATCAGCCTATGACGTATGGCTGTCACGTGTCTGCACCGGATGTCATCACAGTCGACTGAGCATTCTTGCCCCAGTTGAGCCTACCCTCTCCCTGCACTCTGGTTGCACACATGCTCTGTGTGATCTCTGTGACCAGTAGGAGCCTAAGGACCCCATTCCACTTCCCCCAGTAAGCCCACAACCTCTTCCATTCAAGGTAAGAAATCCTCCTGAGTTTGTATGTAATGATGTCTTATTAGTAGGTAAATGTCCTGGGGAAAAAAAAAATGAAAATTGCCCAAAACGGTGAACATGAGGCTGGCTTAAGTACCATGAAACCCTTTTACATGTAAACATATGGCCCTATAACACAAAAATATCATAAAGAGGGAGCTTCAGGGTACAATATTCTCATGTTAAGCGAGCACTGACTGTACAATGATTGCTATAATAAAAAAGCAAAAACGGACACGAGGAAGGTCATGTTCTCTGTAGACCAGATTACCGACTGACAGCCAGAATAATGGAGTGGTAACCCAGAGATCACGTGAGAGGAAGAGCAGAGAGTGAACAAAATGACAAGATGAGATCAAAAGATTTACTAGAATTACATGACACAGGCTAACAGGCAACACATTAGACTGGAAAAAGATGAGAGAAGTTTCTGTCCTGCTGTGGACTAACTCAGCCTGATGATGATTACACACTTGTAAAACTGTTCTTTGATGTTTTGTAACACCTGTACTCTTCCACATGTACAAAAAACTGTACTCTCCACATGTACAAACAGTTGTACTCTTCCTTGTGTCCAAATACCCTGTAATATTCCACATGTAAAATACCTTGTAATATTCCACATGCATAAATAGCTATAGTCTTCCACATAAACAAATGGTTGTACTCCTCCACGTATTCATAAAATCTACCCTTACTCAATTACTTTTCAAACAGTCATAATCTACTGCATATCCAAACTTCTCTCTCATATGAAAAAATAATTGTTTTCTTCCAAATATACCAATGACTATCATAAAAAAACAGTATTTTCCTTTTTCACAACTCCACATTACCAAACCAGACTGTCACCCACTTGTCAAACATGTATACTAAACCACAAAAGATAAATACAGTTTATAAAATGACATGAAAATATTAAAATACTTAAATCAACAATATAAATATATGTACAGAGGAAGAGGAAGGTAAAAAGATTAGTAAGAGAGTGTATGAGGAATGTGGAAGGAGTCTGAGTGTAAAGTGGAGGGAATATACAAAAATGTTTGGAAAGAGGTAAAAAGAGTAAGACAGGATGTCAAAGAAGTAAGACGGTGGTGTGAAAGATAAAAATGGTAAATTGCTAGTGGAGAAGAGAGAATAGGTGAGCAGATGGAGAGAACACTTTAAGGAATTGTTGAACACAGAGAATGAAACTAATGAGACTATAAGTGGCTGGGGAATGGCTGGAAGGAGGAGGGAGGTGAGAAGGAAGGAAGGAATCAGTAGGATGGAAGTAGTGGAAGCAATGAAATAGTCAAAATGGGGAAAGCCCCAGGAATTGATGGGGTGTGTGGTGAAATGCAGAAGCATGGGAGAGATAACAGTAGTAGAGTGGATATGGAAGATGTGCGGACTGGCTTGGGAGGAAGGTAGAGTCCCGGAGGATTGGAAGTCAGGTATAATTATTCCCCTGTACAAAGGAAAAGGGAAAAATAAAGTGTGTGGTAATCATAGGGGCAATTGTCTTCTTAGTGTAATGGGAAAAGTATATGATAAGTTACTTATTGACAGAGCTAGGGAAATAACAGAGGAGTTAGTTGGAGAAGAACAGGGAGGTTTTAGGATGGGAAGAGGTTGTGCAGGTCAGACATTCATGCTTGGGTTTTTAGTGGAAAAGTTTCCAGAGAAGGGAAAGAAGTTGTATGTGGCCTTCATGGATTTGGAGAAAGCATATGACAGAGTGCATAGACAAGGAACATGGAAAGTATTAAGGATATATGGAGTAAATGGGAAGTTGTTGAATGCTGTGAAGAGTATGTATGAGAGTGCTAAGGATGCAGTACATGTGGATAGTGAACTGAGTGAATTTTTCTATCTGAATGTTGGATTGAAATAGGGATGTGTCATGCACCCACGGTTATTCAATCTGCATATGGATGGGGTAATAAGAGAGTTACAAGGTAGGGCAGAGGATGTTGGAGCAACCCTAATAAAAGGGGGAAGTGTTTGGAAACTCCCTGTACTGTTTTTCCAGATGATACTGTATTGTCATGTGAAGATGAAAGGGAACTGAAAGGTTTAGTGAACGAGTCTGGGAGTGTGTATGAGAAATGGAATCTAAAGGTGATTGTAGGGAAATGTCAAGTTATGGTCTTTGAGAGAAATGAAGTCAATGAATGTACAGTGAGGCTCGATGAGGAGGAAATGGAAAAAGTGAGTGCGTTTACGTACTTGGGTGGTGTGATGAGTGAAGATGGAAGTTTCGAGGGTGAAGTGCTTGAAAGGGCACAACAGAGAAGAAAGGTTGCTGTGGTGTGGATGTGGGTGTGACAAAGTGTTATGAGAAATACACTGAGGTGGTTTGGCCATGTGCAGAGGATGGAGAGTGAGAGACAAATGAGGAGAGTGTATGCGAGTGAGGTGGAAGGGGGGAGAGGAAGGGGGAGGCTGAAGATGAGATGGCGGGCTGGAGTGGAGAGGTATATAAGGGGGGGGGGGAGATGGGAGCAAGGCAGTGAAGTGGCATTGGACTGGGTGACATGGAGGCAATTTGTTTATGGCCACCTCTTACGGGGTTGAGGTGTCTGGCAATAGATAAAGAGAACAATATAAATTAAAAAATTAACATCCATTCACCTGTTAAACAATTATACACATGTCCAAACAGCTGTATTCTACCACCTTTCATTTCTTCCATACATTACACAGTCTACACTTAGTCACTCACTTGTCAAAGAGCTGTGTAAATGTCCAGGCCAATGGTCTGACTTCTCGTCCTGCAATGGTTCCAGGTTTTCTCCCATCTCCAGGTCTATACCTGGGCTCAAACCCATATACTTCCAACAGCAGACAGGTCACTTCATCATATTCAAGGTGCAGGGTCTGATAAGGAGGAGGACTGGGGTGAGGCAAGTGTGTATGTACTATGTTCCGTACATCAAGGAGTACGAATTTGGATAAAAGCATTATTTTTTTTCACTATCACTGAGGTACTTGTTTAATTCATGCACCTGATACCTGTCAATTTTGTTAAGCTGAAAAAAAATACCAGCGGTAAAATTTTTACAAATCCTGTACTGTATCTTAACCAATCTTTTAGCTGCTATGAACATAATCAGGTACTTCATTCAAGATATCATAAAAAAACATTTAGGGAGGTGGTGGTCAGGTAGCTAAAGGCTGGACCACCATCCAAAGATACAAAATCACTCAAGCTGGCCCAGGGCCTTGTTGAAACTAAATTTACTTAAAAGTCTTCCACAGATACAGTACCCCACATAACCCACCAAAACATCATAAGAAACTCTGGTAGTACCATTACACCAGTCGTGAATGAGACAGCCACAGCATGTACCGAGTACTGATATGGATGATGGGTATTAGTGTCTAAATGGTGATCTGCTAAGGTGTATGATGCCATTTGTTGCATACAAAAGGGCTGCTGGCCTTAGGGAGGACTATATATTCTATACTGTGTTTAAAAAATTGCTGGGTCTCAGGTAACTGTCTAGTCAACATCTAACAACTATTTAAAATGTGTAAAAAATAATAATGCAGTCATGTCACATGTTATCTTTCTGCAGACATGTTTTCCTCTGCTACTATGCTATCCAAATTCCAAAGGCCTAAATGATGAAGTGAATTGATGTGTGACTTATTATTATTGGACTAGGATGACAGCTTGCCCACTCTGTATTTAAGTACTTTCTATTTCTGGATCCTGCTCACTTCATTTATAATCACTGAAAATGTTATACTGATGATAATGACCTGATACACAATGAAGTGTTTCACTTAAGTTTACTAACATTATCTGGAAGCTGTGGAAAAAAAAAAAAATGTACAGATGGTAACATATTTGGCTTCTAATCCCTTCACTATAGAATGCCATCATCTTGATGGGGGTAAAATTCTGTCTATCTATCTACTGCCAGATGCCATAATCCCATAAGGGGTAGCCATTTGACTCTGAGATATTTGTTTTACAGGGAGGGGGCACTAACCCTCCACCAACCCACTTGCTGACACGTAGGGAGCACGTTTGGTTTGGTTATATGGTTACCACCCAGCGTTGTAAATGGTTTTTTGGCTTACAGGAATTCATTTGGCTTGTCACTCAATGTAAAGTCACCTGTAACGGAAAGAAAAGCAATAAGTAGTGACAGGAAAGATGGGAGAAATAGGAAGAGAGGAGGGCAGGCACAGAAAAAGAATGATAAAGGCTAAGGAAGAAGTAGGCAGCACTATATCAAGTGCTGCCTACTTCCTCCTTAGCCTTTATCATTCTTTTTCTTTTTAGCTAAAATTCAGTACAGTATATTCATTTTAACTAGACATCAAATTGCCATCTCTTATAATCCTCAATGAAACACTAGAATATGGTGCTGGTCACAAAAAAAAAAAAAAAAAAAAAAAAAAAAAGCTAAGGAAGGAATGAGGAGCTACACTAGAATATGGTGCTGGTCAAAAAAAAAAATGCTAAGGAAGGAATGAGGAGCTCCAGTATTTTCTTCTGCTACTAATTTATGGGATAGATGCCACTACTGGATGAAAATATTAACTTAGTTTAAGGAATGAATTGTAGTCACATGCACAGAGACCATGTTATGCTCTGTTCACTTTAACATAACCTGATATTGCCATTTCTCCATCTTGAATGCTCAGTTGTAACAAGAGAGTAACATTAGAATATGGTGTTAGTCATGAAAAAGTGCTATGGAATGGATGTGCAACATCTGATGGTTCTGTAGCTATTTCTTCTACCGATAAAGCAGATCTCTTCGCACAGACTTTCTCCTCCAATTCCACCTTAGACGATTCCGGTGCTGTTCCTCCATCACTTCCCCCCTCTGACTTCCTCATGGCTGACATTAAAATTTCTTCAGTTGATGTATTTTCTGCCATCACTGGCCTCAGTACTAACAAGGCATATGGGCCTGATGGGGTCCCTCCTGTTGTTCTCAAGAACTGTGCTTCTGTGCTTACACCCTGCCTAGGCAAACTCTTTCGCCTTTGTCTGTCAACTTGTACCTTTCCTTCTTGCTGGAAGTTTGCTCTCATTCAGCCAGTCCCAAAGAAGGGTGACCACTCCCAACCCTCCAACTATCGTCCAATTGCTTTAACGTCCTGTATTTCAAAAGTTTTCGAGTCAATTCTCAATAGAAAAATTTTACAGCATCTTTCCTATCACAACCTTCTTTCCGATCGTCAGTACGGGTTCCGTCAGGGACGCTCCACTGGCGATCTTCTCACCTACCTTTCAGACTCCTGGTCATCCTCCTTTCGGGACTTTGGCGAAAGCTTTGCCACTGCACTTGACATCTCAAAGGCTTTCGATCGAGTCTGGCATAAATCTTTAATTTCCAAACTGCCCTCCTACGGTTTCTATCCTTCTATCTGTGCCTTCATCGCTAGCTTCCTTTCTGGTCGTTCTATAGCCGCTGTTGTAGACGGCCATCGTTCTTCTCCTAGATCTATCAACAGTGGTGTTCCTCAGGGCTCTGTCCTATCACCAACTCTCTTCCTTTTATTCATCAATGATCTTCTAAGCTGTACATCTAACCCTATCCACTCATACGCTGATGACTCCACCCTTCACCTTTCCATTCGGTTCCCGCAATGCCCATCTCAACAGTTACTTCAACAAATAAGGGATGAGGCTATGGCACACCTAATGTCTGACTCGGCTCGTATCTCTGACTGGGATAAAAATAATATAGTTGTTTTTAATGCAACTAAGACTCAGTTCTTACACTTATCATCCCGACAAAATTTTCCACAGGTATACCCACTAATGTTTAATAATACAGTATTCAGCTTAATCCTGCATCATCCTTGAACATGCTTGGGGTTTCATTTACTCGGGACTTATCTTGGAAAGATCATATTACATCTCTTGTAAAATCTGCTTCCAAGAGATTGGGTGTGCTAAGCCGACTCCGCTCTTTCTTTACCCCTGCACAATTGTTGACTCTATACAGGGGTTTTATCCGCCCCTGTGTGGAGTACAACTCTCATGCGTGGGGAGGCTCCCCACATACAGCTCTTCTCAATAGGGTGGAGTCAAAGGCTTTTCGTCTCATTAACTCTCCTCCTCTTACTGACTCCCTTCAACCTCTGTCTCTTTGCCACACTGTTGCATCGTTATCTCTTTTCTATCGCTACTTTAATGGTCACTGCTCCTCTGAACTGTCTGCTTGCATTCCTCCACCTCTACGACGGGCGCGTAGCACCCGTCTGGCAGCAAACTCTCATCCCTTTTCTGTCCAACTCTCTAATGCAAGAGTTAACCGTTACTCCTAGTCTTTCATTTATGCAACAGGTCGGCTCAGGAACTGTCTCCCTCTGTCTGTATTTCCTGCTTTCTGCGATCTCCAGTCTTTCAAACGCAGTGTGTCCAGGCATCTCAAAATGATCGGATCTTGAATTTGGCTCTCTATTGTATTTTGTTTTTCTCTTGGAGGGAACTGTTACTGCGGGCTCATGACCTTTGGTTCCTTCTTCCTCGCATTTAAAAAAAAAAAAAAAAAAAAAAAAAAAGTATGTCAATGAGATAAGGAAAAACTTGAAAAGGATGAAAATCTCATCAAACCTCATCAATCCAAAGATTTAATTTCTTGTTACCTGACTGTTTTCCTCATCCTGAAGAAGCTCTAGTTCTGAAGGAGTTAAGTGTGGCTCAATCTAAATCCTACAGAGAAATCTCTCTCCTAAGCTAAATTAAACAATTTGAACATAGAAAGAATGAAATGAAACATGCCCTTGGACTGAAAGAGTGAAGGTGGACAAGTTAAAGTACATCAATTTCATACCACAAGTGTGTCGAGCCACTGAGGAGAGCGCTGGTATGAAAGGAAGTCTGGGACTCTGGTAGTGAAGGGGCCTTGAACAACACTGCCATCTGGCCTCGCCACATGGTAGTACACATGGAAGTAGTACCCCTCGAGGTTTTCTAGATATACAGTATTCACATGTAAGGGAAGTACAGTACAGTATTAGGCTATTATGGTGGTGGATGAGTAACATGGTGAGGGTGGTGGTAGCAATGACTAATAGCGTGATGGTGGTAATGAAAAGTACTGTATTAAGATGTGGTGAGAAACTCAATATTAGATATGGTGAGAAACTCAATAGTAGTGTACGGATGATCATTCATAGGGTGGTGGTAGTGTTGCTGGTTTATAAAGTGGTGGTAGCAGTGGTTCCTAACCTATTCAGTTTAAGAACATCTGTTATTCTTGCTACCAACAGACAATTTTAACACCATGCATTTTTTGGCAATGCCTAATCAGTTATGTCAACTGTAGTCTAATTCTGTTGCAACAAACTAGTGATGTAGAAGGTTAAGATATTAATTTTTGCAGACGGGGACACCACTGCGGATTATTTTTACCTCCATGTCCGCTGTTGCGGAAACAGACGCAGATTTTTTAAAAAAACGTTATGAAATAGTATTGGCTTTAGTCCAGTTCCCTATACATTAACATAGCACGTGTAACTATTGCGAGAGAGAGAGAGAGAGAGAGAAACAATGAGAGATGGAGGGAGGAAGAGAGCAAACAGAGAAGAAAACAGAAAGAGGAAGAGGGACTGGTAGGTGAGAGGAACGGAGAGGAGAGTTGTGGATGAAAAGGACAGAGAAAAAGAATTATGACAAAAAGGAGAAAGGAGAAATATTGGATGGGTGGAGATCAGCAACCTCTGCGGTTCTTTGACGCGGAGGTGGATTAGTATGCGGAGCTTTTATTATCTGAAAACGTGGTGGCGGATAATGATGCGGAGATTTTGTTGTCTGAAGACGCGGACGCGGTTAGTAATGCAGACATTGTTTTCACTGTGGAGGCTCCGCGGAGGCAGATATCCGATACATCACTACAACAAACTATGCCGTAGGCAGTCAAGTGACTAATTAATTTTGTATGGATCTTCCACAGTGTGGTAAGGCATAGCTTCCAGTAACTCCTTCCCTATACTCAGCTTTTCTGGCATGAAGGAAATAATCTGGTGGCAGGAAAAAAAAATTAAATAAAAAAAAAATTAAATAAAAGTATCATGAAGGGGTGAATATGGTGATAAGTACAATTATTGTACAATGCTGGTAAAACATGCATAATGATGTTGGATTATAAATCACAATTTCATTAGAATCCCTTAACTCACTCCCTTAATTCACATGATACTGTACTATTAACTTCCTCATGTTAACAGTGATAGGAAAACTTTAAAAGAAAATTTTAATATCAGATTACTGATGTAATATTGATGATATGACTAACACATCTCATTTTGAAAATATCTCATGTTCATGTACTATTATTGCTGTTTACCCATTAATAAACCAAACCAGTTTGTTACCCATTACATCTTATTATATACTTGTTACTTATCCATAGTTATTTTTACATACATGCCTTTCCTACAACACTCAGCATTCATCATATTTCACCCTACTTCAAGACGGTGCATGGTGAGGTTGCTGTTTGTTAGCCTCTTCACTCCAACAGTGTTTCTTATTCTTTATCTCTGGTATCTTCAGATGAATTTCTTCAATCCTGAATAAACTGGTAGATGTGTGGAGTGGATTTTCAAGCCAAACCAATTACTTACGCATCACATTCAAATGTCTAAATATTTTCAATGTATGGCAGGTGCTGGGTGAGGTGGCTTTTTCTTCTAATAGTTTATTACATCCATGTTTTGGTCACTCAGAATTACCAACTCTACCACATCAACACAGGCTAATGTCCCCACGCTAGTAAGCTCCCAAAAGCCATTAAGAGGGAACATGAATCCAAAGGTGATTTTGGTTCAGGCCCGAAAAGTTAGGAACAACTGTGAAAACGGCTCACGAGAGATGAGGAAGCAGACAGACACACCTAAATGGACAAGATTAACAGAGTTATTAAAGAATGGGAGATGTTAAGACAAAGAGACTGACTAACAAAAACAGAGTTGTCCAGGAGACAGAGCAGACATATGATAAACGAATCTGTGGGACTGACACAAATGGAGAAACAGATGGAAAAAAGAAAGATGGTTACATAACAGGGCAGAAAAGTCTTCCAAGGAAACCGAGAGGAAATTGAGAAAGACAAAAACCATACTAAAGATGTAATGCCAAGTAAATTAATATAGATACACACAGACAAACACAATAAAAGAGGTAGGTAGAGATAAAGATCGGCTGAGATGCAGTATGAGACAGATATCCAGCCATACAGCTTACCTGACGGAGAAAAGTTCTAAAACAGCCACATCATACTTCCTTCGGGTGGTTGTGCCAACAGATAGCCACAGAGAAATCCAGCCACAGCGACAAGCTCAGACGGCCATACAGATGCAGAGGATCTAACAGCCATACAGATAGCTAGACAGGTAGATGGATGGAAAACATACAGGGAAAGATAAAACAACCAGAGATACACAAAGACTAAGAAAACGAGACAGACAGACGGTTAAGCAGAAGGATAAACAGAAAGGTAGACATAATTACCCATCTGGATATGAGAGAGAGAGAGAGAGAGAGAGAGAGAGAGAGAGAGAGAGAGAGAGAGAGAGAGAGAGAGAGAGAGAGAGAGAGAGAGAGATTAAACAAAATATCATCAAACATGAAAGCCCTAAGCCATCACGACTCCCTCTTCTGGTGGTAGCAGAGACTGCCAATTAAGCAAACAGTTGTGCAGACAGTGGGGGAGAAAAAAAAAAAAAAAAAAAAAAGCCTACCAGACTCTTAGACAAAGAGAGTAGGCCAATGTAGCCAAAGACAGAGAGAGAGAGAGAGAGAGAGAGAGAGAGATTAAACAAAATATCATCAAACATGAAAGCCCTAAGCCATCACGACTCCCTCTTCTGGTGGTAGCAGAGACTGCCAATTAAGCAAACAGTTGTGCAGACAATGGGGGAGAAAAAAAAAAAAAAAAAAAAAGCCTACCAGACTCTTAGACAAAGAGAGTAGGCCAATGTAGCCAAAGACAGACAGACATGCCAAAGGGGGAAAATTATCACCCTGATCCCCCTCTTCTGGTGAGAGTGGTGACAGTGATAGACATATAATGAAATCAGTGAGTGAATGAGAGACAGAAAGACTATACCATATATAGAGAGGAAGCCAGATAGACAGATGCATAGACAATGAGATACAGAGACTGTGACAGACTCTGAAACAGAGACAGACATACATAGAAAGCTGGTCAGAAATGAACATACAAAGCTAGAAAGGGATATTCTCAAAAATGGCATGCTTACATTCAGAGAAACAAGATTTACCGGGAATGAAATTATCTTGAAACAGCAACCTTGATACCTCTATTGGCAGTAGTGGATAGTCAGAATTACCTAAAACAGCCACCTTGATGTTCCTCTTCTCATGGCAGAGGAGATAGGAAGCTAAAGACAGACACTGACACATAAAGAGGTCTATAAAATATGAAAAAGTAATCCTAATTACACAGACAAAGAATGCCTTGTGATACAAACACAGATAAAATGTAATACAGTTCATCCAAAAACAGATAACCTGGACACAGGGAGAGAGAAACTTACCCGGTAGAGATAACATCCCTAATACAGCCAGCTTGATGCCCCTCTTCTGGTGGTAGTTGATGTAGCGGGAATAGTCGAGGTGTGAAACGGATAGCTGGGTCCTTCTCTGTTGTGCCCTCCAGTCCAGACTCTCCTCCATATACTGCTGTAGGCCGGCATGGGTGTGGATTGGACAGGAATGGGGGGGGCGGGGGGAAGCAGACGTGTAGGTAAGACATGACTGTGACTGGGGCAGTATAGAATGAGTAAGAGGTAGGCATGTGGACAAGGCAGGGGTGTGAGGTAGGTATGTGAATGAGGTAGGTATGTGAATGAGGCAGAGGTGTTGTTGAAGCAGAGGTCTAAAGGAAGTGTGTGAGGTGGTAAGGTTCTGAGGGAACTGTATGACAAGGCAAGGTTCTGAGGGAGGTGTGAGGAGGCAAGGGTCTAAGGGATGTGTGTGGGTAGGCAAGGGTCTGAAAGAGGTGTTTGGGGAGGCAAGAGTCTGGGGGAGGTGTGTGAGGAGGCAAGAGTCTGGGGGAGGTGTGTGAGGAGGCAAGGGTCTGAGGGAGGTGTGTGGAGAGGGAAGAGTCTGAGAGAGGTGTGTGGGGTGGGGAGGCAAGGGTCAGAGGGAGTTGTGTGGAGAGGAAAGGGTCTGTGGAAGGTGTGTGGGGGGGCAAGGGTCTGAGGAGGGTATGTAGGGAGGCAAGGTTCTAATGGGAGGTGTGTGGTCTAAGTGGAAGTGTGTGGGTGAGGCAAGGGTCTAAGGGGAGGTGTGTGGGTGAAACAAGGGTCTGAGGGAGGCATGTGGGTAAGTCAAGGGTCTGAGGGAGGTATGTAGGTGTGGTAAGAGTCTGAGGGAGGTATGTGGGTGAGGCAAGGATCTGAAGGAGGTGCTTGGGTGAGGCAAGGGTCTGAGGGAGGTGTGTGGAGAGGCAAGGGTCTGAGGGAAGTATGTGGGTGAGTCAAGGGCCTGAGGGAGAAATGTGGGTGTGGTATGAGTCTGAGGGAGGTGTGTAGGTGAGGCAAGGGTCTGCAGGAGATGTGTGAGTGAGCCAAGGGTCTGTGGGAGGTGTATGGGTGAGGCAATGGTCTGAGTGAGGTGTGTGGGTGGGGTAAGAGTGGGAAGAATTTAAGTGTTAACATGCAGAGAATGGAAGATACGAAGTGTGCATATGGCAAGTCAAAACAGAAGGAATACCAACATTTTCACTATCTGAAATCTCTCCTAAGCTATGCAAAACTGTCTGATGACAGCGATTAACAGAGAAGACATAATCACACTGAAGACATTAATGGAGACGATTCAAACTTGTTCACTACCAGGCTTAACACTGAATCAAATTGTCTGATGGCAGCAAATATAAAATAAATGGGAAATCATTAAAGAATAGGGTGCTTATGGTGATTGTTTCTAACTTTTCACTGTCAGACAGCTCTCTAAACTGAATAAAATTGTATGATGGTAGCAGTATTGTTAAATGAACGTATAATTGGACCCAGATCCTACTCTCATTACTACTGATATGTCCATGATGAAGTTCCATATATGATGTGCAGGGTATGACTGGAGCAGGCACAGTTAACCCATTCACTGCGTCAGTGTTTGTTCACATGTACATCTCATGTGCAGCAATTTTCAAATATTTAGAAAAAAATATTAGAAAAAAATAATATTGTCAACGGACAGAGAAAAAAAATCCCGAGTTCAATGGTATACAACAGAATATAGCAAACAAAAAAATTACCTCTGAAACAAGTCCGTGAAGTAATAAATTTTCCCTGTGCAGTGGTGCCAGGTGAACGATGTGTTATTGTTGCACTGTGTCATCAGTGTTAATCTTGCGATCAGATAAGGTGTAAATCAGCATCTGAACCATCACTGTCATCATCTAACAACGTATCACTATCATCACTACACTCATCCAGAGATTTCATTCAATATTTGCTTGGACTCCTGCTAGCGGCGGCATGGAGAAGATTTCGTACCATTACCTTCGGCATTTTTGTAGGTAACTGAGCTGAGCTCTGCTCCTTGTAAAAATGCATAATCTATGTATGGCAATATTCTATAGGGTGCCATGAGTTGCTAGTTGATTTATTTCATGCCATTTCTGATGGCGGAATTTTTGAAAGCAGGAAATCATATATGATACAGCTGCAGTCAGAGCCATTTGGACTCAAATATCATGTATGATACAGCTGCAGTCAATGGGTTAACAAAAAGAAATTTCAAATCCCATAAGTTAATGACACTGGACATGAGCAACAGTTCACATGTATTGGTGGGTCTGTTAATTCCCAGCGCCTAAATATTCAGGTTGAGGATATTATTCATGAGTAACAAAATAGAATATGCAACTGCAATTATACAGCACATTTTGTACATTATTTTAACCTAATTTTCTGTGTAAAAAAATTAAGTACAGCAAGACTTTTCAAACTACCTTTGTTGAATGCATCCATCTAAGAAGCAAGCTTCACGACACACAAAATTCTAATGCCTAAAGAATCTTCGATAATATTATCTAAACCCCTCTGCTACATGATGCCTTCAACTTTAAGCCTGCTATCTCCCAACGATTTTATTGAACTCAGAATTAGTGGAATTATAGCCACTATTTACTCCAATAAAAAAGGTCTCCAGTTAGTCAAGCAAAATCCATTGGAGTCAGGAAAAAAAAAAGAAGCAAATTATGTCAGTGTTGAAGGATTTAACTTCTATGCTACCCTTTACATGTAAACATGAAAGCAATCCTGTATTCGCATGCCTTCATCCCCCCTCCCCTATTTCAATTGCTGTACTTCTTTGCACTGTATACCATTTTTGTATTACCAAGTCTCTCTCTTTCAATTCCCCATCTCTCTTTTTTAACGTATCCAGCTCTGGCCATACACTTAACAGTTCATTCCCTATAGGCCCAGCAGCCCTCCTTTGTTCCACACACCACCATGTCACCATTTTACCATTAATACCCACTTTCCACATTCAATACATGTTAAGGCTGTTTAACTCAAAATTGATTTAACGGCATTAGCAGAAATGTTTTGTAACTGTTAGTAAATCTTGTGGTGATTAAAAATGTCTGTCTTACAAATTTCAATTACAGAAATCAGACTGTTCCCTGAACTGCCCTGTGACCGAGGTAATGTCCTTTTGAACAAACTACAACTTTTCTAATCCTTATCTTTTCTGCAGGTGGTAGGTTACTAACCCATGGAGATGAAGTAAGGACTAGATGGAAAGAATATTTTGAAAGCCTGATGAATGGTAATAGAGAGAGCAGAGCAGCTGAAAATGGAAAAGCAGCTGGGGTTAATGAGGTGTATGCAGAGATGCTTAAGTGTAGTGGAGAGAGTGGAATGAGGTACTTGTTGGAGATACGTAAGAAGGCATGGATGAGTGAAACTGTGCCTGCAAAGGGAAAAAGGCTGTGATTGTACCCCTGTACAAAAGTAAAGGTGAGCGAAGTGAGTGCAAGAATTATCGTGGCATAAGTTTATTGAGTGTGGTATGGAAGGTATATGGAAGAATTATTATAGAGAAAGAGAGATATCAGAAGTCCTAGTGAGTGAAGAACAGGGTGGCTTTAGGAGTGGCAGAGGATGTGTGGATCAAATATTTGCAGTGAGACAGATAGCAAAGAAGGCTTGTGAGAAGGACCATAAGGTGTTTATAGCATTCATGAATCTGGAAAAAGCATAAGACAAAGTAGACAGAGAGGGATTGTGGAAAGTTTTGTGCATGTATGGTGTAGATGGTAAGCTGCTTGGTGCTGTCAAGAATTTTTATGATGGTAACAAAGTGTGTGTATGGGTTAATGGGCATCTAAGTGAGTGGTTCACGATAGGTGTGGGCATGCGACAAGGTTGTGTGATGTCCCCATGGCTGTTCAATATATATATGGACGGGGTGATGACAGAAGTAAAAACACGAGTAATGAAGAGAGGGATGGCGTTGGTAATGAATGGTGATAGATGGACTATCTCAAATTTGTTGTATGCTGATGATGCAGTACTGCTTGCAAGTACAGGCCAAGAACTTGGTAGGGAAGTGCAGAGTTTTGCTGATGTCTGTGAGCATCGAGCCTTGAGAGTAAATGTAGAGAAGAGTAAAGTGATGGTTAATGAGAGAGAAGGTGACTCCCAGTGTGAGGTCACAGTGAATGGAGAGAGACTGGAACTGGTGAGAGAGTTCAAATACTTGGGTACAGCGATAGAAAAGAGAGGAAAATGTGCAAAAGAAGTTGAAAGTAGAGTAACACAAGGAAGAAAAGTAGATGGTGCAATGAAGGTCTTGATAAGAAACAGAGGCTTGAGTGTTGCAGCTGCACGAGGCTTACATGAAGGAGTGTTAGTGCCAACTTTAACATATGGATGTGAGACTATGGTGTGGCATGAAAATGAAAAGTCATGAGTAAGAGCTGTGGAGATGGGACTGCTGAGGAATGTATGTGGAGTACAGAGGGTGGATAGGATACGAAATAATGTGATTCGTGAAAGGTGTGGAGTGAAGAAGTCAGTGGACACCAGAATCGAAGAGTGTCCTGAGATGGTATAGTTATATGGAAAGAATGGTTAACAACAAAGTGGTGAAAAAGGTATACCCAAGCGAATATGAAGGAAGGAGGAGGCGAGGTAGGCCAAGGAGAAGATGGAGAGATATGGTGGATGAGTGTTTCAGGAAGAGAGGTTTGGAAGTTCGTGAGGCTAGGGAACTGACAGGAGATTGAGCTGGCTGGATAAATGTTGTGAGGGCAAGTGCATGATCAGGGATTTTGGCACCCCTTGTGAGCACGGCAGCGTCCGGATTGACTCAATCGGATACATTTGTGTGAAGCTGCAGAATGTGGTGAATGTTTTTGGCATATCCGGTAGAGCCAGGATTCCGGGGGCTTGAATGATGAGTGAATGGAAGTGTGGCCTATTTGATTTGGGCAAGTTTGTGCTGTCTGGATGTTGCTACTCCTCACCCTGCCCTTGGATGGGAAAAGAGGTCCGGATGATGATGAATAATGATGATGATGATCTTTTCTGCTCATAAAATCATTTTTCTTTAACTAGGTTCTTCCTACTCTTTCTCCTCTCCCCTCCTCAAGACTTGTATTTATTTTCTTACAACTTAAAAAGTACTGTTCTGTCTTCCATTTAACAGTATCTTTCTCCTCTCTACCTTCAGTTTCCCTCCCTCCCTACTTCCTTCATATCTGACATTATCTACTCTCTCTCTCAATTTCAGTACTGTGCAGAATTGTGCTATTTAGCTAAGCATTACATCTGCTCTATCTCACCTCCATCCTGTCATCATCATAGGTCTCTGGTACCCCTGCCAGCTGTTGTGCTGTCCTTAAAGAGGTGGCCACTGTAGAAGTCCTAGTTAGAGAGGAAAGCAGGACTGGTCACCAATGTACCCTATAACTGCTAGGACAGTGGCATTACTGAAATAGTCTAGTGGTATCAACAATAAAATTGTTTGGTGGTGGTGGTAAGATTATAATCATGTGGAAGTAGAAGAAATAAATGTAAAAAGTAATAATCCTGAAGGGGAAATCATGACAAATTATAACTCCCAAAGGTAAAGAGATCTCCCATGTGACAGACAAACTTCTCTCCACTAACCTATACTCGCTATGTGAGCAGTAGTGATGAAACAGGCATTGCTCTGAAGGGTTGGGCCTACACTCCTCACTTCTGTAATAACCAGTCTCGTAGGCTGGAGCTGCTACGTATTCCTGCAGGCAAGTATTTATAAAGGATTTTAACCACTTTTCACAAAAAAGAAGTCTAGTAATTCATTATTTTTGGTTTTGTTCTGTTGTTTTTCATTAATGAATTTTGACATTAAAAAAATCTCTACTGCAACTCATTACTGTCAGTTAGAAGTTTGTTTTGTCATATTTTTCACTTTAACCCCTTCAACCTGAATGTCTTTTATCTTATTCTTGCAATCTGCAGACACCTTTATTCAACTTAGGGGATTTGTGAAGGCTCTTTCAAATCCTTTAAGTCCCAAAAGTTGTTCTTGTTTTGACTGAAATCTGGTGATGGCATGAATAACAGTGTGTTGCTGGACTGAAGAGAATAACCCCTTCAGCAACAAGATGCTTTTCAAACTGAAGGAGTTAAATACAGTTACCCCTTCATACACACAGTCTCAAAGTGCACAAATTCATAGTGCATAATGGCTACAGGCTTAACCAAGAACACCATGTCCATGAAAAAAGGATGTCGAGTGCATGGTTCTGTAATTATTTGTAGTAGCTGTGGATCAGTGGGTTAAAGTGCTCCGCTCTGGCTGAAGGGTCGGAGGTTCAAGTCCACCCAAGGGTCACTGGTAGACATCAGGAGGGGTATCCGGTCATAAAGTGCTACATACTCCAAACCTAAGTCCTTGACCCAGAGGCAACACCTTAGCCCTTATGGAAAAGAAAGGGGATATGGTGTTCTATCTATCTATTGCCAGACGCCTCAATCCCGTTCGGGGTGACCACAAACAAATCGCCTCCATGTCGCAGTCCCCCGCCATTTCACTGCCCTGCTCCCAACTCACACCCCCCTCTCTCATATACCTCTCCACCCCATCTCTCCATCTAATCCTCGGCCTCCCCCTCCCTCTCCTCCCCTCCACCTCACTCACATACACTCTCTTTGTCAGTCTTTCACCCTCCATCCTCTCCACATGGCCAAACCACCTCAGTGTATTCCTCATAACGCTTCCTATCACATCCACATCCACACCACAACACTCCTTTATAACCTCATTTGTCAGCCTGTCTCTCCATATGACTTCACAAGCTCCTCTTAAATAACTCATTTCCACTACTCTCATTCTTGCCTTGTGTCCTTCCAACAACGTCCAAGCTTCACTTCCATACATTAGAGTTGGTATCACAATTCTGTCATGTAGTAACTTTCTCACTTCTATGCTCACTTCCCTGTTTCTTATCACTGCTTTCAGGGAACCAGCAACCTTTCTTCCCTGCTTTACCCTTTCAAGCACTTCACCCTCCAAACCTCCATCCTTACTCATCACACTACCCAAGTACTTAAACGTACTCACATTTTCCAATTCCTCACCATCCAACGTCACTGTACATTCACTGACTTCACCTCTCTCAAAGATCATCACTTTACTCTTCCCTACATTCACCTTTAGATTCCGTTTCTTACACACTCTCCCAAACTCATCCACCAAGCCTTGCAGCTCCCCTACATCTTCACTCAACAACACAGTACCATCTGCAAACAACCATACAGGGAGTTTCCAAACACTACCCTCTCTCACCAGGGCCACTCCAACATCCACTACCCTACCTTGTACCTCTTTTATAACCCCATCTACGAGTATGTACAGATTGACCAACCATGAAGACATGACACATCCCTATTTCAACCCAACCTTCAAAGAGAAAAATTCACTCAGTTCACCATCCACACGCACTGCAGCCTTAGCACCATCATACATACTCTTCACAGCATTGAACAACTTCCCATCTACTCCATATATTCTTAATACTTTCCACAATCCCTGTCTATCGACCCTGTCATATGCTTTCTCCAAATCCATGAGAGCCGCATACAACTTCTTTCCCTTCTCTAGAAACTTTTCCACTAAAGATCTAAGAATGAATATCTGATCTACACAACCTCTTCCCTTCCTAAAGCCTCCCTGTTCTTCTCCAACTAATTCCTCTGTTCTTTCTCTAACTCTGTCAATAAGTATCCTACCATACACTTTTCCTATTATACTAAGAAGACAAATGCCCCTATGATTACCACACACTTCTTTTTCCCCTTTTCCTTTGTACAAGGGAATAATTATCAGTACTGGGCAGGTGTGCAAACACTTGCGTAAAGCGCAATTGCCCACCCTTGCGCTAAGGTGATATCATTTGCGCATTGCGCACTGCACGAGACCACGCGCAATTTTGCGCTTGCGCACATGAAAAGGCAGGTGCACAAACGCAAACTTAGTTGCACTTGCACAACTATATTTGCGCTTGCGCACCTGCCTTGGGCACCTGCCCTGTGGATTGCGCACTGCACAATCCAAGGGACACGTGGTCTTCCATGGAACACGCGGTCTTGGGAGCTTCCCACTTGGCTGGACAAGGGATGGGGGAGGCTGGGGCGGGTCGCGAGGGTGTGTTGGTGGGAGGAGGCGGGAGGGAAGGGGGTAGTAGCATTTCTTATTATGCTTCAACAGAGATAATGTATTTTTAATATTTTTTAAATTATTATTATTAGTAAATAATAATAAATATATATTATTTATTAAGATTAGCATATGCAATTCCTTACAAAAACCATTAAAACATATTATTAAAATCAAATATCCACAGCCTAATAATTTATTAGGTCTCTCTCTCTCTCTAATAATTTATTAGGCTGTGGATATTTGATTTAAATACTGTGTTTTCTTGATTTTTTATTTTTTGTAATGAATTACATATGCTATTGTATATCTATATTGAATTATTAAATAAATTGTCTTGACATGACAAGAGAGAGAGAGAGAGATAAAGAGCATTATTCTGAGAGAGAGAGAGAGAGAGAGAGAGAGTAAATACGGGAATGAGAAAGAAGCGTCCCTTTCAGTGAGGAGATAAGGCATAAACTTCGTCCCTCTTCTCTCTCATTCTCCATTCCTTCCCTCCTCTCTCTCTTATTCTCCATTCCCTCCCTCCTCTGTCGGAGAGAGAGAGAGAGAGAGAGAGAGAGAGTAAATACGGGAATGGCAAAGGAGCGTCCCTTTCCGTGAGGAGATAAGACACAAACTTCGTCCCTCTTCTCTCTCTTATTCTCCATTCCTTACCCCCTCTCTCTCTTTTTCTCCATTCTCTCCCTCCTCTGTCGGAGAGAGAGAGAGAGAAAGTAAATACGGGAATGGCAAAGGAGCGTCCCTTTCAGTGAGGAGATTAGGCATAAACTTCGTCCCTCTTCTTTCTCTTATTCTCCATTCCTTCCCTCCTCTCTCTCTTATTCTCCATTTCCTCCCTCCTCTGTCGGAGAGGGAGGGAGGGAGAGAGAGAGAGAGAGAGAGAGAGAGAGAGAGAGTTGATGATACAGTAATCACGTGACCTTTGCCAATGCCTTGATAAATATAGGCTGTTTTTCCCGGACAATGACCTACTGTACCTCAGTCACCGCGGGTGGTGGGCAGGTTGCTAATTTAGTAATTTATTTAATTATACCAATATGTATTTTACAGTAATTCCCACAAATGTATGCAAATGATTTGCGCTAGCTTTGCGACATTGCACAAGCTAAATATTAGATTGTGCACTTGCGCAAATTACAAATAACAGAAAATAATAATAAAAGTAAGTAGTTATGCTGTTTTATTTAAATATCTCAATATTTTTCAGTAATTCCCAAAAACATATGCAAATGGTCTGCGCCTGCACTTTGCGACATTGCACAAGCTAAATATTTGTCAGATTGCGCATTTGCGCAAGGTAGTGAACCGTGGATTGCGCTTTGCGCTTGCGCAAGGTCCTTCTTCGTTTGCGCCGCCCACCACTGATAATTATACCTGACTTCCAATCCTCCAGGACTCTACCTTCCTCCGTGGCCAATCTGCACATCTTCCACATCCATTCTACTACTATCTCTCCCCCATGCTTCAGCATTTCACCACACACTCCATCAATTCCTTGGGCTTTCCCCAATTTAACTTTCTTCATTGCTTCCACAACTTCTATCCTACTGATTTCTTCCTGTCTTCTCACCTCCCTCCTTCTCCCAGCCATTCCCCAGCCACTTATACTCACATTACTTCCATCCTCTATGTTCAACAATTCTTTAAAGTGTTCTCTCCATCTGCTCACTTTTTCTCCCTTCTCCACTAATAATCTACCATTTTTATCTTTCACTCCCCTGCTAACTTCACTTCCACCCTGTCTTAATCTCTTCACCTCTTTCCAGAACATTTTCTTACAGTTCCTCCACTTTACACTCAAATTCCTTCCAAATTCCTCATCCACTCTCTTCTTACTCTATCTTACTAATCTTTTCATCTCTCTCTCTTCCTTTCCACATATAACTCTCTCTTCCGTCTCTCAACTTCTTCCACGCCCCTATTTCTCATCCATTCATTGTATGCTTTCTTCTTTTGTGCCACAGCCTGTCTCACCTTTTCATTCCACCACGCTTTTCCTTGCACCCCCCTCCGTCTTCTCGTCATCCCACACACCACATCACATGCTGCACATATTTCTTCTGTGAATATCCTGGACAAAACATGGTTTAAAAAAAAAAAAAAAAATCTTTAATATCATTGTCTGCTTTACCTCTATATAGTAGGACATATCCTTAGGAAGCATTTCTGTAATGTTTAATTCCCATTTATTGCTTTAAACTTCTTTAATGTCACTGTCTAACCTCAGCTTAACCTCTACACAACAAGCTACGCCCTTTGGAAGCATATCTATAATCCAGCTGGGGACTGAGGGTTTCTAGGAGGCAAGATGGGTTCAGGCTGTAGAGTTAGTTAACACATTAAGTTTACTTTAACTTGGGACAAGGTCATAGTGTTTGTCTCTGGGGATAACAGACTGAACAGAGAGGCTGCTGCAGATCAAGGAGCAAGGACGATGTGAGCTAATGCATGCTTATTGGAGTCTTTATAAACAAACGAAAACATTAAAGGGGCCCATATATGCAGATTTCATATGCACAGATGCCTAGATTAACACTTTGGCCGGCCCCGCACGCATGCCTCGTTACACCCCAAAGTCAGCCAGGGGTTGCCAGGCAGCAAGTAGTTATTCGCAAATGTTTGTATTCTTTTCTTATTTCTGACCTTATTTTTCATGCTACATTATTCATTTTAGTGTCAAATTGTATGAAACCGATTTTTCTATAAGAATATATGCATATAAGGTTGAACAGAATACCAGCATTACCAGTACTATAACAAGATGTACGGTACAACGACGTGAAAAAACATGGGCAGTTTGCATAAACGTTTATATTCTTTCTTTTGTTTTCGATGTAATTTATTGTGCTATTTTATTCATTTTAGTCTCGCTTTGTTCGCAAGTGTTTGTTCTATGATAGTATATGTATGAAATAATGACCAAACAACCATCATCATCATTACAAACACTGTAAGGAAGGCCAGACGTGCTCCATTAACACACTGTCTCATATATATTTAGTGTATACTGAAGCACTAACCATCCACTCGCTTGATGTAGTGCTGCTCTCAGGTGACTGTTCTTTCCTCTCTTCCTTCCACTTATGTCATTCTTTCCTTTATTCTTTCCTCTTTCTTCAGTCTACGGGTGACTCTACACTGAGTGACATGCCAAATGGTTTCCTGTACACCAGGAAACCATTTACTATGCTGGGTGGTAACCATATAACCAAATTATGGAACATGGTGGTTTAGTGGGTAATAAAGGTGCTCCAATTGGATTGAGCCAGTGCAGGTTTATGTCCAAGGGGTGGATGGGGTTTACTGCTCATGTAAAGCCCCTCAGGGATGAGTGAGGCTGGTCACTCTCATCTTTAATGCCAGGACCAACTTGCCTAATCCTGGACTTCTACACTCCTCATGGGGCAACACAGGATTAGATGATGAATAAATGAATGAAATATTATTTATTTATGACAATATTTTGTGTGCTACCAGTACTTCATTCATTTTAGTTGCTAATTGTTCATAAGAGTTTGCTCTACTGTAACGTATGCATTCAAGAATCAACAGAACACAAACTCACTATTACTAACATATTCTATCTATCTATCTATACCCCGACGCCCTAATCCCGCAAAGGGTGGCCGCAGACAAAACGCCTCCAAGTCACTCTGTCACCCACCATTTGACTCCCCTCCCCCCAACTCACACTCCCCCATATACCTCTCAACTCCATCCCTCCACCTCATCCTCAGTCTACCCCTCCCTCTCCCTCCCTCCACCTCACCTACATACACCCTCTTAGTCAGTCTTTCATTCTCCATTCTAACATATTACATACAGCAATTGATAAATATACTGTACAGCATATGCACGCATTACAAAAATAAAGAATCTACTGTATATACAGTATTATACATCTATACTTACTACCCATTGATGTTTGTAGGGCACAGGAAGAATGGGAAGACATTGGCGTGCATTTTAAACCTATTCCCATGAACACTGAACGATGAATGAATTTTTGGATAATGTCATTGGCCAGCTTATGGAAGATTTTTGGATGAAGTAAATAATGTAATCGGCTGGCCAAAGTGTTAACACTTTAGTCACGCATACACAGTAAGCCCTCATTTATCCAGACATATAGAACTAAAGGCATGTCCAGGCAGTGGTAACATCCGGATAATGAACATTATTCCCCTACTATACCTAGACCCTACCTACACTCACCTCCAACCTATACCTAACCTATTTGTACAGTACCTATGCTTAATTTGGCAGTGTTTTCCAGTCATTCAGGCATATTTAGACATCAAAACACACAAAGGAATATCCAAAGCAATGCTAAATACCAAGAAAACCATGCTGGAAAACCACTGAAAAAACAAAAAAACACCCTACCCAAACACTACTGTATGTACCTTACAGTCTATCTATCTATCTATTGCCAGACGCCATAATCCCGTAAGGGGTGGTCATTTGACTTTGAGTTATTGGTTTTACGGGGAGGGGCACTAACCCTCCACCAGCCCACTTGTTGACACGTAGGGAGCACGTATGGGTTGGTTATATGGTTACCACCCAGCGCTGTAAACGGTTTCTTGGCTTACAGGAAACCATTTGGCTTGTCACTCAATGTAAAGCCACCTGTAAAGGAAAGAAGGGCAATAAGAAGTGACAGGAAAGATGGGAGATATGGGAAGAGAGGAGGGCAGGCACAGAAGAAGAATGATAAAGGCTAAGGAAGCCTTTACCCTTCTTACTTTGGCAGTGTTTTCCTGTCATTCTGTCGTATTTTGACATCAAAACATACATAGGATTATCCAAAATAACATTCAAAACCAAGAAAACCATTAAAAAAAAAAAAAGAAAAAAAAAAAAGAAAACCAAACAATGCCCTAGGTGGGGCGTAAATACACCACTGTATGTACAGTATCCCTCCTTATTTTGGCATTGTTTTCAGGTCAATCTGCCTTATTTAAGTAATGCTAGACACCAAGAAAACCATGAAAAAAACACACACACACACACACTGAAAACCAAAAAACACCCAGCCTGTACATGACTGTACATAAAGTACCCCTCCAAATTTTAGTGCTGTTTTCAGGTCAATCTGCCATATTTAGACATCAAAACAGACACATGAATATCCAAAGTAATGTTAAAAGACAAGAAAACCATTAAGAAAAAACACACACTGAAGACCCAAAAACATCCTACCTATACACAACCGTATGTACAGTGGTCCCTCACATTTAGCGATTTATATAATTAGTCTGGTGAAACCATCACTAAATATGATATTGCTAAGTGCAAAATGCACTTTATATGGGAAAAATATCAATTAGTCTGCACTCATCCTCCACCCTTTTGACCCCTGATTTCCTACTTTAAGTCTATCTATCTATTGCCAGACGCCTCAATCCCGTTTGGGATGACCAAGTACTTTAAGTGCTGAAAATAAAACACAATGTATTAGCAATACATTATACAGATACAATACTGTATGGTTTCACTCTCATCTTAAATGTCAGGACCAACTGCCTAGGCCCAGACTCCTACGCTCTTCATGGGGCAACGTAGGATTGGATGATGGATGGATGGATGGAATACTGTACGGTTATACATCTACTCACCAATGAAAAACGCCAAATGCTCGGCACTGTGAGAGAAAAAAAAAAAAGCACCCAAGGTCGCCAGATGCTCAGAACAATTATAACAGTGGAGTTCTGGTGGCGGAAAGGCAACGCATTTCATGTCCCGCATCGCTAAACGCATAAGACAATCGCTAAATGCGCCGGATTAGTACCTTCTCTAACCTACTGCTAAATGTAAAAATTGCTAACTTGAAACACGCTAAATGCTGGGGACCACTGTAAAGTACCCCTCCAAATTCTGACACTGTTTTCTGGTCATTCTGCCATATTTAGACATCAAAACACACACAGGAATATTCGTATTAATGCTAAACACTAAGAAAACCATTAAAAAAAAAAAAAGGAAAACCAAAAAACACCCGACCTATAAACTATTGTATGTACACCACCACTCCTAATTTTGGCTCTGTTTTCTGGTCATTCTGCCATATTGAGACATCAAAACACACATAGGATTAGTCATATTAATGCTAAACATCAAGAAAACAATGCATAACCAACAAAAATCTACAAAAACCTGACAACGGTTTGAAAATCTGTTGTCAGTGACGAGCGATTGTTCCCGGGGCTCAAAAAGAATTCCATGGCCACTGGAAAATGTTATACTCTATTGTACTGGTAAAAATGGTATACCATCACCTTTGCTAGTGTTTATACTGTGAGATAAGCTTATAAAAACACAGAAAACTGAGAAGCAAAAGTACAGAACAGCGAGAATAAAGTGTTCAGGAGTAAAACTTACCTTCTATCTCTCTCTCTCTCTCTCTCTCTCTCTCTCTCTCTCTATAGAGAGAGAGAGAGAGAGAGAGAGAGAGATACAGTATATACACAGATAAAGATATAGATATATAATTTCACACACACACACACACACACACACACACACACACACACACACACACACACACACACACACACACACACACACACACGAGTTTGTGGAAGGGGAGGAAGTGATTAGAAATGTACAGGTGATAAAAGATATAAAAGTGGAGGTACAGGAAGTGTATAAATTACTGGAAACTCAAGATGTAAGGAAAGCCCCAGGACCTGATGGAATTTCTAATTGGGTACTGAAGGAATACAGAGAACAACTGGCGGATAAAATTCACAGTTTAATCATGTTCTCTGGAAGAGGGGAAAGTGCCACAAGAATGGAAGAGGGCAAATGTGGTACCAATTTATAAGGGAGGAAACAGGGAAGAACCCCTGAATTACAGACCAGTGTCTCTAATCAGCATGGTCGCAAAATTGTGCGAGAGATTCCTGAAAGACAGATGGATAAAATATCTAGAAGAGATGAATATTTTGGCTGAATGTCAGTTTGGATTCAGAAGTGGAAGGTCATGTGTTTCTAACTTGTTGAGCTTTTACTCTAGAGCAATTGACGTGGTACAGGAGAGAGATGGTTGGGTGGATTGTGTGTACTTAGACTTAGAGAAGGCCTTTGACAAGGTACCTCATAAGAGACTAATGTGGAAACTTGAATATACAGGAGGACTGAAGGGGAAACTTCTGGAATGGATGAGAGACTTTTAGAGAGACAGACAAATAAGGACAGTAATAAAGGATAGGGTATCTGGATGGAGGGAAGTAACAAGTGGAGTCCCTCAAGGCTTGGTGTTGGCGCCAGTAATGTTCCTGATTTACGTAAATGATATGGTAGATTGAGTGAACAGTTATGCAAGTCTGTTTGCTGATGATGTAAAGATCTTGAGGAAGGTAGAGGTTGAGGAGGATTGTAAAATGCTGCAGGAGGATTTGGATAGGATACATGATTGGAGCCGGACGTGGGAAATGAAATTTAATGTAAAGAAATGTAAACTATTGGAAATGGGTAAAAGTACCAAGAGGCCATCACTGAATTATTTGTTGGGTAATGAATTAATCACAAAAATGAGAGAAGAGAAAGATTTGGGAGTGCTGGTCCAAGACAATTTGTCACAAGAAAGGCACATCAACAAGATAGTTGGAGAGACTTATAAACTCTTGACTAACATAAGAGTAGCATTTCAGTATATGGATGAGGAGATGAAAAAATTGATAGTGGCCATGATCCGCCCCAGGTTAGAATATGCAGCAGTAGTGTGGTCCCCACACAAAAAGAAAGATATTAACAAGATTGAGAGAATACAAAGAACAGCAACCAAGATGGTCCCCAGTCTGGCAGACCTGTCATACAGAGAGAGGCTGGAAAAGCTGGATTTGCGTTCCTTAGAGGAAAGGAGAAAGAGGGGAGACATGATTGCAGTGTTCAGGACCATGGTGGGAGTGGATAAAATTGACAAAGAAGATCTGTTTGTATGGGATGGGAGAGCAACAAGAGGACACGGAATGAAATTAAAAAAGTCAAGCTGCTTGAAGGATATCAAGAAATATAGCTTTCCTTACAGAAGTATAGACTTATGGAATAGCCTGGACAAAGAGATCGTCCAGTCTAGAAACTTAAATGAGTTTAAAGCTAAATTTGACTTACTGAGAATCAGTGACGGAAACCCATGTGCATAGCACATGCTGTGTATATCACAATTAGGTATAGTAGGTAAATACATAAATATCTGGAATGACTTGGATGAAGAGATGGTGCATGAGAAAAACATTCATGTGTGTAAATGTTGACTTGATAAATGTGGATTTGGAGACAGGACAACACGAGCATTGCTCAATTCCTGAATACTACAAATAGGTAAATACAAGCACACATGTACGCACAGGGAGACAAAAATGTCAAAAATGGTGAGGAAATTAATTCAATTAATTAAAATCTTTCCTACCTGAGAGAAGGGGAGCAACCTGTAGCACACAGAGACAGCTGGCACTGGATCATTCTCATCCATATCAATGCTGACCATGTTTTCGAGTCCTGCAGGGGGGTTGGGAAGGCCATGACGGAGACGCCGTTGCACCCCACCTACACACAATGTGGGTGGAATGCGAGTGGATTCGAACACCTTGACTAGACATGTCCCCACCACTGCTACATTTCTGGGGAGGGCCAGGAAGTTAGATGATGTTAGCATGGAAGAAATATCAGTAACTAAGCAGAGGCAAAAGAAGTATCTGCTTGTGACCATGGATGAGTGGAAGAAACATCAGTGTTTGTAATCATTAACCCTTACCAGACAACCAACCATCATTTCATTTCTGGGGAGGAAGAAATGACTGGGTGCCGTAAAAATGGATGACACAGTAGTTTGTGACTGAATACCTGCAATACATAAACCCCCAATACTTCTGTCTTTCAGAAGAAAGAGGGAGTGTCAAGACACACAGGTGGAAGCATGTCTGCAATCATACACCTTCACCAGACATGCTCTCATCACAACTATAATTCTGTGAAGGGGAAGGGGAAGAAGGTCAGGTTAATTTTTGGCAGAACAATCATCATACAATGTTATGCAGGAGAGTCTTAAGAACACATCATATATTTAGTCATTCCCCTTATTTAGTGTAAAACTGGGTTAAGATGATGATGTAGGAGACTTTTAAAGATCTACATGAGTTGCAGTGTGGCAGGAGAGGGTGCTCACCATTCACTCACACCGTTTTCGGTACTGGATGTTCTATCATGAGTTAATGCTATTCTTCAATTCTATCTATCTATCTATTTATAGCCCGACGCCCTAATCCCGCAAAGGGTGGCCGCAGACAAAACGCCTCCAAGTCGCTCTGTCACCCACCATTTGACTACCCTCCTCCCAACTCACCCCCCCCTCCCTCATACACCTCTCAACTCCATCTCTCCATCTCAAAGGGTTCAACTTTGAGGGCTGACTGAGGTTTACCGGCCACAAAAGTGAATGACTAGTCACTGTTCCCTCAATGCCTGAAATGAATATTTTAAGCCCTAACACCTATGCTTCTGATGGGACAATAAAGGGTTGCATGGTTGAGGGATGGATAGAGGGTGTATTTCAACAGCCACAAAATGAAAGTTTAAAGGCTAAATTAGTAACTCTAGGGGCATATCTTTATTGTGGCACAGTATAACATTGTTAATACAGTACATCTAACTCCCCCAAACAATTTCTTTTTCCCTTACAGTCCCTTTTATAATTTCTCCATTAGCCTATCTGTTTTAAGTATGCCATATATTTGCTCCACATTCTGTTCCACTCCACCAACTACCCTTCTCACTTATTCTTCATTAACCCCTTAAACGCGGATCGTCTCGTTTGCGACACTCGGCAAAAAGGACATAACGGCGGATCGTCTCATTTGCGATTCTAGTAAATTTTGAATAACCGCGGGCAAGCAGGCTCCAGCTGGTATTGTCTATCAGTACCACCACCCTCTAGCTACAACTAGCATACTTTACCTTTGTACTACTGACCTCAGTTGTTGCCAAGTATCGCGTTTTCCTCCCGTCCCCCCCCCACCACGGCCCGGCCAGCCTGGCTGTGATACATGGCAGCGCTCTGAGCGCTCAGAACTGTAAATCTGCACTCTCCTCTCACAAGCAGTTTATGCTAATAGGAAACGCTTGTTTCCCCAGTTGTAACACTAGCTTTTTTTCTCATGGTTTGCCCCTGTTTAGCGTCAGTTTACTGCAGGCTTTCAAAGTGACATTATGGCGAGTTCTAGCTCTTCCCAGTCAGTGCAAGCGGCCGACAGGAACGAGAATAAAGTGGCGGGCGTAAGGCAGAATAAAAAGCGCGCCGTGGTGATCTTTTGGGAAGGAATATGATTGAAAATAATGTAGTATACATGTTTTTAGCTGTGAAAATGGAAATGTTTGTTGAGTGACGGGAAGACCGCCGCCACGGTGCATGTCGGCCGTACGCTCCGTTGATTTTAGCCTTATTTTCAGTGCGTATTGTACAAATACGGATTCCAAACTACCTTTACGTTGTAGTATAAAGTTTACTGTGACAGAATGAGGCTGTGGTAGAGGGGAAACCGGGTTGCTGGAGGTGTGAAAGTGAAGATTTGGTTACCCAACTTTGCAAGTCTCCACAAGTCCTTGGGTAGTCCACGAAGGCTCAACACCTGTCTCTGGAGAAAGCTGAATGTAAGTACTATCTGCCATACCAAGTACAATGTTCTAGGGTTAATCTCTGATTTTTGGCTAATATTTTCCTACAGGTACTCAGACCGCGATACAACCCCGCCACTCGGGGGGGATCGACTGTACACGGCAACGTTTAAGGGGTTAAACCCTTCCCACAACAACAGCAGACTATACCATTATAATTTTTACACTCACTTCAAACACCTTTACTCTGGTAGATGGGCACATTCACAGCCATTTTCCATTACACTGGTATCATTCCACCTCATCAAAGTTTTCTTGCAAAATTCCAGCAAACATTTCAATCCACACCCTTTACTAAATAATCTCTGCAAACACTTCATGAACATCTGATGCTTTATCGTTCTTCAATTTCTTCACGGCATTCTTTCTCTCAATGTGGCATTTTCAGGTATCACACTCCTCTGCACACCGCTACAACTAATCATGTTTACTAGCACTTTGAAAGAAAACAAACAAATAAAAAGATTTCTGCATTCTACTTTTCTTGTTATTCCTGCATTTAAAAAAGTTAAGACAGGGAACAAATCATTAGTTTGTGAATCAACATCCAGGTGGTATTACTAAAAGGGTGGCTGGATGAGGAAGTACAGCCAATATGATCCCAGATGACAAACTAAGCCCTACCCCTTCTGTAAGAGTTACAGCTGACAGGCTGGTGCAAATCAGTCCCACTTCATAACGAAGAAATGGCATATTCTAAGTAAGCTTATTCATAATTATCTAGGATAACTATGAGGTATGCTGAGAGGACAGAAGATGACAACTGGGTGTGGAAGATGAGAAGTTTTAAAGTCAGGGGTAGACCTGCAAGAGACTGACCGAAAAAAGACCTGGGACGAGGTCACAGAGTGTGACCTCAGGGATAAGGGACTGAATAGGGAGGCTGCCATAGACTGAGCTGCATGGAAAGCCGCCATTAGGTGACCAAGGCAGACGCAAGCAAGCATGTTGGAGCCTTATAAACGATACGATATAATGATGAGCAGAATAATACTGTAGTTTTATAGGTGGCTTTACATTAAGTGACAAGCCAAATGGTTTCCTGTAAGCCAAGAAACCATTTACAACGCTGGGTGGTAACCATATAACCAAACCATACGTGCTCCCTATGTGTCAACAAGTGGGTTGGTGGAGGGTTAGTGCCCCTCCCCGTAAAACGACTAACTCAAAGTCAAATGGCCACCCCTTATGGGATTATGGCGTCTGGCAATAGGTAGATAGATAGAATTTTAAGAAAATATCTTCTTTACCTCTGAACTTGTCACATTTTCTTTGGTCAGAATTTTAGATAAGCTTATTTAGAATACTTCATGCTGCCTGACAATAGCCAATCAACTGTAACTTTACAAATGGGAAAGGCCTCTCTTCTACAGCTGATTTAAAGCTAGCTATACTGTACTATGCTGGTGCAAGGCTCAAATGATCGAAGTCTATCCAAGAAGCTTAAATTGGAATAACTAAGTTGAAAAGAAGGCATTTGACAGAGGCAAAAAATTCCTATGATAGACTGAAGCGATGCAGTGAACACTTGCCTGTGGTGTGCCTGGTAGCCATACACTCTGATGACAATAACCACATTGGTGTTGATGATGACGCGGTCCTGGTTAAGCTGCAGTTTGCATCTGATGGGACAAAGTTTTACAGCAGTCATCTAATATTTTCTGTGCGAATGAATACACTGCTTACCAAACCCATCACTAAGATGAAATCTTTTTTGTCTTATTCCTGCTACTGCACCTAAAGATCTATCTCCTCTTAAATCTATTGTCAATAACACACCCACTCATCTTTTTACTAAAAAAAAAATCAAACTAAATAGGCATCTATCAACCTTAAGTCTTCTCTCTATATTTTCTCTCTATATCATGTATATTTAGGCACTTCTTTGTGTTAAAACTATGCATTACTAATGAGCAACTTCCTTTCTTGATACATGATCTTCAGTTCCGGTTCAAAATACAGTTTGCTCGCCTGGTTAGCAAGCTCAGAGTGCGTGAATCGCAATGTGTGCAAGTGATCAAAAATCATACCCAGAAACTTTGAATGCGCGAGTTTACCTCACAGAACGCGAGGTAGAGGCAAGGAGTGGCTCACAACCGCCATTTTCCATTAGTACGAGACCCCCCCTCCTACACAGAACGCGTCCATCATCAAGTGTTATGCTGATGCGCAGAAATTCCTGGGGCATTCTACTGCGCATCTTGGGGTAGGAGGTGGCGGATCCGCTCTCTCCAGTTAACCTGTCGTGTACAACGTCTGGCGTTTTTTTGCTGCTCCATCCTGGCCTGTACTTCACCGCACCATGCCTCCAGCCCCAAGAGTTAAGAAACTTCTGACACACACAACCAAGTTAGAGATTATCAAGATGAAGGAGGAGGGACAAGGAAACATCGCTATCGAGAAAGCCATGGGACCGGTTGAATCGACAGTGAGGACTGTTTGGAAGAACCGCGATGCCATCAGGGCACTTGTGAAGACGAATGGTGCATCTGAGCTTGACGGCTGTTCCCGCATGGGAAATTGTGCGATGATACTTATGGAATGGTATCTTGCCACCTACATTATGAGAAAGGAGAAGGAAGGTGTACCACTGAATGGCATACAGTATTTATTCGGAACCAAGCCCAGCTATTTTACAAGGCAGCATCTCGCAAGTTAAATGTGGAGAAACCTTTCAAGGCATCGGTTGGATGGCTGCACCGGTTTTTGAAACGCAAGGAACTCTGTCACATTAAACTGTCTGATGAACATGCCTCTGCTGACGAGCTGGCCGTGAGAGAGTATCCCGCAATATTTAGAGCGCTAATTGAAGAAGGACAGTACACCAAGGACCAGATCTACAACGTCGACGAAACGTCGTTTTACTTCAAGGCCAAGCCCAAAACGATTTACATTGTTAGAAAACAGAAACAAGCCCCTGGTCAAAAGCTCCAGAACTGTAAGATGACGGCAATGTTCACTGTAAACCTGTCTGGGAGCCACAAGATGAGACCAGTTGTTATACACAAAACTTCACACCCAAGGTGCTACAAAAACCTTACGAACATGGACACAAGTGGGTTGTACTGGTACAAATCAGCATTTGGTTGGATGATCGTGAACATTATGGCAGACTGGTTAATGAAGTACTGCATCCTCGATGTCAAGGCCAAGTGTCGGGAACTTGACACTCCATTTAAGATGCTCCATGTGCTGGACAAAGCACCAAGTCACCCTCCTTACCTAGAAGATCTGCACAAGGATTGTCGTGTTGTGTTTCTGCCACCCCAGATGACGTCACTCGTGCAGCACCTGGATCAAGAACTGATCGCCAATGTCAAGCACTTCTACCACAAGCAACTATACAGCTACCTACACAGGAATACTGACACACAAGAAGAGCTTCATGCCCTACAAGAAGATCACAACAAAGACCTCGATGAGGCAGGTGCTCCTGTATCATCTCTGCCAGCAGCTGTATCCCGATCCGCCACACCTGACATGACTGTTGAGGCATTTTGGCATCGTTTCTCAGTGAAGGATGCAGTTAACTTTCTCCTACAAGCCTGGCACCAGATTACACCTGCAACAGTCAACCATGCGTGGCGACTGCTCATGCCTCACTTATGCCCAGAGCACAAGACGTCCATTCAAGCACTAGCCATGGCTGAGGCAGCAACACTGACAGCAACGCAAGCTGTACCAAAGTTTCAGGAAGTTACGTTGGCGGACATACGAGAAGTGAATGCTGCTACTGAGGAACAGCCTCCCGAGGAAGTCTTGCAAAGGATAGACGAGGCTGACGCAGAGCCTGACACCAAGCAGTCAAGTTGAGGAGCCTTGTGTGATGGAGGGCAGGACTGAGCTGTGTATGTCAAGAATAAGCAAGATCCTTGCTGCTGGATAAGCTCAAGGAAGAGGTGAAGGAACATGAAGTGAGCAACCTAAGAATGGAAGAGGTTCTCAGTGGTATCGACAAACTCTTCCATTTCTACACAGACAGGCACAGGCAAGAAATAAAAAGGAGGAGACAGACGCTAATAACAAGTTACACACAGCGGGCTCAAGTTAGTGACAGTGAGGAACCAGGGACATCGTCTGATCCTGTTCCTGTTGAGGATGAAGAGGATGCAATGTCAGATTTGTCAGCACTGGACTTCGAGGGGTTTATGGCCGAAGTGAGCGAGTTAGAAACTCCTGGGGAAGGTACTCAGGAGGAGTCTGTGGAGGGAAGTGTTGGTGTGGCAGGAGGAGTGGCAGGGGGTGCGGCACTGTAAGTGCTGCCGCGCCTCGGAACCCCCGTTATTTAAGTCAATCAGGCCTGTTGTCTATTGTTGTTAAGGTGACTGCCCATATTTTTGTTACTGTGGCTATATCTGTAGTACAATGTCTGTAAAATTTGACCTTTATTATGTCTCTAAGGGCCAAAAAAGGTCCAGGTATGAGGGGGTACTGCCCATATGTAATTTTTCCCATAAGATTATGTATTCTCAGTGCACGAATTCACACTGTGCAAGGTCGGGGACTGCCCAATTTCTCGCGCACTGTGCGTGAGAACTGTGATTTCCTGGCACATCAAAATGATCCTACTACAACATCTACTGTATCAACTCTCATTCACATCACCTATCACAAACAGTAACTCTTGGGCATATGTTCAGTCACTACTCAGCTCATTCCAAAATTTGTCATTCTCTTTCACATCTCTCAGTCATCTGGTGCACAGCTGTTACAGCAACCAAAACTACTTTCACCTGAACTGACAGTGACTGTATATCTAATATGACAATATTTTGGAAAAATGGTTGTGTGTTTGCAAAGGATGGATTTGTGAATGAAAGTGAAAAGGCCTCCACCATGACCATCAGTTATGTCTGTGCTGACATGTGAACAGTATCTGATGTGTGGGGTCTTGGATGTGTAGGTAAGCTTTATTTCTTGAGATGTGTAATGTGTTAAGTTGTCTCTCAAGAGTTATGACAATTTTCTCTCCACCTGACTTCAGTCAATGGGACAGCGATTGTCATTAATACGGGTAGTGAAGGAAAAATAGCTGTGGGAAGATTGGTGATATGTTTATGGGACAGTGCATAACTTAATACATTAAGGAATTCTATTGTTTTATTTACCCCTCTCTTTCTTAAACTGCATAGATAGTTCCAAACAACGAGACTCCAAAACATGACATTTTTCCAACTTTTCTAGACATTAACATTCATTCATTCATTCATCATCTAATCCAGTGTTGCCCACAAGGCATGTAGGAGAACCGGGGTTAGGCAAGTTGGTCCTGATATTTAAGAAGAGAATGACCAGCCTCACTCATCCCTGAGTGGCACTGCATGAGCAGTAAATCCCAACCACCATTTGGATATAAACCTGCACCGGCTCAATCCGACTGGAGCACCTTAACTGCCCACTAAACCACCAGGTGCCATACTTTGGTTATATGGTTACCACCCACCATTGTAAATGGTTGGTTTCTTGGTGTACAGGAAACCATTTGGCTTGCCACTCTGTGCAGAGTCATCCATAGACAGAAGGAAGAAGAAAGAATGAGGGAAAGAAAGACAGAAGAGGAAGGATGGAAAGAAGGAAGGTAGAGAGGAAAGGACAGGCACATGAGAGCGGCACAACATCAAGTGAGTATTTCAGAATAAAATTTAAACTCATTTCATATCCATGTCATGACATAACAGGAGGAAATTTAATTCCATTACTCTATTCTTCTCAGGTCAGCTTACACAGATGACCCTAATCAGACTAGTTTCCTTTAGTCATCCTCAATGAAAATGCAAATCATCAAGGCCATTCTCTATCTCAGAGGTACCATTACATTAAAATCTCGATATAACGGACTTCAATAGACCAATTGTAATTCCCTTTTATCGGATTCGAGGAGCTACCGGACTACATTCCTATACTGTATATTGGAAAAAGTCCGATAAAGGCAGAACCAGACCAGACTGCCTGACCACTTCAGCAATGTTTACCACAAAAAGGTAAACAAAAGACATGTTTATCAGTGCACAGTACAGTATTTATAAATATTATATACCATTTGATTAATGTAGTGAAGTTATAAAACAGTACAGTACCACAATGGTAGTCAAAACAGTTTAAAAACTGCTCATGCGATTCGAACTAATATCTGATATATCAGAAAAGGTCCGGATTTGCAGGGGGAAGTCCGGATGTCGCTTTTATCAGAATTTCACATTTTTTGGCATGGTTTGGGCCCCAAACAGTCCGTTATAGTGAGGTCTTACTGTACTTACATTGACTAATATGTTTCACAGGGCTTCCAAAACTATTCCTAAGTTAAGAATGCACAAACAATAATTGATACACAAGTCACTAAGAATAAAGTGTGTAAACAAATACTGGTAACTTAATGAATCCCATCACCATGACTTATTTATTCACAGAACTTCCTTCTTACCACTTTTACAATTATACTGTATTTCACTATTACAATAAGGTGGAGTTTTATCTGAGGCAAGGCATGAGTAAGCATCAATACGTGGTTATGGAGAGGCTCATTTTAACACCCGAGTTTTGTAACAGAGACTTCCTTTATAATGCGTATCTACTCATAAGTTTCACCCACAATGTAACTTCAATGTAACCATTTTGGTGCCCTGTCTCCCTAAAGTTCTGCGGGCTGGACAGCTGATCTCTTTTGACTGTCACACTTCTGGAAACCTTTATATACAGTACCTAACAGTAAAACTTTTATCTTGTCCTGTCTGATAGCATCAAGTCTTGTAGGTGCCATACCCTCTCCAACTAAAACCAGGAAAGCATCATGTAACCTCCCTCTTATAAGAGCTGAACATGACTTTTTATTGTCAACATGTTCACCCTGAAGCAATTCATTAACTTACCTGTCTGGTTCAATCCCCACCCAACCCTTTAAGCAATTTCTCAGATCTTTTTATTAGCATCCTTCCATCTTATTTCCTTCTTTTGCCTTGGATGTAGGCAGCGTACAATGCCTATGTGCTTGGGTAGCAGTTTTCCATGCTTCTATGGCTGCTTTTCTGGACTCTACATACTGCTGAAGACATATGGTGCAGCTGGCCCACCAATAAACCTACTGTGCTCTTCATCAGTCACAGCTGGGTTATCTCCTCCTTTATCCCTCCCTCTCTGTCCCTTCATTCAGCCCGAGGTCAGGAGGCAATGAAAGTGGGTGTGAAGAATGGAGTTCTAGTTTGTCTACAGTGACTTGTCTTACAGGTTCCTGAAATTTGAAAGCAGGGCAGAAACCGTTTGTCGTACGATGTGTGGATGCTAACTGGCAGTGCATGCACCCTTTGTCTGTCAGTGCATCAAGTAGCATTGTGCAGGGTGGATGCATCTGATGCATGTGTGTGTTTTTATCGCTGTTTGAGTTAGTTTGTGAATTTTATTTCAAAAATGGAGTATGTGAAAGAGCAACATGTGTGCATCAAGTTTTGTGTGAAACTTAGGAAGAATGTGGTACGAATTCATAACATACAAAAAACATGCACTTGATGACAATGCTTCGGGGGTTACACAAACCTATGACTGGTTTATGTGATTTAAGAATGGACAAAAGTCAACGAATGATGATGCATGTTCTGGTCGCCCAGTTCAGATCCTGACAATGTGACCAAAATTCGCGCAACCATCTTTGAAGATTGCAGAAGGACAATTCACAATGTTTGCGGCATTGTTAGCCTATTGTATGGAACTTGCCAGCGCATTTTGTCTGGCGATGTGAGGCAAAAATGTCCAGACATGTGGTGCACAGACAAATGGGTGCTTCAACATGACAATGCACCCACACACACAGCCCTTGTTGTTTAGCAGTTTTTCCCACAAAAAAACATGCTGGTTGTCCTCCACTCCCCGTATTCACCAGATTTGGCCCCCTGTGATTTTTTCTTATTTCCGAAAATGAAAATCCAGCTGAAAGGACTTAGATTTGACACCATCAAGTAGATCCAGGAGAAAATTGCAGAAGGTCCTGAACAGGCTGATGCTCTAGGACTTCCACAACGTGTTCCAATCATGGGAGAAGTGCTGGGATGGATGTCTGCATGTCCAAGGAACCTACTCTGAGGGGGATGGTGGCAATCAGGACTTGATATAAGTATTTTCTTTTTTTGGTCAAATTTCGGAAAATTTTGGGTAGCACTTTGAAGATGGGTTCTGTGGCTCTGGTGCCTGTTCGGCAGCTGATGCCAACCTCATCAGGCTGACGGTCACTGTCTCAACAAATGTGTATGTTGTGTAATTAAAAAGAGTTCAATCTGTGATGCTTTGGTGTGGATGCCATTAGCAATGAGTAGTAAAAAGCTTATGTTATGTGTTCGAAGCAGTTTGTGTTGTAGGTGTAGTGTTTGTGTGCAGGGGCTGGGTTGTGGTGGCAAGGGTTGTGTAAGTACAGGGGTTGTTGGAGGGAGTGGAGGCAACTGTGTCTGGTGTGAAAGGAGTAGTGCTGGTGGAGGTGTAAAATACCCACGTGATACAGTGTTGTCAAATAGCTGTATATACAGTCCATGTGATGTGGATCCTTTCTCTGCAAGAGCAGCGCTGGACAGATCTGGGTGTTCACTGTTCATAATGTGAACAGGGCAAATTGAGCAAATGCACACAAATTTCTTGGTTATTGCACATCACTGGTACTGAACATGGCGCATGATAATGAATTCACAGAACCTACGGGATATATCCTATTTAGTATCAGGCACTCCAAGTGCAAGCCCAAATTATCCCTTTTATCACAATTTATACAATTTATGGTAGGTATCAGAAACACACATAGGCACAGGTTAATAGAAAGTGATGAAATGAGCACATTAAGGATGAAACACATACCACAGAGACCTGAGATGGGCTTGAGGTAAGAGGTTCTGAGGGCAGGGGGTGAAGAGTTAGTGGTCACCACCTGGAATTAACTCTTTTAAGTATGGTCTCATCTTTGAATCCCTGAAAGCCATCATAAACTACTGACACTGCATTATCACCATCATCAGATACCAGCTTAAGCATGCGATAATGATGTTTCAGAGATGGGGAGGGGGAGGTGACACTATAATGGCAGGAATGTGGATTTTCATCATGCAGTGATAACAAAAACCACTATAACCAAGGGATTGCTGCATTGTGTTTCGGGAATGGGACTGTTCACATTAACTCTGGTAGGTGTGAGGAGGGAAATGACTGCCAGACGGTTATTTCCCTTTGTGTAAAAAACAGCATAGGGAGCAGCTATCCCCATGCAGGAGATGGAGCGCTGCCCGATTGACCGAGGTTCTCTTTGCAGGATGCAGTACTGCACTGTATTTCTGGTTAATGGTACTGTAGGTTATTACTGCATTATTTTTTTCATTTTATCATAACGAGTCAATATTCCAATATTTTTTCATTTTCCACAAAGCCCCTGTACCCAAACATTTCAGATTAAAGAATTTATACTGTACCAGCAGAGTAACAAATGGTGGTGAGGGGGAAAAGACAAAAAGTAAGGTAAGGATAAAAGAAAGAATATACAGTACATGTGAGTGCATTTAAGTACCTGGGTAGTGTGATGAGTAACGATGGAAGTTTAGAGGGTGAAGTGCTTGAAAGGGTACAACAAGGAAGAAAGGTTGCTGGTTCTTTGAATGCAGTGACAAGAATGAGGGAAGTGAGCATGGAAGTGAAAAAGTTACTGCATGACAGTACAGTCATCCCTTAACATCCGCGGGAGTTAGGTAACAGAGACCCGCGAATGTTAAAAATCCACGGATATCTGCTGCCCTCCCTTAAAAACACCTCTGGACCCCCCATTTCCTTATATAACTAAAGAAAAACCCTATGTGCATATTTACAACCACTTTATTTAATACAAGAACACTAAACAACTACAGGTACTTTATTTAATAAAGGAACACTAATTTTTTAAAATAACGAATAGCGTACTCCTGCATGGCCTCTTCCGACTACTGTCCTCATCCCAGCTCCCTCCAAAAGGAAGAGTGTTACAGTATATTTCATTCACTGGATAATGCCATTACCGCACTAAAACAGACACGAACTGTGCCTGGGATAATGTTAATGTGTCAACAGAGTTCAACAAGATTTTTTTTTTTTCTGTAGCCATCCGCGGATATTCAAAACTGTGTACAGTATATTAAAACCGGGGATGTTAAGAGATTACTGTATTGTGATACCAACTCTAACATAGTGAAGTGATGCTTGGACCTTGTTGGAGGGACACAAGTTAAGAGTGAGGGCAGTGGAAATGAATTATTTCAGAGGAGCATGTGGAGTCACATGGAGAGAGAGACTGAAGTGAAGGAGCATTGTGGTGTGGATGTGGATATGATAGGGAGTGTTAGGAGAAACACACTGAGGTGGTTTGGCAGTGTGGAGAGGATGGAGAGCGAGAGACTGACAAGGAGAGTGTATGTGAGCGAGGTGGAGGGAGGGAGAGGGAAAGGGAGGCCAATAATGAGATGGAAGGATGGAGTGGAGAGGTATATGAGTGAGGGGGATTGTGAGCTGGGAGCAGGGCAGTGAAATGACGAGAGACAGTGTGACATGGAAGCGATTTGTTTGGGGCCATCCCTTATGGGATTAAGGCGTCTGGCAATAGATACAGTAGATAGAATACATATACAGTAGACCTTCACTATACTGAATTAAATAGGAGGAAGCCAGAGTCGATAAAGCCAAAAGTTCGAAAAATCCAAGGTTCACCCCCCCAGATGAGAATACAAACTCATGAGTGAAAATAAATGACTACAATATCATATTCTAGTACTGTAAATGAAAACTATACCCATTATACATTAACATGGCCCATAATTTCACTCTTTTGTTGTTTACTTCACATCCTTGTCATTGCATCTCTTCAATTGTAGAGTAAAATCTGTATTACAAATTAGAAATCACGATGGGGTGAGGGCAATTTCAGGCCAAGTTGGAGTAAAATGGGTAGGAAACATATGTACTGCCCCATTTATCGACCCTAGTTTGGTATAGCCAATGAAAGTTCGGTGGGCTCATGGACTTTCAATAAATCCGAAATCTGTTATACTGGGGATCAATATAGTGGGGGTCTACTGTATCTGTACAAGAGAGAAATATTTAAGAAGCAAAATGCTAGCAGAATATCTGAAGGTGATGCAGTGGGTGACAAGGTGTAAAAAAAAAAAAAAAAAAGTGTACACTTTGAGTACTTAACTCCTATTATGAGAGGCCTCTTCCAAGCTAAATATAATCTGGCAGTTAAAGAACACATAAATACTGTAGATAATTAAGCAGGTAATGACAGCCAAAGAAACTGATAGGTCTGTCAAAAAAAAATATATATATGTATACTGTTATACTACTGAAAGGGTAAAAGGCAAATATAATTTGAATATGAGTGTGGGGCAGAAAGTGTAGCTAACCTGTAGGCTGGACAGCGTGAGGAGGACTCCTTAATGGGGAAGGCCACCACATCAGGCAAACGCTCATCACGGGAGGTGTACATGTTCACCACACGAGCTGCCACCTGGGGTAGAATGATGGTTAACAACACTGTTCATGTTACCTTTAGTTTTGTTTCTATCAGATTTACTATCTCAATTTCCTCTCTCTTTAGTAGCAGGTGGTGACAACCATCACTTGATGTAGTGCTGCCTACTTCTTCCATCACCTTTATTAATTTTTTATTTTTCCTGTGTCTGCCCTACACTCTTCCTAGTTCTCTCATCATTCCTGTCACTTTTTATTTCAGTAATTCTTCATTTATCCGGAAGTGCAGTATCCGGACCTGTTCATTATTCGAACACTGGACCATGGCTCTATTAAACCACTATCCGAAGGCCTCAGGCGATATAGGGGTGAGTTTAGTAACTGACCTGATAAATAGGATTATTTATGAGTGTGTTGTCCCAGATGATTGGCTGAAGAGTGTAATTGTAAATGTGTATAAAGGGAAGGGTGATGCCCTGGAAAGAGGAAATTATAGAGGTATAAAGCTTTTAGATCAGATAATGAAGGTAATGGAGAGAGTTTTAGAAGGTATGATTAGAGAAAGAGTGAATATTGATGAGATGCAGTTTGGGTTTATGCCAGGTAAGGGGACCACTGATGCCATATTCATTGTTCGACAGCTTCAGGAAAAATATATTGGTAGGAGAAGGGATCTTTATTTTGTTTTTGTTGATTTGGAAAAGGCCTTTGACAAAGTCCCTAGAGAGGTGGTGAAGTGGGCAATGAGAAAGCTTGGCTTGGAGGAGTGGCTGGTTAGGGTGGTTATGGCTAAGTATGTGGGTGCTCACACCCAGGTGAGAGTGAATGGAGATTTGAGTGATGAGTTTTCCGTGAATGTTGGTGTGCATCAGGGGTCAGTCTTGAGTCCCATGTTGTTTGTCATGGTACCTGAAGCCCTTTCACGTGACTTTAGAAACGGACTCCCATGGGAGTTGTTGTATGCTGATGATTTGGTGTTGATTGCAGAGAATGAAAGGGAGGCAGAGGAAAGGTTTAGGAAGTGGAGAGATGGTATGGGGCAAAAGGGTTTAAGGGTAAATGCAGATAAAACAAAAGTGATTATACCTAGGGTTGGTGGTGGTACTGTCAAAGACGACAGAGAGTGGCCATGTGCAGTTTGCCACAAGGGCGTGGGAAGTAATTCCATCTTGTGCGGTGTGTGTGATAAATGGGTGCATAAGAGATGTAGTGGTATCAGAGGTAGACTGCGAGATAATGCTGATTTTATGTGTACGGCGTGCCGGGGTGAGCAGGTGGAGATTGTCAGACGTGAAAGGATTGAACTTGCTGGTGAATCTCTTGAGTGTGTGGAAGAGTTTTGTTATTTGGGAAACATGTTGTGTGCTGGAGGTGGGGCTGGAGCTAGCTCTGTGGCTAGGGTGAGAAGTGGTTGGAAGAAGTTCAGGGAGCTCTTGCCTCTCCTGACATTGAGAGGGCTCTCCCTACGTGCTAAGGGGTCTTTGTATGCAGCATGTGTTAGGAGTGTAATGCTGTATGGCAGTGAGACCTGGGCAGTGAAGGAGGAAGATATTCGCCAGCTCAGACGTACAGAAATGACAATGATTAGGTGGATGTGCAGTGCGTCCCTGCGTCCAAGGCCTGGAGGGGCTGGGTTTACAATGGAAGAGTTGAGAGGTAGGATGGGACTGGAGTGTATTGGTGTTGTGATGAGGAGAGGTAGATTGAGGTGGTTTGGACATGTGGAGAGGATGGGGGATGATAATTGGGTGAGGAAGGTGAGAAGTGTTAATATTGGGGGTGGGGTTATGAGGGGTAGACCAAGAAAGACATGGGACGAGGTCATTACATGTGACCTTAGAGTTAAGGGACTGAACAGGGAGGCTTGCAATGGATCGTGCAGCGTGGAGAGCCGCCATTAGGTGACCAAGGCCGACACATGCAAGCATGTTGGAGCCTTTAAAAACGAAAACGATCCGAGCATGACATAGAGGATGGAAGTAATGCTGGGGAATGGCTGGGAGGAGGAGGGAGGTGAGAAGACAGGAAAAAATCAATAGGATAGAAGTTGTGGAAGCAATGAAGAAAGTTAAATTGGGGAAAGCCCCAGGAACTGATTGAGTGTGTGTTGAAATGCTGAAGCATGGGGGAGAGATAGTAGTTGAATGGATGTGGAGGATGTGCAGATTGGCCTGGGAGGATTGGAAGTCAGGTATAATTATTTCCTTGTACAATGGAAAAGAGGAAAAAGAGGTGTGTGGTAATCATAGGGGCATTTGTCTTCTTTGTATAATAGGAAAAGTGTATGGTAGGATACTTATTGACAGAGTTAGAGAAAGAACAGAGGAATTAGTTGGAGAAGAACAGGGAGGCTTTAGGAAGGGAAGAGGTTGTGTAGATCAGATATTCATTCTTAGATCTTTAGTGGAAAAGTTTCTAGAGAAGGGAAAGAAGTTGTATGCGGCTTTCATGGATTTGGAGAAAGCAAATGACAGGGTCGATAGACAAGGATTGCAGAAAGTATTAAGAATATATGGAGTAGATGGGAAGTTGTTCAATGCTGTGAAGAGTATGTATGATGGTGCTAAGGCTGCAGTGCGTGTGGATGGTGAACCGAGTGAATTTTTCTCTTTGGAGGTTGGGTTGAAACAGGGATGTGTCATGTCTCCATGGTTGTTCAATCTGTACATGGATGGGGTAATGAAAGAGGTACAAGGTAGGGTTGTGGATGTTGGAGTGGCCCTGGTGAGAGATGGTAGTGTTTGGAAACTCCCTGCACTGTTGTTTGCAGATGATACTGTGTTGTTTAGCGAAGACGAAGGAGAGCTGCAAGGCTTGGTGGATGAATTTGGGAGTGTAAGAAACGGAATCTAAAGGTGAATGCAGGGAAGAGTAAAGTGATGGTCTTTGAGAGAGGTGAAGTCAGTGAATGTACAGCGAGGTTGGATGGTGAGGAATTGGAAAATGTGAGTACGTTTAAGTACTTGGGTAGTGTGATGAGCAAGGATGGAGGTTTGGAGGGTGAAGTGCTTGAAAAGGTACAGCAGGGAAGAAAGGTTGCTGGTTCCTTGAAAGTAGTGATAAGAAACAGGGAAGTGAGCATGGAAGTGAAAAAGTTACTACAAGACAGTATTGTGATACCAACTCTAACGTATGGAAGTGAAGCTTGGACGTTGTTGGAACGACACAAGTCAAGAGTGAGAGCAGTGGAAATGAGTTATCTGAAAGGAGCTTGTGTCACATGGAGAGACAGGTTGACGAATGAGGATATAAAGGAGCGTCGTGGTGTGGATGTGGATGTCATAGGAAGCGTTAGGAGGAATACACTGAGGTGGTTTGGCCATGTGGAGAGGATGGAGGGTGAAAGACTGACGAAGAGAGTGTACGTGAGTGAGCTGGAGGGGGGAAGAGGGAGGGGGAGGCTGAGGATGAGATGGAGGGATGGGGTGGAGAGGTATATGAGAGAGGGGGAGTGTAAGTTGGGAGCAGGGCAGTGAAATGGCGGGGGACAGGGCGACGTGCAGGCGATTTGTTTGTGGCCACCCCAAATGGGATTGAGGCATCTGGCAATAGATAGATAGATAGATAGACAGATCCGAACATAAAAATCCCTGAGAACTTCGGCCAGCCAGCCAATCTGTTCAAACAACCGGTATCATGCCTGCTGGGGTCTAGCTGTAAGCGGGAAATAGACCATAACCCACAACCTGAGCTAAAATGTACGTCTGCCCCTGTACTGAGTGGTTAAAGTCGCACACTGGCACGATCATTCCCTACGAACCTCAAGCACCTAAGTAATACCGACCGTAACCCACAAGTGGTGTCAAAACGCCAGTATGCATCCCAATTGAATGTCAGAAGTCGAGCAGCCACCGGGATTAGTCTTTCCCAACTGCCACCGCACGTGTAACACAGACCACAAGTCACAAGTCAGGTGAAAGCGCCCATCTGCCTCGTGGCAGAATGGTGAAGATCCTGCCCACAGCCTCTTTTCTCTCTCCCTACCGTCCCTCCTCCATACCCTACCATGTTCCCTGCCTTGCTAGGTCTGCCTCCCAGCTCCCCCCTCACTCCCTCCTTTCCACCTCTCCTTTGCGCTGAATGCACTGGCCCGCGACTTTTTAAAGTTTTTGGCGATGTATCTGAATACTATCGGCTGTATTAAAATTCCGAAAACACCACGAGAAAGGTCATGAAATTCTGCAGCTAGATAAATGCTTAGCTCTTGCAAGGTGTGGGCAAAATTTTGCACTAGGATAGTGGGACGTTATATGAGGGTAAGTTTCACTCTTGAACAACATTTATTCTCACTGCAGTTTTGTTGTTTTACTCATCAGTTTTTTGTGTTTTTATAAGCTTATCTTATAGTGTAAACACCAGCGAAGATGATGGTATACCATTTATACCAATATAACCAATTTCTGGTGGCATATTTGGCCTTGGATTTTTTTGTGTGTGTGCCCCAGGAGCAGTTACCTCCTGTGTCCCAGAAAGATAATTAATTTTCCGGCTATTTTCAGTTTTTTTGTGGATTTTTGTTGTTTATGCATTGTTTTCTTGGTGTTTAGCATTAATTTGGATATTCCAATGTGTGTCCTGATGTCTCAATATGGCAGAGTGACCGGAAAACACTGCCAAAATTTGGAGGGGTTTTGTAATAATAATAATAATAATCCGGCCGTTTGTTTCTCAAAAGCGCCAGTCCTTCCTTTGTGAATTCACTAGTGCTCGACACACATACATTGTTTTTACAATTACAAGAATTGTGACATTTCTCTTACATAATACAAGCTACATCATATATATATGAAAGTGGCAATAATTAAACCCTATAATCATCCGTCATTGTACCTCTCTCCAGGTCACAGAATTTTAAAAAAAGAAAGGCTTTCAGCTGTCTTTTAAAGAATTCAACAGAAAAGAGTTGTCTTGTGGACAATGGCAATCTGTAATATAATCTAGAGGCTCCACACACAAAAGAACGATCAAAGAAAGATGACTGGTGAATGGCTCCTGGCTCGTCAAGACGCAAGGAATCATCTTCACTGCGTAACACCACACCCAGATGTGCCAATGGGAGTTTTAACAATTCAGCAAGATACTTCAGAACCTTAAACATAATAAGACACAGTTTAAATTCAATTCTAGCCTTTACTGATAACCAATGCAACTCACTCAGGAACGGGGTAGTTGAGGTTCTCAGGGGGAGACCAAAGATAAGCCGTGCTGCCCTGTTCAACACAGACTGAACTTTTGTTAGTACTGTATATTATTTGGAAGACCAACCCAAAGGGAATTACAATAATCAACAAGAGACAAGACCACTTCATTGGACCAAAGTTAAGAGGCACCGTCAATTCAGGAAGTTTCTCACAGAGTACAGATTTCTAATAAGAATATTGTACATAGTTTTTTTTTTGTTTTTTCAAGTTTTTTTTCTTGGTGTTAAGCATTACTCTGGATATTCCTGTATGTGTTTTAATGTCTGAATATGCCAGAATGACTGGAAAAAACTGCCAAAGTTGGGAGGGGTACTGTATACAGTATATAGAAAGCTTTCTTTTTCAGTCTTTTCTCATTTTTTTCTGGCATGGTTTTCTTGGTGTTTTCAATTAATCTGCATATTCTTATGTGTATTTTAATGTATAAATATGCCAGAACAGTTGGAGAACACTACCAAAATAAACAGAGGTACTGTAAAAATAGGTTAGGTACAGGTAGGAGGTTGGGTATCGGTAGGGCATGGGTACAGTAGGAGGATATTGTTCATCATCCGGACATCGGCACTACCCAGACATGCCTTTGGCTCTACTGTATTACAGTACATCGGATAATTGAGGGGTTACTGTACTCTTCATTCCTCTTCAGGTGTCTTTACATTGAATGGCAAGCCTAATGGCTTCCTGTAAGCCAGGAAGCCATTTACAAAGCTTGGTGGCAACCATATACCCAACTCATACCTTCCCTATGTGTCAACAAGTGAGTTGGGGGAGGGTTAGTGTCCCTCCCCATAAAACAAATAACTCAAAGACAAACAGCCACCCCTTAGGGAATTATGGCATTTGGCTACAGATGGATAAATAGACAGATAGAATTTCTTCTCTCAAGCAGGACCTGAATAATTTAATAACCTCATTCCCGGGTCAAAATGAAAATCACCACAAATTTTAAAGGTCATTCTCCTATTACTTTCTCTGTAATCATATGGCAAAAGAAGAGACAACAAGCTCCTCTACCTTCTTGGCAATATAAAGAATCTACACCACCAGCTAATCAACAACATCTGATCTCTTTTTTTCTACCTAAGGATGGGGTGAGGTATGGTGAAGAATGCAAGGAAAGAAAAGCACAACAGGAGAATGATCAACAACATGTCCAGTGAAATGTACCAGAAACTCATTCACCCATCGTTCTAGCCCTTGGAATCCTTACTCTTCCTCACAAGCCTAAGTATTTGCAAATATTTTTGGGAGGTAATTTCTTTATACATGCACTACACATTCACCTGCCAAACAGTCATTATAAAGCAGTAATCTGTACTTGTATCTATCACTGCGTATTAGATCCAATGCAATCCTTCGCTGTGCACCATCTAAACTAATACTGTTTATTACCTCTCTGCTCTTATTATTCCCAAATATCAGCTTTTCAAAATATTCTTTCTATCTGGTTCTTCCTTTAGTTCCAATTGTTACCATTCATCCATCACAATTTCACTTTTTTCTACCATCTTTCAATATTTATGCACCTCTTTCAAAATACTGCAGTTAATTTCTATTTTCACAGTAGTTTACTTTCATTTTTCTTTCAAGATCATCATTTATCCCTTCTTTTTCCTCTTTACTAGTCTATTCATGGTGGTATGTAGTAGTGACCATCCACTCACTGAACGTAGTGCTGTCTAATTCTTCCTTCATCTTTATCATTCTATCACTGTGTCTGCCCTCCTCCCTTCCTATTTCTCCCTTTCCTGCCTATCACTTTCCCTTACTCTTCTCTTCACTTCAAGCAGCTCTACACTGGGTGACAAGCTCAATGCTTTCCTGTAACCCAGGAAACCATTTACAATGCTAGATGGTACCAGATAACCAAATACAGTAACAGTGTGATATGCAGCCTGCTATGGTACCTCTGCTAACTAGGTGGTGCAACGTGAATGCGGCCTCCAACTACCTTTTCCTATGTCTCAATTTCGTGAGGCTCTGGCAACACGAAAGAACATCGTTTCACTCAAGGGACGGTCCTGCAAGGGTGGTTGCTTGCCTGTGGTTGATATATATATATACAGTATATACTGTACTGTAAACATACTTTTTTAAACTATTACCAGCATCCATCCAACACACTTATTTTTTCTAATTTCTTACACTCCTTTTCAAATCTCCACATTGCACCAAGCTGAGCCTTTCTTACTCATTGTTATCTTTGTAAGATCACACACAGCTTCAGCATTCCTACTTAAACAATTCCTGTATGTACTTATCATGTACTTATGTTTTCTAAATCTCTCTGCTCTCAATTCACTGACTCCTAATATCTCCATGCCATTTATCTGCTATTTATCTGCCTTTCTTTTTTTCTCAGATATGTATGAGAAGAATTGTGCCCCATTTTAATTTGGCAATTGATGGAACAGCTCTATCCCACATGCTTTATAAGAAAAAATTCTATGTGAATCATTTTGTCTGTTAAGTGGACCAAGAATTTTGAAGACTTGAATGACGAGATCAATGGATGAATGATCCACTTTCCCTGGACAATGTTGAGAGTTCTTTTACAATTTGCTTTTCTTGTTACTGTTCTTCTCACCTGGTGTCTATGAGAAAGGGTTACAATGATGATGACGATGATTATCACCATATCAGCACACTGTAATGACTTTTTTTTGAAAAAGTGTGAACACTACCAAGAGTTGTTTCAAGACTGAAGACCATGCAACCTTCACCTACTCACATCATTATGGGAATGTGTACAGGATTTTGTGGTCTGTTTTTGTATGTGGCCCCTCCCCTCTTTTTTGGACAATTCAAGCATCATCTAATCCACCTAAAAATACAGTAATACAGATTTTAGCTAACCCTTCCATTTCAAGAGTTCTTTTAAGAACAATAAAAATGCCTGGGGGTAGCAAGAACACATAAAACACATAATTCCTTTAAGGTAAACAAAAATGCCTGGAGGTTGCAGTCATAAACAAAAAGATACATCAACATGAGGAATACTGTATTACCTTGCAGTGAGTGACATGATCCGGGAGGAACCTGACAGCATCGATGTAGAAGTCAAAAGGCTCAGTGATCCTGGTAGGTGTGGGGAGGAGAGGCTCTGTACTCTCCTGATCGTATGGTACCCATGCCAGGTGTTCAGGGGGTGGGGGTGGGGGTGGAGGTGTAGGAGTAGGTGTGGGGGTTGGATGGGCTGATGGCTCTGTTGTAAGATGGACAAAGAAAAACTCTGGTATATAAGTTTTGTTAACATTAAGGAATAGGCAGTTGAGAAAGGAATTAAATAAGGTGTACATGGCACCATTGTGATTCTGGTGTATGTTGGGCTGAGAAAGAAAATTACTGGTATACAATTTTTGCTACCATTATGGAAAAGGGAACTAAATATGGAAGAGTAAAAATTATGCCTGACAGTACAGTATTGCAATCCCCTTCTAACATATGAAAATGAAGTTTGGACTTTGCCAGATGGATATAAGTCAAGAGTGAAATAATGGAAAAGGACTCATCCAAGAGGAGCATGTGGAGATAGGGAGAGGAAGACGGAGGGAGAGGTGCTCGGGGTATATGAAGAAGGATGGTGCAAGTTGGAGGAAGGGAAGCCTGATGGCAGAGGACAAGGAAGCACAAGGGTCAATAATTTAAGGCCATCCCTTCTGGTGTTAAGGTGTTTTGCCACAAACGACTGTTATGTTACCATTATTTTTATTTCATTTTATTCTCAGCCTCCTCCATACCCTCCCCCTCTCCACCTCACTGCATACACTCGCCTAATCAATCTCTCATTCTCAATTCCCTCCAAACAACCAAACCCTTTCAAGGTACTGTACTTCTAATGCTTTCTTGAACATTTAAATAACACCTTGATGCTCCTTTACTTCTTTATTTGTATGTCACTCTATCACCAACTCCATATGCTCTTCTAGACTCCCTTTCATCGTATATTCAACAAAGGGAGGATGGCGGACTTAACCCTTGCATAACGGGTGTCACGTCAATGTGCCACTAACGAAATGTCTGTAGTCATCGGGTGGCACGTATACACAACATGTTCTGAACTTTTTATGTTTGCACGCCAGTATTGGGGGCCCAACAGTGGTTCAGTATCAGGAGGTGGCATGACTGAGGAGTTGCCATCACAGGAGGACTATTTTATTGTCTATTACAGTAAAACCTCGATATAACGTACTTCAATAGACCGGAATTTGCTTTTATCAGACTCAAGGAGCTACTGGACTAAATTTCTATACATCGGAAAAAGTCCAATAAAGCCAGAAGCAGTCCGGACTGCCTGACCACTTCAGCTATGTTCATTGTGATCAGGTAAGTAAAGGATATGTTTATCACTGTAGCACCAGTCGAGCAGGGCAGTACTCCCGAGGTGGATGGAAAGCTGATGACAGGGAGTGCTGGAGCTCCCGTTTCATCAGCCCTCAGGACTAGTTCCTGACCATCCCCCTTTGCTGAACTTTTTCAGTGTCTCAGTTACACAGAGAGTAGGCCAGCATGCTCTCCAGTACAAATTTCTCTATCTATCTTCACCAAACTACATGCACAGTACACACTACACTTCCTATTCAAAATTTACCAAAATGGCGTCAATTCACCTAGCCTCGGAGTCCCCAGGGGGGGGGACCATAAATGCCCCCGCCATCTGCCCCTCTCCCGGTGACGACTCGAGGTGCCTGGAACCACTGTCTGACTCTCTTCTTCTTCATTTCTGCAACATTCGCGGCCTTTCATCTAACTTTCGCTCTGTTGAGCACCACCTCTCCTCCTCTAAACCTCACCTTCTTTTTCTAACGGAGACTCAGCTGTCTGAGGCAACTGACAGCAAACCCTTTTCTGTATCCTCCTACTTTCTCTATACTCATTTCAAAGCCAAAGGTGGCTGTTGTGTATACATACGCAACGACTTATCTTGCTCTCGTGTTCCTGAACTTCTGATTCTTCTGAATTCTCCACTCTCTCTGGCTTCGGCTTTCCTGTCATTCTCTGACTAAATATATCTGTGCTGTTTACTTATCCCCTAATTCTACTGACTATCAAAAATTCTTCGACTATCTTACTTCTACGATGGAACACATTCTGTCCATTTCTCCTTTCTCTGAAATCTCCATTCTTGGAGATTTCAATGTTCACCACCACCTTTGGCTCTCCTCTCCTTTCACGGATCCACCTGGTGAACAAGCCTACATCTTTTCTATCCTTAATGACCTAGAGCAGCTTGTACAGCACCCTACCCGTATCCCTGACCGCCTTGGAGAGAGCTCCAACATACTTGACCTCTTCCTCACAACTAATCCTTCAGCTTACTCTGTTAATCTTTTCTCTCCGTTGGGCTCCTCCGATCACAACCTTATTACCTTAACCTGTCCTATCGCTCCAGTACGGCCTGCGGACCCTCCAGGAAACGTTGTCTCTGGCATTTTGGAGCTGCGGACTGGGAGGCCCTCAGGCAGTACTTCTTTGATTTTCCCTGGAATGATTATTGCTTCCATGGCCGTGAGCCATCTGAGTGTGCCTTGCGCATTACGGAGGTTATTCTCTCGGGCATGGAAGCATACATTCCTTTCTCATATCCTTTGACTAACGCAAGAAAGCCTTGGTTTAATCACGCTTGTTCTAATGCTGTCCGCAACAAGGAGAAGGCCTACAAAAGGTACCGGAGCCAACCCACCCCTGAATCACATAATCTTTACGTTTCTGCCCGGAATCGTGCTAAGTCTGTTCTTCGCTCTACTAAAAATAATTTCATCCATACTAAATGCTCTAAACTCTCCAACTCGAATTCTTCCCGCTCCTTCTGGCACCTTGCCAAAAATCTTTCTAACAACTTTACCTCATCATCCTTCCCTCCTCTTTTCTACTCTGATGGTTCTGTAGCTATTTCTTCTACTGATAAAGCAGATCTCTTTACTGAGAGTTTCTCCTCCAATTCCACCTTAGACGATTCGGTGCTGTTCCTCCATCACTTCCCCCCTCTGACTTCCTCATGGCTGACATTAAAATTTCTTCAGTTGATGTATTTTCTGCCATTACTGGCCTCAGTACTAACAAGGCATATGGGCCTGATGGAGTCCCTCCTGTTGTTCTCAAAAACTGTGCTTCTGTGCTTACACCCTGCCTAGGCAAACTATTTCGCCTTTGTCTGTCAACTTGTACCTTTCCTTCTTGCTGGAAGTTTGCTCTCATTCAGCCAGTCCCAAGAAGGGTGACCACTCCCAACCCTCCAACTATCGTCCAATTGCTTTAACGTCCTGTATTTCAAAAGTTTCGAGTCAATTCTTAATAAAAAATTTTAAGGCATCTTTCCTATCACAACCTTCTTTCCGATCGTCAGTATGGGTTCCGTCAGGGACGCTCCACTGGCGATCTTCTCACCTACCTTTCAGACTCCTGGTCATCCTCCTTTCGGGCCTTTGGCGAAAGCTTTGCCATTGCACTTGACATCTCAAAGGCTTTCGATCGAGTCTGGCATAAATCTTTAATTTCCAAACTGCCCTCCTACGGTTTCTATCCTTCTATCTGTACCTTCATCGCTAGCTTCCTTTCTGGTCGTTCTATAGCTGCTGTCGTAGACGGCCATCGTTCTTCTCCTAGATCTATCAACAGTGGTGTTCCTCAGGGCTCTGTCCTATCACCAACTCTCTTCCTTTTATTCATCAATGATCTTCTAAGCTGTACATCCAACTCTATCCACTCATACGCTGATGACTCCACCCTTCACCTTTCCATTCGGTTCCCGCAACGCCCATCTCAACAGTTACTTCAAGAAACAAGGGATGAGGCTATGGCACACCTAATGTCTGACTTGGCTCATATCTCTGACTGGGGTAAAATAATATGGTTGTCTTTAATGCTTCTAAGACTCAGTTCTTACACCTATCAACCCGACAAAATCTTCCACAGGTATACCCACTAATGTTTAATAATATTCAGATTAATCCTGCATCATCCTTGAACATGCTTGGGGTTTCATTTACTCGGGACTTATCTTGGAAAGATCATATTGCATCTCTTGTAAAATCTGCTTCCAAGAGATTGGGTGTGCTAAGCCGACTCCGCTCTTTCTTTACCCCTGCACAATTGTTGACTCTATACAGGGGTTTTATCCGCCCTGTGTGGAGTACAACTCTCATGTGTGGGGAGGCTCCCCACATACAGCTCTTCTCAATAGGGTGGAGTCAAAGGCTTTTCGTCTCATTAACTCTCCTCCTCTTACTGACTCCCTTCAACCTCTGTCTCTTCGCCGCACTGTTGCATCTTTATCTCTTTTCTATCGCTACTTTAATGGTCACTGCTCCTCTGAACTGTCTGCTTGCATTCCTCCACCTCTACGACGGGCGCGTAGCACCCGTCTGGCAGCAAACTCTCATCCCTTTTCTGTCCAACTCTCTAATGCAAGAGTTAACCGTTACTCCCAGTCTTTCATTCATGCAACAGGTCAGCTCTGGAACTGTCTCCCTCTGTCTGTATTTCCTCCTGCCTATGATCTCCAGTCTTTCAAACGCAGTGTGTCCAGGCATCTCAAAATGATCGGATCTTGAATTTGGCTCTCTATTGTATTTTGTTTTTCTCTTGGAGGGAACTGTTACTGCGGGCTCATGGCCTTTGGTTCCTTCTTCCTCGCATAAAAAAAAAAAAAAAAAAAAAAAATAATATAGTATTATTATTTATATTATACCATTTGCTTAATGTAGTGAAGTTATAACACAGTACAGTACTGCAATGGCAGTCAAAACAGTTTAAAAACCGTTCATGCAATCCAGACTAATGTCTGATATATTGGAAAAAGTCTGGATTAGCAGGGGGAAGTCCGACTGTCGCTTTTATTGGAATTTCGTATTTTTCGGAATGGTTTCAGCCCTAATTAGTCCATTATAGTGAGATCTTACTGTATTTTTGTCACGTACCAGAAGTATGTCAAGGCCTGAGGTATGAGATGTTTTGCTGCCGCAGCAGCTTACTTGGATTTGATGGATGTGATGTCAGATGGCTCAGATTATGTTGTCAGATGAAAGTGAGGGTGAAAATGAAAGTACTATTAAAAAATAAAATAAAATCATTATATCAGTGGCATATGTCTGGCAGTGGAGGAGTTCCAACACCACAGGTTTTGACAGCTCACCACACAGGTACTTATTATTTTTTTTACATTATGTTACACATTATTTTACTCAGGAAATGATGATTTATTTTTTGGTGTGAAATATCTTATCAAAACAATTATCTTAATACTGTATATCTAGAAACCCCGTGTATGCGACATAAAAAAAAAAAGAGAGAGAGAGAGGGGGGTGGAGGGTTAAGATGGGTTAGGACATTACAGCAAACTCTCAATTATCTGTTGTTGCAATATCTGGCTCAATACAATATCCAGCACTGCTGGCTCAGCTCTATTACAGCAATATCAGGTAAAATTATGCTATCTGGCCCCAAAATAGGACATAACCAACGGTTCTATCCAATATCCGGCATTGAGGTGTATCAACCCACTCATAAATGGTAGCCAACTGGTGCTGAATTATTGTATTGTATCACAACAATACTTTTGTTTTGTTTCATTTTTAAAGGCTCCAACATGCATCTGTCGGCCTTGGTCACATAATGGTGGCTCCTCATGCTGCTCGATCTCTGGCTGCTTCCCTATTCAGTCCCTAATCTCTGAGGTCACACTCAATGACTCCATCCCAGGTCTTTTCAGTCTACATCTTGCAACCCTACCCCTAATGTTAACACTTTTCACTTTCTGCACTATATAGTATTTTATGCTTAATTTTCATCTATTACTCATGGGAAAGTATTTAGGATAGAGGTTCGAGATGGATAGTGACACAATATCCTGCTTGATGCTGAATATTGACCCGTGGGGGGGGGGGTACTATCCAATATTTGGCATTTTACTTTAACTGGTGTAGGGCTTGGCTGAATTACACCGAAAAACTGAGAGTTTACTGTATTTACCATACTCCTAGAAACCTCTTTGCCTCACTTTCTTTTAAGAGCATTATATTCAGAACTTTATGACCAGTTTGTGTTCTCATATTCAGTTCATCAATTTGGCAATAACAAGTTTTATGGCAATCATAAAATATATGAATTCATCATCATCATCATCATCCAGACCTCCTTTCCCACCCTAGAGCTGGGTGAGGAGTAGCAACGTCCAGACAACCCAAGCTTGCCCAATCCAATGGGCCACACTTCCATTCAATCATAATTTCAGTCCCTGGAATTCTGGCTCTATCGGATATACCAAAAACATTCACCACATTCTGTAGCTTCATATAAATGTATCTGACAGAGTCAATACGGACACTGTCACGTTAAAAAGGAGTGCCAAATCCCTGATCATGCACTTCTCACAACATCCATCCTGCCAACTTGATCTCTTGTCAGTCCCCTTACCTCACCAACTTCCATACCTCTCTTCCTCACACACTCATCCACCATATCCCTCCACCTTCTCCTTGGCCCACCTCACCTTCTTCCTCCTTCAATTTCATTCAGCTATACCTTCTTCACCATTCTATTGTTATCCATTCTTTCCACATGACCATACCATCTCAGTACACTCTTCTATTCTGCTGTCCACAGACTTCTTCACTCAACATCTTTCACAAATCACATTATTTCGTATCCTATCCACTCTCTGTACTCCACGTACATTCCTCTCCAGTCCCATCTCCACTGCTCTTACTCATGACTTTCATTTTCGTGCCACATCGTAGTCTTACATCCATATGTTAAAACTGGCACTAACACTCCCTCATGTAAGCCTCGTGCAGCTGCAACACTCAAGCCTCTGTTTCTTATCACGGCCTTCATAGCATCATCTACTTTTCTTCCTTGTGTCACTTTTACTTTCCACTTCTTTGGCACATATTCCTCTCTTATCTAATACTGTACCCAGGTATTTGAACTCTCTCACAAATTCCAGTCTCTCTCCATTCACTGTAGCATCACACTGGGAGTCATCTTCACTCTCAATAACCATCACTTTATTCTTGTCTACATTTACTCTCAAGGCACGACACTCACAGGCATCAGCAAAACTCTGCACTAGCCTACCAAGTTCTTGTCCGGTACCTGCAAGCAGTACTGCATCATCAGCATACAACAAATTTGAGATATTCCATTCATCACCATTCATTACCAACGCAATTTCTCTCTCCATTACTCGTGTTTTTACTTCTCTCATTACCCCATCCATTTATACTGTACATTAAACAACCATGGGGACATCACACAACCTTGTTGTACGCCCACACTGATCGTGAACCATTCACTTAGCTGCTCATTTACCCTTACACATGCCTCACTACCATCATAAAACTCTTGACGGCACCTGGCAGCTTACCATTTACACCGTACCATTGGCCCCAGTCACACTACAGGTACGACTTATCGCAAACCACCCGCGACCTGCAAGTCATGGGTAGTTTTGGTGAGGTTTACGACCAGTCTTCATATGTCTCGGTCTAACCGCAGGCCACCATGGCGACCAAAAAATCGTCGCGAGGTTTTTTGTGCTGCACGAAAAACCTCCCCGCGACCACTGATGTCGTGGCATGGAATTTGCCCGGTGGGCGGCTGGACTGCGTCCGGCCGGCTTACAGACTGAGACTGGTCGGCGACACCTGATTTTTAAGCGGCGGTTGCCATCCGGACGGAGGCCGGTCACTGCCCGCTCTGTGCGGTGGCTGTCTGCACTCCGTCAAGGCGACGACTGGACTGAGGTGGCCGCCGTCCACAAGCCTCCTGTCTGAGGTGGTGGCTGAAGTCCGGCCACCGTCCAGCCGGCGATTGGTCAAGCGACAGGTGGTGGACAGGACCGAGACCAGCCGCCGGCCAATCCGCGGCTGGTGTCGGTCTAGTGGTCGCGGTCAAAACTGCAACAGGACGTGGACCGGCCGCCGTTTGTTGGCGGCCTGCCAACGACCGGCTGGCCACTCGTCGGTGTCTTGACCTGTGTGTACCTGGCCATGGTCACCGTTCGGCCGCCCACTGGATGGACGCTGGACAGACACTGGACAACCACCGGTAGCCGATTGGTGGCACGATTGCTTGGAGACCTCCGTGGTTGGGGACTGGTTTCGTGATTTTCAGGTTTGCGACAAGTCGTACCTGCAGTGTGACTGGGTCTGTACATGTGCAAAACCTTCCACAATCCTTCTCTGCCAACTTTGTTGTATGCTTTTTCCAGATCCATAAATACAGTAAAAACCTTATTGTCCTTCTCACAAGCCTTCTCCACTATTTGTCTTACTGCAAATATTTGATTCACACACCCTCGGCCACTCCTAAAGCCACCCTGTTCATCAATTACTAGGACTTTGATATCTCTCTTACTTTATAATAATTCGAATATAACTTCCCTACCACACTCTTGCACTCCGCTCTCTTTTATTTTTGTACAGGGGTACAATCGCAGCCTTTTTCTACTCTGTTGGCACAATTTCACTCATCCACGCCTTCTTATGTATCTCCAACAAGCACTTCATTCCGTTCTCTCCACTACACTTAATTATCTCTGCATACACCTCATCAACCCCAGCTGCTTTCTCATTTTTCAGCCACTTCACAGCGTTCTTCACCTGTGTGAGTGTCATGTCATCTGCGCTGCACTCCTTCTCTGCACACCCCCAAAACCAATCATGTTTACATCCGCTCTGGTCTCTCTAATCCCAATCATCAAGCTTTCAAAATATTCTTTACATTAGGTCCTTACTTCATCCTCATGGGTTAATAATCTACCACTTAGCCTACACAATTTCACATTTCCTTCTGCTGTTATTTCTACATTCCCGCACCTCTTTCCAGAATAACTTCCTATTTCCAGAGTAATTTTCACAGATTTTTCTTCCTAGATCATCATTTACCTCCTTCTTTTTCTTCTTCACTAGCCTCCGTACGTGCTTCTTGCTCTCAATATATTCAGTTCTTATTTCAATTGAATCCCTGTCCTGTAACCACTCCAGCTACTTCTTCCTCTTTTCCTCCACTGCTATCTTAATCTCTTTGTTATGCAGCGTAGTCTGAGTCCCGACTTCTCAAGCTCAGGTACGGTGTGACCTTGGGTTCTTTGTTCTCGACCAGGTCAGTCACAGGCAAGAAAGGAAAGTCCAAACACAACTGGTCAAAGGCACACTTCTACATTAACAACAGACAACTACACACACAATCCGTGATCAAAACTATGTGACATACAATAACAAGAGTATCTCAGAAAGCTAGCTCTTACAGTAAACATTTCCACCTAGTTCAGTGAGTTTGACCTTTACACAGTACTCTAGCTTTCCTTACATAGGATAATTCCCACACAATGTTGTACATATGGTTCACACAATACACCAGGTGCACTCTGTCTCAGGTATATGGCAAATACAGTCACGTATATCTCAGTATAACCAAATGCGTGACACAGATGGCAGTATAGACTCAGGTCCTTATATGTACTCGTGAATAATAAACGGCCTCCTATGCTAGTTATGTGCATCCGCGTGACACAGACAATACCCTAGCTATCCTTATGTTACGAGCGCGTTACATAGGATGGAAGAATATACCAATTACGATCTATCCGCGCGACAGGGGCTGGGGGGGGAAGGGAGCATACCGTGGTGACACAGACATTCTTAAGGGGCTGGTTGCTGGGAATATACTTTATATGTCACCTTCAATTTACCTTGGCTTGGACAAAGCAAGAGGGGGAGGGAGGGCACAGCACTGGTGTTGTCTGTCAGGGGTAACACTGGGGGGGGGGGGAATAGTCACACTTGGGGGTGACCAGTAGCCTAGCACCACGCACTCCGTGCATGAGTTTCTCTGTTGTGAGTTCACTGTTCCACACAGGTAAGGTAACACTGGGGGGGGGGGGCAATGGGGGAGGCTGGTGCACTGGGATATGGGCTCACAGACACTAGGGGACAAATAACCTCAGAATCTTTTACTCACAGAACAGGCGGAGAGGGATGCTTGGGTCACGGGAAGCAGGAGGCCCTTGCGCCAGGAACCGCAGGTGGTGTCCAGGAGTCGGGAGTGGGCCGTCCAGAGTGTATTCCAGTGGTAGGTCACCTGTGGGGTCGACATGAGTCCCGTAGGAGCTGGTGGGTGGCGTGATGGGCAGCCCTTTTTCTGTAGAGGCCCTCGGTGATGCGGGGCTCTCTGGGCTAGGACCGAAGAGGGCCAGGAGGTGCTCCACGGTGCTGGCCCTTAGTTGTAGTCGGGGTCCCGGGGAGGCCAGGGCCAAGGGTTGCCTGCGGAAAGGGTGGCACCCTGGCTGGGCCGCGGTCTTGTCCGGCAGGGGCGGCCGTCAGGAGAGGACTGCGGCCGCCTGCACCAGGGGAGGTCTGGCAGCTGCAGTGGGTGCCAGGGGTGGCCCGCTGACTCTGGCCCGCTGACTCTGGGGGCTGTGGCCTCACCTGCAGGAGGAGGCCATTAGGGGTGGGCTGTGGCGTCACCTGCGGGAGGAGGCCGTCAGGGGTGGACTGCGGCCTCTCGCTCCGGTGGAATATGACAGCGCCTGGGGGCAAGGAGGAAGAGGCTGCAGCGACAGGACACCTGGCCTCGGGGACGTCTCGCCCGGTCTGGTCTCTGGCGGGGTACCTGCGGGGTAGCAGATCCCACCCTCTCGGGGAAGAGGCTGGCAGATGGGCGCCTCGCTCTGCCACAGGAGGGGTGGACTGAGCAAGAGGCACTACCCTCGGTAGGAGCTCCGGGACTCACAGAGGGAGAGCGGCCGAGGGCCTGCTCCCCGGCTTGGAGAACCTGACAAACCCTGCTGAAGCTCCAGTCTGGGGTGCGTGCGGGAGGTCCAAGGGACATTCCCTCTGTCAGGCATCCCCGCTGGGCACTGCCTGAGCTCCTACATGGGACAGGGGCAGAGGAGGGGTCTGAAGGGACTCCTCCAGGTGCCGCAGAACCCAGCGACGGCGGGAAGAAGAAGCCCGGTGGGCACTCTTGGCAACAGCCGCAGTTCCGGTGGAGTCTGCTCTTCCGCCGTTGGGGTTGGGGCAGCCTTGGGGGACGGCCGGTGGCCTGTCCCGAGTGGTATCTCCGGTGAAGTCTACCCCTAGGCCCGCCTCCCTCCTGGGGAGTTCTGGCGAAGGTCGTCTGTAAGACATGCTGACGTGCTGGCTCCCGAAGGTGGATGGCAGAGGTTGGAGAACCGGTGGTCACTCCACCCACAGTAGACCAGGTGGGTACTACTGTGCCGCTGCTCCCCTGGGGTGTGGCAAGTCTCAAGGCTCCTCCTGAGTCCTCTTCTTTTATGGAGGCTGATCCGGAGGATACGGCATCCGAGGGCTTGCTTGGGACCTTGCTTCTGCAAGCGCCACCCCGATTCTGGCGAGTGTTTCCTCCGCTTAAGTGTAGTGTACTTTCACTGTACAATGCCAGGTGGTCTGGCTGCAGGGAAGAGGGGCGTCGGGTCACAGGAGAGATATGGTGTTCCTGCCTGGACGGCTCGTCGGGGAAAACAGCCTCTCCGCCATCTCCTCGTGGGGTGGGTGTCACCCCCTTGTACTCTCCTCCTGGGGTGGTGGTGTCGGGCTCACCCCACCGCACGGGTATTTCACTCTTCATCCCACCAAGCCGTACCTTTCTTCCTTGTTGTTACTCTTGCCACACCATACACCGTTTTAGCATTCCCAACTAAGCAATTGCTATATGTATTCTGTTATGCTGGGTGTTTTTTTCCCAACTAAGCAATTGCTATATGTATTCTGTTATGCTGGGTGTTTTTAAGTCGACTTCTCGTCCTACAAACACTTGCAATTGAGCTTGGATTCTCTTTCGAGACTGGAGCTAGAACACACCATGAGAGGAACAGGGCATAAAAACTCTGGGCAACAACCATCCACGTACATTATCTCAAATTCTACACACAGTATATATTATGGGTATAAATACAACACCGTACACTACTCAAACACAAAGGCACTAGGTAGACTAGAGGGCTCCGGCTGGGCTGCCTAAGTCCTGGGCTCTACAGGTGTCAGCCAGGTGTAGGAGGAGTCCCGTCAGGTGTTCCTTCCTTCAGGGGACACAGGAAAATTCTCAGGGGCGACGTTGTCTGTAGTGGGGTGCTGCTGGGTGGCGTAGTGAGAGGCCAGCCCTCCTCTCATGGAACTTCGAGGAGCGGTCTGGTCCTTGGGGCTAGGGCCAAACAGGGCGAGCAGGCGCACCCACCCTGGGGAGAGGGTCGCTGTCGTTTGGGGCTGAGGAGGCTGCACCCCGTAGTCGCAGGGACACCTCTGGGCGTCCGGCAGCTGCGGTCTCCCTCCCATCGGACCGCCAGGGGGAGCCTGTGGCGTCGCCTCCGGCAGGAGTCCGTCAGCTGGTCGTCTTCCCCTGGTGCCGGCTACAAGGCACACACTCCCGGGGTTGCCACAGGGCCTCACCGAAGCTCCTCGAGCCAGGAAAGTTCCTCCTGGGGGCTGCCTCTGTGGGGGAGAAATGGAGAGGCGTCCCACTTGGCTACCAGAGGGTGGAGCCAAGCATGGATTATCCTCTGTGGGGAAGTCACAGGAGATGAGAGACGTTTGGTAGGGTGTCTCTCCCTGGTGCGGCTGATGGCCATCGCCGAGGTCCCGTGGGCAACAGGAGGGGGGCTGCTGATGGCCGTCCCTTTCCAGTCAGTGCGGCTGAAGACCGTCACCGGGGCCCAACTTCCTGACAGGACCGTGGGCGAAGTGTTGCTGAAGGCCGTCACTGGAGTCCAGCTCCCGGAGGCAGCTGCAGAACGAGAGGGGGCGGTACCGTCTCTCCCCGAGTGTGACTGAAGGCCATCACTGGTTTCCGCAGGGGAGGGGGATTTTGCAGCGGTTGAGCGGCTTAAGGCCGTCTCTGGGTTTGTGCGGCTGAAGGTCACCACTGGTTTGATGCTGCTGAAGGCCATCACTTGGGTGTTGCTTGGGACTGAAGAATCAGCTCCACCCTGAACCTGGCGAGGGCTGGTCCGGCTGGAGGGTAATGTGCTCGGACTACAGTGTCCTTGCTGGGTATGTTCCGGGGAATAAGGGCACAAAGTAGTCAGGGACATAGGTCCGTACTGCCTGGGCAGCGTGCACGCCTCCTCCTGGGGATGGTGTCGTCATGCCTTGGCAGTGTTCTGCTGCTACGGTGGGTATTTCAAATTTCACAGGCCGTCCAGATCCATTTCATTCCAATTTACTGATTCTAACTCCTCCCCTACTTTGGTCCTTTATTCATCTACCATTTCTTTGATCCTCAGCTTCTCGACTTTCAGTCTTTCTCTCTGACTGCTCCTCTCTCTCCTGGTCCACCTCACTCCTCTCAGCTTGATCTTGCATACCACAATCATATGATCTGACAACCCTCTACATCGTCCTCTCACGGCCCTGGTATCAACAACCATTCCCAGCATCGACCTGTCTACGTGCATGTAATCAATCTGGCTCCTTTCAACACGATCCACGTTCCATCTATACCATATATATTTAAGTGCATCTTTGTGTTTGTAGGAGTTACAAATGCACAACCTCCCTTCCTCGCGCATATCTTTCAGTCATTTTCTCCTGGTAGCCTACTCCATTACAATTACAACTCATTATGACATCCTCAGAACCAGTGCCTACTCTTCCATTCATATCGCCCATATAAATTAACTTGCAAAAATATCCACCAAAACAAACATTAGGCTCCAGAATTCTAAATGCACAAATATTTGGAACTACTGTATATTGTACTCTGAGTAAAAGTGTGAAATGGAGATATCTGATAATAAACGATGGAGAAAAAACTAAAAAATAAAAAAAAACAAGATGACGTGGTAAATAATGATCTTTTCCTCATAACTATGCACCTATTTTGCTAAAATGGATTATGTTTAGTAGGGAAATGTGTAATTATATTGTACAAGGAAACAAGCATAAAAATTTAATTCTTCTAATCCAAAACTGTTTTATGTGCTGTTCCATACAAAAATATTAAGCGCTCTATCTAGTAACATACGTCACAGTACAGTATACGCATATACATAACTCTTTAACCCACACTGGACACTGTCTGTATTACCTTGCCTAAAAATTTACTAAAATGTTTATAATACACGTTTTCCTATTCCTAGCTCGTAGGTTTGGCAGCGGTGCTATGTCATTTTTTGCACAACTATGATAAACTGACGGAATCAGCTGAAAAATGGCGAGTTCCGTTGTCTGACGGCTATACTCACAGACGATGTACTCGCGCGTGTGTGCGAGGTAGTGGTAATACCATGGTGTAAAGAACCATGGCTGCGGGGGCGTGACCCGTTAAAGGCTGAGAACCGCTGGTCCACAGTCTGCACATTTAACAAACTCAGTCCACTCACCTGGTTCTGTTTCTGAGTCTGGTGGTGGCTCCGACAAGGGGAGGGGGATGTCGTCCTCGTCGTCGCTGTCCAGGGACAGGTCGATCCGGAATAACTGGTCGGGGTGGAAGGGCAGCACTGTGGTCGCAGCTGGAAAGGTTGTTACACATCGAAGTGACTATTTACCTACTACTAAGGACCCGTTTCATGGACCTGTGATGAAAACTAAGTACTGCGGGTCGTATTCTAGGGGACGACTTGATTTACATTGGCTATCTACTGTTATGATCCTCGTAAGGTCGACAGGCAAGAAACCTAAGCCTTTCTCTTGTAACTGAACCTGAAACGTTCCATTTAGCAACAACTACTAATACAATAGTCATGCAATGTATAAAATAGATATATGCTGATGCTATTGAAAGCTAGAAAACAATAATTTTATTTTAAAATGATTAAGATGCAGGGATGAAAAGTGCAGAAACAGAGATGTAAAAGCACAGAAACGAGAAAGCATTTGTGATGGGAGGATATTCAGAATTCTATACTCATTACAACATTCCACACTGTACTCTGATCACTCTAACAACTTTCGTAGTAGGCTGAATATAGTAATGGGTAAAACTCCGAATCTCCTCTCTTCCCAAAAGCTACTTTGATTCTGTGCTCCTTGTATCTCTTGTCTGCACTTTATCCAACCCTGCATCTTAAAATTCATTTTAGAATTTTCTTTTTCACTTTTTTTTTTTTTTTTTTTTTTTTTTTTTAATAGGAAGCTAGGTACCAAACATATTACATACTACCACACATAAACCCGTCTCCGGCTACATCCTCAACGTGCTCTCCCACCCCACCTCACCCACTTGTTTTCCCCAAAAGTCTGCTCCTGACATGACAAAATTACAAAATTTGCTTCATAGGACCTATTTTCCCTTTTTGAACTCTTCCCCATGGACCTATTCCCCTTTGGACCTATTTTCTCAATGTATTATGGGTCTCAAAAGTATCAGTGCACAAAATGTGTGAAACATCTGGGACCACAGAACGGTAACTGAAATATTAGTGTCCAACCTACCACACGCTGGTAGCCCTGATGTCGGGAGGTGTCATATATCGCCAACTAGCAATATTCTCTTGCAAACATATAGCACATGTTATGGTTATATAAACTAACATTGTTCATACACAATGAGACGTAAGTGAACATCAGCAGTTGGTCGAATGTTTTCGGTAGGCATCGGACCTCCTGTGCATCGACACCTTTGTGACCCATAGTAGCCTACCTATTGTTTCATATATTTCACCACGGACTTTTTTTTCTTCATGGACTTCTTCCGCCCTGGATATATTTTCCCTGCATTGGCCTTACGTAAAATGGGGTAAAATGAATCCGTGAAGTTTTACTTGAGAAGACGTCCTAGTGCTATAGAATGTTTTTAGACTAACTCGTGTACTGTAGCTCCAATGCTGCTTTAAATGTGTAGGAAACATCCCCGTTTGTTACAAAGCATTTTGGTATGTGACAAGATTGTGTATGACTTTTCGTTCTGGATTTATGGCTGAAGAAAGAGTGAAAAGGAAGAATAAAGAAAATTGATATTTTTTCCGATCGGAGTTCGCAACTCCTACGGTCAGCAAGATTTTGCGAGTTGTTCTGAACTTAAACAGAGGTCTTTTAGTCGGTATGCATCTGCGTTTCGCAAGCGTTTTCGTACGCGGACCCTTAAGCCTTATGTAGGCTACACCGTGATATTATTGGGACCTGGGCCAATCCTACATAGTTCGTCTCGCCTTGAGACGTCTTGCATGACTGACACGGAATACTGTAAATATGATACTTCCTGAAAATTAAACCATTAACAGTTTGTGAAAACATGATTATTATGAACGTAATGTGGCATCCACGGTAGATTTTCAGTGCTTAATAAATTATATATATATATTATATAATATATATATATATATATATATATATATATATATATATATATATATATATATAGTAGGTTCGCACAGTGCGCATCATCACAGTGCACGATCCGCATTGTGCGCGAGTGACCAAAAATCATAACCAAAAACCCTTGAATGTGCGAGTTTACCGCACAGAACGCGAGGCAGAGGCAAGGAGTGGCTCAAAAATGTCATTTTCTACTAGTGCGCGACCACCCCTCACACAGCGCGTCACGAGTCGTCATGTTGATGCGCAGAAATTCCCGGGCATTCTACCGCACAGAAGTGTCAGCATTGGACTTTGAAGGGTTTATGGCCGATGTGAATGACTTTGTTGCTCCTGGGGAAGGTGCTCAAGAGGAGTCTGTGGAGGGAAGCGTTGATGCGGTGGGGAGTGCGGCGCTGTACGTGTTGCCGCGCCTCGGAACCCCTGTTATTTAAGGTCATCAGGCCTGTTGTCTACTGTTGTTAAGGTGACTACCCATATTTTTGTTATTGTAGCTATAGCTTTAGTACAATGTCTGAAAAATATGACCTTTATTATATCTCTAAGGGCCAAAAAATGTCCAGGTATGAGGGGGTACCGCTATGTAATTATTCCCATAAGATTATGTATTCCCAGTACGCGAATTCCCAGTGCGCGAGGTCGTGGACCACCCAATCTCTTGCGCACTGTGCGAACCTACTTTATATATATATATATATATATATATATATATATATATATATATATATATATATACTGTATATATGTACCTAGGTAAAGTGATAGAAAAGAGAGAACAATGTGCAAAAGAAGTGGAAAGTAGAGTGACACAAGGAAGGAAAGTGCCTGGTGCAATGAAGGCCTTGATAAGAAACAGATGCTTGAGTGTTGCAGATGCACGAGGCTTACATGAAGGAGTGTTAGTACCAACTTTAACATATGGATGTGAGACTATGGTGTGGCATGAAATGAAAAGTCAAGAGTAAGAGCAGTTGAGATGAGACTGCTGAGGAATATATGTGCAGTACAGAGGGTGGATAGGATACAAAGTAATGTGATTCGTGAAAGATGTGGTGTGAGGAAGTCTGTGGACACCACAATCGAAGGGAGTGTACTGAGATGGTATGGTCATGTGGAGAGAATGGATAACAATAGAGTGGTGAAAAAGGTATAGCTGGGCGAATTTGAAGGATGGAGGAGGCGAGGTATGCCAAGGAGAAGGTGGAGAGATATGGTGGATGAGTGTGTGAGGAAGAGGTTTGGAAGTCGGTGAGGCTAGGGAACTGAAAAGAGATCGAGTCGGCTGGATGAATGTTGTGAGGAGAAATGCATGATCAGCGATTTGGCACCCCTTTTTAACGTGGCAGCGTCCTGACTGAGTCTACTGGATACATTTATGTGAAGCTACAGAACGTGGTGAATGTTTTTGGCGTATCCGATAGAGCCAGGATTCCGGGGGCTTGAATAATGAATGAATGGAAGCATGCCCATTGGACTTGACAAATTTGGGCTGTCTGGACATTGCTACCCCTCACCCTGCCCTAGGGTGGGAAAGGAGGTCCATATGATGATGATGATGATATGATGATGATGATGATGATGATGATGATATATATATATATATATATATATATATATATATATATATATATATATATATATATATATACACACACACACACACACGAACATACCAACACCATAAACATACCTCTTTGTACGGTATACCTACATACAACATGGAGCTAGACATATGAGGCGTAAAAATAATAAAGTTGATATTTAAGTAGCAGCAGGACTAGAAGTACTTCTTAAATCTTAATATTGTGGGTCATTTTGTTTATGATGAGAGTTAACGCCAAACTTCACGACGTGGTACCTGAGAGGTGTGAGATTGTCTTGAAAAATGAAAACATGACAATGGAAGGACAGGAAAACAGGTCTCTGTCTGTCTGTCTGTCTGTCTCTCTTTCTCTCTCTCTCCCTCCATCAGGAAATTAGATGACTAGCAGTTTCAGTAAGACAACTGATTTCAGTCTTGCTATCACCAGACGATTTATTCAGCTTAGATACTTTTTGACTTTGAAAGCTTAAATAGTCCTCATTAACTCACTCTCTACTATGGCGCTCGCTTAGGTAAAAAAACAAGAACATCTGAGAGTCATCTGGTTCCCAATTTATGATGTAGGATGATGATGATAAATGTGAAAATGATGATGATGATGAACTGGTTCAGTGTAGGCGTAAATCAAGAAATAATACTCGATTTTGAGACGCAAAGATCAAGGACGCAGGATAAGATCAAAAGTTCACAGGATAGAGTCAGCTCAAATTCTGATCTGATCTGGACCACAATTCGTGGAAGCAATAAAAGTCGGCAAAAATGAAATAGCCTAATTCATTTTTATCGGCGGCCTTTAGAGGGTGGAGCGATAATGTTTTTGCCTGCCCGCCTGTGTGTGTGTGTGTGTGTGTGTGTGTGTGTGTGTGTGTGTGTGTGTGTGTGTGTGTGTGTGTGTGTGTGTTCCCATTATATATCACGAACGGCTTGAACTATCAACATGAAACCCTCAAGGTATCAATATATGGCCAAAATCTTGGTCGAGTTCGAGAATGGGCACTCAGGATCAAGGTCAAGGTCACCAAAATGGCTGCTAAAGGTCACCTACTTTTCATCGCCCGCCTTTAGCACCATTATATCTCATGAACAGCTTGAGCTATCAATATGAAACCTTCAGGATATCAAGATATGGCCTTAATATTGGACGAGTTCGAAAACGGGCACTTGCGGTCATGGTGAAGGTCACCAAAATTGCTGCCAAATGTCAAGTAGTTTTTATCGCCTGCCTATAGAACCATTATATCTCATGAACGGCTTGAGCTGCCAACATGAAACCTGCAGGGCATCAAGATATGGCCTAAATCTTGGACTTGGCCAACAGCATATTCGGGCGGGCGATTAACAATAGGCTCCCGAATGTTTTTCTTTCATTTTAAAAGCAATCGGTTGAATGTACGGATATTGCAATCTTTTAGTACTCCTTGTTTTCAGTATGTTCTTGCTACCTTCAGACAGCGTCCGAGTCGATGCGAAGCTAAATACAATCCAAATGGACTCCTTGAGCTGAAAGAGTTAACTTGCATACCTTCCATTTTTTTCCTCTAAAACAAATGTTGACTCAAAACCAAATCATAAAACCAACCAAGAGTGAAACCAAGGTAATATCAAGTGTGAAACCAAGTAATATCCAGTGTTACCAAGGAATACCAAGCGTAAAACCAATGTCAAGTGTAAAACCAAGTAATATCAAATATAAAACCAAGCAATATCAAATGTAAAACCAAGTAATTTCAGGTGTAAGAACAAGTAATATCAAGTGTAAAACCCAGTAATATCAAGTGTAAAACCAAGTATCAAGTGTAAAACCCAGTAATATCAGGCGCAAAACCACGTAATATCAAGTGTAAAACCCAGTAATATCAAGTGTAAAACCCAGTAATAACAAGTGTAAAACCCAGTAATAACAAGTGTAAAACCCAGTAATATCAAGTGCAAAACCAAGTAATATCAAGTGCAAAACCAAGTAATACCAAGTGTAAAACCAAGTATCAAGTGCAAAACCAAGTAATATCAAGTGTAAAACCCAGTAATAACAAGTGTAAAACCAAGTATCAAGTGTAAAACCAAATAATATCAAGTGTAAAACTGAGTGCCAAGTGTAAAAACAAGTAGGCCTAATATCAAGTGTAAAACCAATATCAAGTGTAAAACCAAGTATCAAGTGTAAAACCAATATCAAGTGTAAGTGAAATATTATCATGAGTAAAACCATGTAATATCATGTGTAAAACCAAGATGAAACCAAGAATGTGCAAAACCAACTAAGAGTAAAACAAACCGCAAAACCAACGAAATCCTGAGCAGGCCAAGTCGGCGTAACACTGATTAGTGATTGAGTACTAAACCATGTCCAATCAACTCCAGCACCGTCTACTCGGACCCCTTCCCCCTATTACCTCTAATCGACACTAAGCCGGATCAACACACGCTACAGTCCTGGCCAAAAGTTTAATCCAAACGGATAGAATCAATCTCTCTCTCTCTCTCTCTCTCTCTATGTATAAGTAGCCTACTCATATATGTATAAGAGGGGGGGGGACGTGCCCTAGCCCTTAATTTTCTTTATATACTTTGATACCCAACGTTTCTTCTACCACTCGATTTTACTGTGCCCATGGCAGAAAAAACAAACGAGGGATCAACACAACAAACAGCTGTGGCCAAAATTATTCTACAGCCACACGGCATTCATTTCGGTCAGTTAGGTCTAATCTGGTCCGCTCACGGCAATCCAGGTCCAGTTCGGTCCAGTTAGGCTCACTGAAATCATTAAAGTCCATTCATGTTCTTCATATTCATTCATGCCGTCATGATAGTTCAGATCCGTTCATGGCATTTATGGTCCAGGCTCTTCACATCCAATCAAGCTCAATCAAATCAGTTAGGCTGTTACATCTCTTCAGGTAGCCTTAGTCCATTGAAGCCATTCTTGTCTAGACTATCCATGTTTAAACCCAAACAAATCAGTTCTGGACTCTTTCAGGCCATTCAAGTCTTTTTAGATTACTTCTGGTCCATTCAAGCCGCTTTAGATTAGCAGGTCATCCCATGAAGGTGTCCAAAAAACATGTGTAATATTCTTTGATATACATTTGTATCTTTCAGTCCTTTCAGGTCCCTTTAAGTCCGTCATATCTATTCAGGTAAATATAATTCATGTCAGTTCATGCCTACGGCGGCGTGGGCCAAAAGCATCCCTATTGGTTCAATGGTGTTTAATGTACTGTATGCCGATTTAGATCTTTCGGGACTGAGTGAGTTGAATGGAGTGCGTGGGTTGGTCCGGTTGATAATGGAAAGCTGGGGACAAGAAGAATGTTGCAATGGTAAAGTATAGTCAGACTGTAGGATCAATTTGACCAATAACCAAGGAACTCGAGCCTACCTCATAACTAAGGCTCATCAAACTTTACGAAACTACCGTACGACTATTTCTTTGTATTAAAGTTGTGGGAATGGCACATTTTCGCAGATCGAAATATAAAGACTATAATATACAAAGTGAATATAGGCATTCTGGATCTGCTGACAGTCAAGGAAGTCATTACGATATTCACTCGACTAGAAATGGACGGGGTGGGTGGATAAGGGTGGGCACAATTGGCTGCGATAATGGTGGGTAGCAAGCCACAGTGGGGATAAGTACATCTTGTAAATATGGGCACTGTAGGCTGGCTGTCGGGACAATTACTTTACTATACTGGCTATATCAGAGAAGGAATGGGTGGGGTGGGTGGAGTGGGTGGAGCGGGTGAAAAGGCGTGGGTGGGATGTTGGAGGGCACTGGGGCATGCCAGGGGAAGTATACATTATGAAGAAGGGTGTTAAAGTTAAACCAATATAGGTATGGCGATATATCTTAAAATTTTCCTCGAGCACAATAACAACAACGCATGTACCCACTGATCCTTTATACCCGGCGTTGCACGACTGGTAAAATTTTCCTCACGCAGAACAGCAGCAGCAACAACGAAGTATGTTCAGTTCACGTACATATGGCACTGCATTACCAGAACAAAAAGAAATACGGTACTAAAAGGGTTACAGATGGCTGTGAAGGTAGGTATGGAAACAACTTTTGGCTGAGACTGTAGGGGGACGAGGCGGGAAGAGAAGGGTTCGTGACACTACAACCGCTTCCTGAATTATTAATCTTATTACCTTGATTATTATTGTGCATAGTCAATCGCCGTATTATCCGTAATGAGGGTACTTATCTCACGTCTAATTATCTATGAATCATCAAGCAGTCTCTGAGTCACGTCTAGTTATAGCGAGGCCTTAATTTGTGCATATGTGCATATAAATGAAAATGTTGTTCTAACGATAACGTATGATCAAATGACAGTTTTCTTACTAGTTTTCTGTCTGGAGTATGGATATTACCTCCAATAACGAAGATGGACGGAGGCTATGTATTCACCTGTGTTTGTTAATTTGTGTAGAGTTGCAATCGGATTTCTATGAAATCTGGTGGATACGTGGGCAGTAGGTCAAAGAAGAGTTTACTAGATTTTGAGGTGGATCCAGTTCCGGATGCAGAAATGATAAATTTTATTGGCGCTGGCATAGGTATGCGCTCTCTGACATTTTGTAACAGAAAGGCGAAGGCCGAAACCTGACTTAACAAGTGAGACCGCAAAAGTACTCGTCTGGTAGGAAACAGGAATTACAACGGTAAATTATAGGTTCTGTTGGCGTTGCCAGAGGTATGCGATCTGTGAGTGCTTCCTATAGTATATTCATTTGTGCAACACCGAATTTGGGAAGTGTTTTACTGTGTGTGTGTGTGTGTGTGTGTGTGTGTGTGTGTGTGTGTGTGTGTGTGTGTGTGTGTGTGTGTGTGTGTGTGTGTGTGTGTGTGTGTGTGTGTGTGTGTGTGTGTGTGTGTGTGTGTGTGTGTGTGTGTGTGTGTGTGTGTGTTATTGTACGCTTGTGTATATTTAAATGCTTATGATTTTGTTCAGGTTTATGCTTGAGTGTCAGTGCATGCATAGATCCATGCAGATATTAGTGACTGTTCTCGCGATATTAACCTTCCATGGTTGCAGTCACTCAAGTATTCTATGTCACCTATAGCCAGGCGAGTTCATCTGGCTATTTTTAGTGTCTGTCTATATTAGTACAATTCTCTCTTGGTAAGACAACACCTAGTACTCTATTCCAGTAAACGCTGGACGATCTTATTCAGCAGTGAGTCATAGATGCCTGAGTATTAGTTATCTGTCCATTTACTTGTGTTGTAAATAAATTAATGAATTATAACAGAGCGTGGGAGGAAACGTCATTTTAACCCTTTCTCTGCGATGTTTTATTCTATTCTTGCCATCACCAAACAATATACAGTAATTCAACTTAGCAAACTTCTTGTCGCACTTAGCCTGAGCAAAATCTTCCACTGATTGCATTAGGTAAAAAACTGTCAATGGGGCCCAGGGCTGACAAGATGATGTCACAAGTCCCTTAAACTGCTTAGAATGGTGACATCTGATTTAATTCTTGTTACGTCTCAGATTTAATCTTTGTTATCTTCAGATGATTCTATTTAGTTTAGGGGAGACCTCATACAATCAATGGCTTCACGAAGGCTTTCGTTAACCACTCTGGTCCGATAAATTAGTAAAATAATTTGTTGGTAAGAGCACGATAACCCTGTCAATAGAACCTAACCACTCCCGAGGGAACCACACCTGTCTAATGAACCCCTTATGTAAGTTTTCTTTTTATTCTTGCCACCACCAGCCCATTTTATTAAGCTTATGGGAGGCTTATAGCTGTTGTTGATCAACCCCTGTTTGCCTCGCCCAACTGCCCCTGCAAGGCTTATAGTAAAACTGGGTAATGGAGTCTGGTTCTAATTTCTTCTGTATCAAACGCGCCTCTAAATCTCAGTTAAATCGTCTGGTGGTAGCAACTTCTTGTAGTGCAGTAGAAAAAATAAAAGGTGAGGTTTGCATCAAAATCCTTCAGTATCAAATATTTCTCCAAATTTGAATAAATTCGTCTGGTGCCAGCAAGAATATAAAATACATTTCTCTCCACTAATGAGTGAAAATGATGTCAAGTGGCCCCATGGGAGGCGAAGTGACGTCATGGATCTCATCGACTAGCCAACCACCCCCGAGGGAACCACAACTGCCTAATTAACTCATCCGCTGAGAGGGGTCTCTTTTTAGCTGAATACAGTATTAAAATACTCCCGTCATAATGAAAGGGGCTAATGAGGACTTTCTAAATATGAGGTGATTTACTTCAGCGAAGCCCCAAGAATAACCAACGATATAATAGGTTAAAATTACTTTTTAATGGAAAAAAGATAGGGACTGAGCAAGGGCAAATTTTGTCATTAAAAAAATTAACGTAGAAAGCAAAATTCTACATCGAGACGCCTGGACACATTACATTTCAATGACTGGAGGTCACAGGCAATGAGAAATATCGTCCGAGAAGGATAGCAGAAAAGATAAGAAATAAAGTGATTCGCAAAAGACGTGGAGGAAGTTTGCTGGTAACAAGGCAGATGGGTATTTTTAGATGGCAGTCATGGAGAGAATGGATACAACTTCGGCGGTGAAAAGCTGACACAGAATCGGAGAGGGGGGGCGTATGTCCCCTTATTTGCGGCATACCAATGGTACTTATAAGAAACTGACAATTTACCAAAATATATGCATGAAACATATTACATATGCGTTACCATAATATAATTTCTATGAAAAGAAGGATTTGGCAATAAATTCTGACGAATTTGGTAATGAGTCATCAGGAATGTAATCTTTTGCTAGTTTCGCTCCGAATCATGACCCCCTCCCTTTTCCAGGGTGCTAAAGTTTTGGTAACTTCACTAGGAATCATGACCCCCTCCCTTTTCCGGGATGCTAAAGTTTTGGTAACTTCACTAGGAATAATGACCCCCTCCCTTTCCAGGGTGCTGCATCAAGCCCTGGAGGTCATATGCGAGTGAGTTAAAAGGTGGGAGGAGGCGTAGTAGCAGCTGTGAAAAAAAAAAAAAAAAAAAAAAAAAAAAAAGACCTTGACCATTTCCGAAAACAAGCTATGAGTTAAACCATGGTCGAGTTTGAGAAGTAATATTTCTATGGAGACACTGCATATATGGCTGCATTTTACTAGGCCTTCGTAATTTTCTGGCAAATCTACCTGTCTCTGTACTTAGTCTCTGTCTGTCTGTCTGTCTGTCTGTCTGTCTCTCTTTCTCTCTCTCTCTCTCTCTCTCTCTCTCTCTCACACACACACACACACACACACACACACACACACACACACACACACACACACACACACACACACACACACACACACACACACACAAAACTAACATAATTGTGAGTGGCAATCAATAAATACTGAAGCAGGTGTTTCCTATTGTGTAAATATTAAGCCATCAATTTCTACGATTGCATCTCGATATTTCATCAGACTAGCATTAAACAATTACATTAAGAAATTCTGTTATGTACTATCACGATCCAAAGTTTCTTTACCACCCTGAGTGGAGGAAGGTCGAAGCCAATGTTGAAGAAATGACGGGCCACCGAACACAGGCCAGTTCATGATGGAGGGGTTCACAAACCTGAAGCTTAGGATAATAAGAATCACTCGGATGAAACACACGAGCCTATTTATGAATCACGGTATTATGAACCATTATTAGTCTTGTATACTGGCAGTGTTCGATCATCTGGTCTTGCTACAACCTTGGCTTCGACCTTCTTCCACTCAGGGGGGTAAAGAAACTTTGGATCGTGATAGTACACCAAAAGTACGTTCATTATGATCTTATAAATTGTTCTTACATATCCCACTACCAACATATACAGCTAATACATAATTCTGCCTTCACACACACTCACTCACACACACACACACACACACACACACACACACACACACACACACACACACACACATACATACACACACACACACACACACACACACACATATACATCCATGGAGACAGACATGCAATACAGGTGAAGTAAGATGTATGTCTCCATCCATCTTGCATATGGGTAGCTGGCATGCAACTCAGCAGATACTAATTGCCTTCCTGTGTCTCAGTGAATAATACCGTGGCAACATTAGGCAAGTTTTATTCAAACTGACTGAGTGGACGAACACAATCATAGCCTACCTGGAATACTACAACCACACTTATACAAACGTACATACACATGGTTTAGAATACATGCAACTGAAGACAATAAACATGCATAAATAACATGGAGCAGGCACAAGCGTAAGACCATAGCATAATCAAAATACTTGCTGGAAATCAATATACGCACCGTGGTGTACACATGTAGACATGTACAGGGGTGACATCATCATCCTATCATCCATGCTTATACAAGGAGAAGGATCTTGAATAAACTTTCCAGGATCAAAATCATGTGATGAAATTTAGAGTAGTTTCCATGATCATATGAATAATACCGTATATTTCTACACCAAATATCCCATGGTTGTACGTGGCGAAAAAAAAAAAAAAGCCAGGGGTCACTTCTCTTTAATCTCACTGTCCTGATTACTCTCGTTCCGGTTATCGCCAAACTATTTTCTACAGCTTGGGAGAAACCGTATGGACTAAGGAGTGAATTCAGGAAACATAAGATCGTCCGATCTTCACTTGCTGCCTCCTATGCGCAAGAACTATAAGGATAGTTACATAGCACCACATCCTTACACCATTACAAAGAAGGGCAAGGGTGGGGGGGGGGCCTCCAAACGCCCAGTCTCGTTCCATTTAATCGCATTTTAGGATACACAGGAAGTACTTGGAGGTTATTCCTTAAAACATGGGAGGCAAGCAGCCACACGCGTTTTATATACACTCACTAAAATATACAACCTATTTACAGCACTACCTCTGACACCAAGCACTTATTTGTACAGGTGTCAATAAAACAAAGCTACTATCGTATTTTGTTATTGCACCCTACAACACTACATATCATAATACAGGTGCAAGATAGTTCAAGTTAATAACAGGTTCCAAGAATAACTTTGCCGAAACTCCAATTCACAACAACATTAACCCATATGAAGTTAGATCTAACAATTAACATTACTCTCAGATCAACACTTAGCTTAATCAGGCAAGTACAACAGTTACAACATCTCACAAGCAGCAGATAAGCTTCCAATTTTAACCCCTTCAGTGCGATGACGTCTTTCAGTTGGGCTTGCTCTCTAAGAATATTTTGCTCAGTGCATGGTAGATTTTGCAAACTGGAGGGATCTGATAATTATAGCCTTCAATAGCCCTTTCAATACAAAGAGGTTCTTTGAAGTTAAAGAACTGCCTTGAGTGTTCTGATATATATATATATATATATAAAACACATCATTGTTGTGAAGGTGATATACAAAGACATTAGGCACTGTAGAACTAATGATAAGGTACTACGCCATAACTTGGGCTAGGATTCACAAACACAAGATCAGCTGCCTCTCGTAACAATGATTTGTTATTGTGGGAAAGAACAAGACATGAAAATTTCAGTACTCTCCATACCATACCATTCCTGCAAAAACAAGTCAGTTACGACAGCCAACTGATTGCAAGTTTGTTTATTGATCCAAGCCCTGTTTCATTATTATTAAAATACAATGCATCTACTACGATACGACTGCTCAATTCTACATTCCCTCCTCCCACTAAAATCATCTTCATTCAAATACTGTACTGGTACTATACAACTTTTGCTCTTCTTCCACTACAGCATTACACAATACCACTACTCACACAACGGAGCATTTACAACTATATATCTAAATACTGTAGGAATAGGCTGCGGAACGTGCTCTTTACACCCGCTCATCACTACACTGCGCTTTCACCTACTATCTACAGGCCGTACGTTTTACAACAAACCATAATGGGTCTCCTGCATGATAAACATTACCTAAATAATGAACACTGCAGTACCTATATCTTCTCTCACAGTAGCAGAAAACAAGAGGGACTGCAGAAAATAAATATCTTACTTCATATTAAGGAGACTGAGGGGGTTAGGTTTATTTCGCTCCCGTTCCTCTCACTTCCCTGCAATATTACAAAGTGAGACTATGTACCCCTTGGTCACCTCGATTTTTAAGGAAGGGGTTGAAGAAGTAAGTTGTTTATTTACTACAAGCAGGTTACTACATCTTCCTGTTGTACCACCACCTTCCCCGTAACTAACAAAACCTACACAGTACAGCTCTGAAGTAGCATTCAGTTCTCCTGGCCGTGCAGAAGTAATAAAAGTGCTGGTACTACTCAGGTGGGTGCCGTGGTGGTCCTCATGCTGCTGCCTCACTGCTGGCTACCTTCCTCTGCAACAGTACACAGGGCAGCCTCAGCACATGCATTGTTAGTAAAGGCAGCAAAGTTGAGAACCTGGTTAGTCAATTATCAAATTCTGCTACCAACAACTACAGTAGTGATGCAGTACTTCACATTACTTTTGGTGCATAATTACAAACTGCATAAGAATACTAAGTGCATTAGAAAAAAAATGGAGTGCTAGATGTGTTAGAAAGTAAGTGAATGTGACAATGTGGTTACAGTTATGACTGGGATGTGTGGTGGATAGCGTTACTGTAGTACTTGAAGGAGAAGCGAGTTACGCTGATAATGTTCGGACTGAACAAACTGTCCGATCTGATGGTGACTTGCTCCAAACAGGGTCACTGGAACATGCTCTCTACAAGCAATGCCACTGTTATATAAATGGTTTCAGAGACATTGTATTCATTGCCAAGCGTACAATCATAAAAGTATAAAAATACATAAAGTTTGAGTTGCTCCTGCAATTTCTGTAACTCAGCGGGAATTAAAGATTCTGGTCGTCTTTTCACGACAATATTATCACTCTAACTTGGAGTATGACGTTGATACACCATCGAAAAAATTCCAGTACTTTAAATGCAACTTTGTTTTACAATCAGTATTTTAATTATAGTTCAGACTAACAGTCATTAACAAGAACCCGAAGAGTTCACCATCTTTCGCTTCCACCACTGATTCCTCAGCATTTAATTTCTCACATGAACACGAACCCCGCTGAATCTAGTTCATATCGGCACTTGAAATCGATGGAAGTGGCTTTAAACACTTGAAAAGGGGAACGTATATACATATTATAAGTTTAAAATCGATAAATTGTATACAATCTAATTAGGCCTGCAATTAGCGTGAAATGATAAAAATATACGTATTAAGTGCTAAAGACGGTACCTTGAACTGTGCAAGTGTTCAGGCAAGTAAAAGAATTGAGTGTGGTGTTAATAACGAGCAATATATCTTGGCGTACCTTAAACCACATAAACATCACTTAGCGATGTCATAAAGATACTGAAAAGTTATAATGATAAAACTTTATCATCAATTATAACTTAATCATTCCACTCAATGTAAATATTCTAACACACACACACACACACACACACACACACACCGGAAGGAGGAACTAGGCTAAGACCCTAAGAAAAACGAGAGAGATACTAAAACAATGCACTGATATTAGCTGGGCGTCAATTGCGAAGAAGGCAACGAAATTACAGAAGAGCAACACTAAAAACTGAGGACGTGCGGGAAGCAGGCTTGGATTATTGTGTAAGGAGACACTGATGCTAAACCTTTCCCTTATGACTAGATATTCATTGGATGGTAATTGTGAAAACGTCTGCAGAATAAGTAAAAAAAGAAGAAGAAAGAAACCGATACTAAGGCATTCCCTCATACTTACTGGGTGTCACTATCAATTTCTAAACAAGCTGGAAGTAAAACTATTAATTTTAAGAAAAGCTGGAAATTACAAAGCAGACAGAGAAGGAACTAGGACAATACCATTTATATAAAAAAGAAAAAAAGGCTGACAATTTTTTTATATTCAATGGGTGTCAAATTCACCGAAACGTGAAAAAGTTCAATACCTTCAAAGTAGAAGCATACTAAATCGAGAAAAAAGAAAGTACCCCCATTAATAAAAACCCGGCCTCGACACAAAAACTTTTCTTTCACGTTTAGTGGGAAGGGATAATGGAAATTGCTTCTATCCTTTTTAGGCTCACAGGTCAGTCCTGAGCTGAATAAAGTAACATAATTATGGTGAAAGTAAGAATGAAAGAAAGCAAGCAATCGCACGGAAATGATTAATGGTAATAAAGATGATGTCAAAACATAACCTTAACAGAGTACCCTGTTTTATCAACGTTTTACCTAAAATGCGAAAGACCTCGAGTGAGAATATACGAGACTGAGAGCATGAGAGCGTGTTTGTATTTGCGTGGCATGAAAGGGAAATGTCAATAGAAAGGGCAGTGAAATGGGACTGATAAGTGTGTCCGGGGCGCGCGGGAGCATGGATAGGAGCTACGGCGATTCGCGATTCGCAAAGATATGGACTACAGAAATCTGTTAACATAGTAAAGTGTGGTTAGATGATATGGTCATATGGAGAAAATGGATGTAGATTGGCTATGGTAGGTCAACAAGGTGGATGGATATGGTAAATGAACGTGTGCGAAAGTAAAGCATGGAAGGTGATTAAGATGGCTGTGTGAGAAAGTGATGCATGGAAGGTGATTAAGATGGCTGTGTGAGAAAGTGATGCATGGAAGGTGATTAAGATGGCTGTGTGAGAAAGTGATGCATGGAAGGTGATTAAGATGGCTGTGTGAGAAAGTGATGCATGGAAGGTGATTAAGATGGCTGTGTGAGAAAGTGATGCATGGAAGGTGATTAAACGTGGAAACTGACATGGAATCGATCTGGATGAATGAATTATATACGACTGAGCATATCAGACTGAACATGTCAGGTATACGTGAAACGAATATACTGTATACTGAAAAAAACTGCAGATGGTGAAGCCAGGCGTTCAGAGGCTTGAGTGGTGTCGGAACACCAGCCTGGCCCAAGACACTCGGTATGCTGTTGACAGTTCTCCCACTATTGTACTTTGTGATCTCTTATTTTCTGGTTCCTGCCACAACTCATCCTTAGGAAAAAAAAAAAAAAAAAAAATCAGGATGATAAGGAATGAATGCAAAGGTCTCAGATCTACTGTAAGGCGAGTTGAATATTCTTGTGGAAGCATGAATAATTTTTAAGTCGTCGTATTCATACGTCAAACGTCGGTAAAATAAAGGATTGGAGAGTTGAGAGAAAGGATGGGACGAGTGTATTGGTGTTTTGATGAGGAGGGGTAGATTGAGATGGTTTAGGCATGTGGAGAGGATGAAGGATGACAACTGGGTGCTGAAGTGAGAAGTGTGAATGTCAAGGGTAGGGTTGATAAAGGCCGACCGGGAAAGTAACTGGGACGCGGTCACAGAGTGCGACCTCATGGATAAGGGACTGAAAAGTGAGGCTGCCAAAGTTCAATCAGTGTGGAGAGTCGCCGTTAGGTGGCCTCGCCCGACGCATGCAAACACGTTGGATTCTTTATGAAGGACACGATACGATTATATGATTAATGGAGAGTTTCCAAGTTTTCCACTACGGAAGATCTGTCCTAAGCTGATTAAAAATGTCTGGTGGTAGTAAAAATGAAATAAGCCGATGAACTAGAACAATCGCAAAACATTATTAGCATAGCATTACCCACTGGATCCAAAATTTTGTATTAGAAATGTACGGTATTAAGAGAATAATTATAGTGTTCAGAGTAAGAGGTCTGTCCTACGATGTGTATTATCACCTGGTGGCAGCAAGAAAGTAATACTGTAATAATAATAATAATAATAATAATAAAGTAATCGAACAGCAGTAGCCAAATTACATCTTTGAAATTGCGTAAAAAATTATATTACCCTTTTCAATAAGATGACATTCCTTTCCACATTATACGAGTACTTGCTACTTAGACGACTGTATTTAACTTACAACAGACCTCTAGCAGTGACAGGGTTAGTGAAGGCATTCCGTATCCTCTCTGATCCGGAAGTCGCTCCTGAGTAAAATCTCGGAATCAAGGGGTAAAGAAGTGAATGGTGAGAATATAAAAAAGTCAAGGATCATTTTCTATACTTGTCCCCTTAAAACGTCAAGGATCATTTTATATACTTGTCCCCTTCACTCTTATAACGATTTTAATTTTATTCTTGCTACCACCTGCCACTTTCATGCAGTTTTGGAGAGCACCCTGGCCGAGAAGAAATCAATGAAGGCAATAACTTTCCTCTCCAGTTCAAAAAGTGTCTAAGCAAAACAGGCGTCTGGAGGAAGCAAACACAGAATAATAATAATAATAATAATAATAATAATAATAATAATAATAACAATCATCATCATCATCATACATCACCGGACAGAAAGGGCCAAAAAGCTGAATAATTAAATCTGACACAGTCCTTTTACTGAGAGGCAACAAAACTTCCTGCTAGAAAATCGAAGTTTTATGTACGTGAATTGCACTGGAGATGAAATAAAAGGTTCAGTGCGTGAAATCTATCCAAACCTGGATAAAATCAAACAGATAGAGCCATGAAAAAATACATTCCATACATAATGCTTCCCTTTTACCCCACCTACAGTACGTCGCGGGTGCTGAGAGGACGGGTTGGTTAGTTATGAATGTCTAACTTCCTTACTTGTTTCCTTACTGCCACACCCACGCCCACACCATTCGACTGAGCCATCCCCACAACATGTAAGACACAACCAAGTGCGTTTCTAGTGGAGCGTTATTTACGAACCACCCTGTTTATGAAGTGGTCGTACTGAAAGAGATTAACCCCTTCAGATCCGTGACATTTCCTATTTTATTCTTAATACCTCCAGGCGATTTAATTCAGCTTAGGAGACACTTAGAGCTGAAGAGGTTAGACACAGCCTTTACTAACCGTTTCACTAATACCGATTTTTCCTGGGTAAAAATCGTGATCATAATAATGATAATAATAATAATAATAAACTAGACATCAGATGAACGTGGCTAAGTTTTTCCCCTTAATACAGCGTTATTCGTTAAAAAAAAAAAAAAAAAAAAAAAAAAGTCTTGTGTAAGTGATGGGCGTTGCTTGAGAACAAAATCAGCAAACGGTGGCAATAATGAAACAAAGTCATCATATCAAGAGGCGTCAAAGCATCCCCCTCATACACTGTTACTCGCTGAATTATAGACTTGTGTACGCAGTGATGGGTGTTCGGTGTGTGTGCGGGGGCTGAGGCTTCCTTGAACGCTCAGAAGGTGAATAAAAATTATCTGACAGCAGAAGCCATCGTACTGAAAGCGTTATATGTTTTCTTGCCGTAAGACAGAAGTTTTGTGAATGAGGTGAATGTAGTCATAGAAAGAAATGCGGATCCCTGAACACTCGTAAACTGAACAACATCCTCTGTCGGTAGGAGCAAGTAATACTAAGTTACAAAACTTTCTTAATCAAACTTGTATGTATGAAAAGTACTGGGTGAGATTACAAGGAGTTGATACCATTAAACACAGTAAACTATTCTGGCGGTAGTAATGTTTAAGTAAAAGAAAAAAAAAATCGTCATACAGGAATAACAAATTTCCTTGGCACAACGTAACTTCTATGATCAAAGCTTTACATACGGGAAAAATGTTGGGTGATGAAATTTATGTGCTGGGGGATGGTAAAGTGTTTAGGTGTAAGTGAAAGGGGTCAGGGTGTATGAGGAGGGTGAAGGTCTGTGACAGGGGTGTGTCTGTGAGAGGAGGGTGTTTGTGTGAGGGGGTGAGAATATTTGTGTGGGTGGAGAAGGTTGCTTGTGTGTGTGGGGGGGGTTAATTACGTTTGTGGAGGTAATGGTGTCTGTATGTGGTGTGCGGGGGTGTGGGTGTACGTGAGATGTGGGTGTTTGCGGATGGAGGGTGATGGTGTCTGTCCGCGGGGAGGTGAAAACTTTTCTAAAGGGATGTGGGTGTACATGAGAGGATGTGTGTTTGTAGGGGGGGGCGATATTTTTATGTCTGCTGGGAAGTGAAGGCGTTTGTGAAGGGGGTGGGTGACTGTGTGGGGGGATGAAGAGGGGGCTAAAGGGTGCGTGGTGGAATAAAAGAGTGTAGACGTAGAGCAAAGTCTTCCCTGAACACTTCATCATACTGTACGAAGTTTTACTAATCTGCAAAGTTATGACTGACGACTGTGTTGGGTTGTAATCGCAATATCGCTTCCCCGGAACTCTCTCTCTCTCTCTACTGATAAACAGACATACATTTCGTTCCTTCCTTTTTCTTGGCCCTTAAGTTGATTGTCTGTTCTTATTCTTTTGCGCGAGCTCACACACACACACACACACACACACACACACACACACACACACACACACACACACACACAAATACACTGACATACACATTTATTTCCCTTCCTCCTCCTTCCTAGAACTGAGGTAATTCTCCTTGCTCACTCTTTTGCACAAACAAAAGCGTACGCGCGCACGCACACACAAAACCTTCCTCAATCCCTCTCCTTTTTATTGTCTCATATTCCTTCATCTCCTAATTCCTACTCCGTCTGTCTGTGTCTTCTGTAATGACGACGATGACGACAGGAATGACATAACCTCTAAGAACCCGTAAGATCTTCCTTCTCCTTATCCTCCCTCTATCGCTCTCGTTTCAGTCTTTCCCTCTTCCCTTTCTCCATCCCACCTCCTTTCTCTCCACCAATGACACATGTGAACTAAGGGATCAATACATTCTAACCTCTCCTCTCAGTCTCTCGGCTTTCCTCCACATCCCTTCCATCCCTTCCTTCTCCTCATCCCTGCCATCCCTTCCTCCTCTCCTCCTCATCTCCCTCCCTCCCTCCTCTCCACAAATGTGACAAATCTTATGTCCAGGGAAAACTATAATTTTTCCTCCCCTCTCCCTCTTATTCCATTTCCTTCTCTCCTCACCCCCCCTTTTCCCCAGCCCCCTCTACCCCTCCCTCTCTTTTCTCTCCTCATCTTCTCCCCATGTCTCCCTCCTTCCCTCCCTCTCCAAAAATGTGGCAAATCTGACCAAGAAATCACTGAAATCTACTCTGTCTCTTATTTTTGTCTCTCTTTCCTCCTTTCCTCCATTTTTTATTTATTCTGTTCTCCTCTCCCCTCTTCCCCTCCTCCATTCTTTAACACTGCAACACATCCCACCCACAGAAACCACCATTTGCCCCCACCCTTTTTTTTCTCTCTTTCCCCTCCTCCGTTCTGTTCATTTCTCCCATTTTCACTCTCTATCCTTTTTCTCTTCTTTCCTTTCCTCCATCATCCCTCTATCCCTCCTTCCCTCCTGTTCATCCCTTTCAAAGAATGTAACCAATCTCACATCCAGTTATCATTACACTACCTCTTCGTCCTCTTTCGCCCCTTTTCTTACCTCTCTTCCTCCATCTTACTTCCATGTCTCCTTCCACCCCTCTCTTCTTTCAACGTCTTCTCTCCAACTTTTCATCTCTCCAAAATGCGACAAATCTCAGACCCAAAGACCACCACACTAACTCTAGCCCATCTTCTACAATAATCTTACTCCACCCTCTCAGTCAACAACTGCATCCATTCTTTTCCCCTCTGACCGTCCCTCCTCCTCTACGATCTACTATAATAATCTTTTCCCTCACCGTCCATTCCTCACCTACTGTTTCTCCTTCATTCTCTGCATTCCTCCTCTATCTCCCCTCATTCTCTTCTCTCCCGTCCTCTAAATTGCTGCTTACATCTCTCCATTCCTCCGTCCTTCTCTCTAATCCTTCCCTCCAATATAATCCATCCCTCCTGTCTATCCCTTCCACCTTCCCATTCCACCTTAAAATTTCTATCTCCGCTCTATCCACCTTTTCTCTAAATCTCCCTTTCTCTCTATCCCCTCCCTCCTCTCTCCGTCTCTTCTTCTTTACTTTCGCTCCTTTCCCAAATCCCTACTATCCCGCTCCGGAGAAGTCACAAATCTAACCTCCTTGGAATACTACACTGAACATCTCTTCCTCCTCCCTCTCATTCCTTCTGTTCATTCTCTCTCTCTCTCTCTCTCTGAATGCGACAAACCTCACCTCATGGGACCACCACTCTCTAGCTCCTGTTCTGTAATCATCATACATGCCTCTCCCATCTAAAGAACTGTGCTCATTCTTCTCCCTAACTATTCATTAAGAGGCGTCTCCTTCCAGTTCTGAGGTCGCTGGGGAGAGAGGGAGAGAAGATTGGAGGGAGAGAGAGACACGGAGGGAGGGAGAGAGGCAGATGAAGAGTGAGAGGGGGAGGAGGAAGCCACACCTTTACTTTTTCCAACCTAGTCATTAAAACGCGTCTCCTTCCAGTTAGAGGTCACTGGGGAGAGAGTGAGGGAAAAGGAGCGTGGGGAAGGGTGAGAGGAAGGAAGAAGGAAATAGTGGGGGGTGGGAAGGAGGGAGGAGAGAGTGGGGAGTGAGAGGAAGGGAGGAGAGCGTGGGGGAGGGAGGGAGGGAGGGGAGGGGAGGAGAGGGGAGGAGAGGAGAGGTAGGGAGGAGTGGGGAGAGGGAGACTTATGCCAACATTTCACGATCTGGTCATTAGAACGCGTCTCCCGCTTCGCTGCATGAGAAAGGCAGAAAGGGGGGAAGGAAAAAAGAGGAATATGATAGGATGACAGGAATGAAGACTGAAGGAGGAGCGGGCAAAGGAAGAAGTACACCCTCACTCTCACGACCCAATATATCTTCACACAACACTGGTCACTAAAGGTCGCTTGAGACAGTACTAAACAAATCCTATACTGTATATACTACAAAAATACCAAGACATTACTACACGAATACCAATACATTACTACACGAATACCAAGACACGTAACTACACGAATACCAAGACACGTAACTACACGAATACCAAGAAACAGTTCTACACGAATACCATGACACATTACTACACGAATACCAAGACACATTACTACACGAATACCAAGAAACAGTACTACACGAATACCAAGAAACAGTACTACAAGAATACCATGACACATTACTACACGAATACCAAGACACATATATACACGAATACCAAGAAACAGAACTACACGAATACCAAGAAACAGTACTATAAGAATACCATGACACATTACTACACGAATACAAGACACATAACTATACGAATACCAAGAAACAGTACTACACGAACACAGGCACATTACTACACGAATACCATAACTACACTAAAACAAATACACATAAAAATGAAGTACCGGTAAGAGTTTTCTAGTCCCTCGATACTACCATTTTAAGTCGCCTGTTATGGTACGAAGGGAGTAAATGAGTATGGTAATACTTTTGTACTCCTCTGCCCGGGGATAAAAATAAAAACCGTAACGCCAGCATCTCATCTCTAATTCACCCCTAAGAGATGCGATGCGGGAAAATGCGGAAACATAGAAATGTCCATTCATACAAGAGAACTATTAGCGGCCTCCGAAATCACAGCTCCACCTCACAAGCTAACAAGAAAAAAAATAATACCTTATTCTTAACACAATTTTCGATGGCATGGTTGATGTATGATAAATCGAGCGACCCAGTGCACTGCATATGTTGTCCAACACTTTTCCACGTAATCACTCAAATATCATCCACGCTACAATAATTTAAGGCAATTTAGAGTCGTTACAATAAATCAAGGCAATTTAATTAAAAGTCTTAAGTTTTTCATTACGATAATACCTTTCTGCTCTCTCCAGATTACATCATTTAGCCTTGAAGAAACTTTTCAAACTGGATTGGCCAGTTAAGGCCTTCATTAACTCCCTCACTATTAGGGCTGTCTTAGCTGAATAAAGTCGTGTGGGAGCAACAGGGACAGAATATACCGGTAAACACCGTCCTCTGGCTGTCATGCTTACGAGTACTTATAATCTTAAATAATTTTCGCGGCTTGAGAGAGGCGAACACGACAGGCTGAAATTATCCCCTCACATAAACCACTCTCAGCAAAGCCCGCCTTCGCACCTGCAGTGTCAATTTGGGTCCATGCCTGACAGGGGTAAACACGGGTACAAAAACTGGTTAAGCCCTGTTGGGCACGAGGTCACCGGGGGAAAATACAAAGAACGAGGGGAAAAAGATAGTGGAAAAGAGAGAGAAGCACTAAGACGAAGAGAAGTTGAAGTTGGGGAAGAGTAAACGATAGATGGGAGACTCAAAGTGTCTTCGAGGATGAAAGAAGAATACAAGTGTCTAACTAATGAATATATATAATGCAAAATAATCTATAAATACCTATATACAGTATCGCAAAAAGTGTTCATTGTGCACACGCACCACTGCGTGCGTACGTGTGCGTGTGTCACCGTGGTCATCCCTCCTCACGCAAACATGATCATGCAGCATGAAATTCGTGACAGTGTGAGCGTGAGAGTCCTCTGTTTACTAAAGGACGCGTTTTAACACACAAGATTGACGGGTGGATATACGGTCAACAAAACATATACAATCAGAGACAAGTTCTAGACAATGTGTGCGATGTTACTTCATACACGGTTTTCAAAGGGCCTGGTAATGCTGCGTAACTAAATTTTCAAGCTGATGTCTGGCTCTAACCCTTTTCAGGTATCGTATTCACCATAAACATAATTCTAAAAAGCGGCCATATTTTCTCCACAATGAAATCAAGACATCAAAAATGATTGGTCTGTAAAGTGGCCAATTTGACAAAAATATATATATATCTTACTTTATTTTCCCCTGGATTGCGAATGGATGAAGTCACTGTTCAGTCACAGGCTCACCTGCTGTGTGTGTGTGTGTGTGTGTGTGTGTGTGTGTGTGTGTGTGTGTGTGTGTGTGTGTGTTACATAAGCGTTCCTAGCTTGCATGTCTATATGGTCATACTGTATGCTCGATATAAGGGTATGAATGTGTGTGTGTGTGTGTGTGTGTGTGTGTGTGAGAGAGAGAGAGAGAGAGAGAGAGAGAGACAGGGGGGGGGAAGGCTTCATTCTGCGGAGTAAAAATTATCAGGAATTCACCAGAACACAACCATTCTCTCTCTCTCTCTCTCTCTCTCTCTCTCTCTCTCTCTCTCTCTCACTACCTCAAACAGCGACCAATCCGCATATCAACTTTAGTACAAATGCCTTAATAGTAAAGTCTTACGAGAAACGCTGGGTACAAGTATGATAATTTTACGGGCGCTCAAGATTCCAGCATTCCTGTGTTCTGCAAAGTTACGTCAGACAGCCACGCTATTACCAACACATCAGTAAGGAATGAGAGAGCCCTAGCATGTATTCAGTTCCTACGGTGGGTATTTGTGCCTAAACGGTGACAGGGATACCACCAGTCTTTAACATCCTCAGTTTAGGGAGGCATTTTTTTGTTATGACCTTTCTACCGCCTGAAGAATTTGTTCAGGTTGCGGAGATACGTAGTCGAAAAGAAGAAAGTTGATTTTAATTCTAAACCCCTTACTATCAAAGAGTCTCGCAAACTCAATAAAAGTTTTGACGGCGAGAATACTGGGCAAATAACACCACCACACCAAAAGGGTTAATGTATTGAGTAATATAACGTCACTTTAATATCATCCTTGTTACCACCATCCCCCATGTGTAAACCAATCCCTACACTCCAAAGGCAGTACTGGGAATAACGGCAACAATAATTCATAAGTATTCTGTAAGACACTCCCTTCATCTCATGCATACCAGGGATAAAACTATGACATTTTTAAGTAGGTTCACATAAACACGACATTCTTAGTTACGTTTCCCCACCCACTTCTCCAACCCCCTCCTTCCACCTCACTAATTAAGAGCCACAATATTCACTTCCTTTATCCCACATACACAACTACAGATAATACTACCCTATTTTTAACTACGTCTTCCACTGCTCAAAACCATTCCTTCCACCCCACATACAATACAACGGATAATGAAGGCTCTTTTACCCCTTCATGAGTTGGGTTCTTAAGCTGAATAAAATCTAGTGGTAGGAGTAATAAACTATTAAGATGTCACTATGTAAAGGGAAGAGTCACTCACTCCAGCGCACATACAATACTAAACAAGCAAAACGACCCATCTGTCCCTTCACGGCGATAGTTGTCTTCGATGAAAAAATAGTTTAGCGATAGATAAAAGAATTAACAGACGTCATGGTATAGTAAAATTTTAACTATTCCCTCTTCTCTCTTCTGTAAACCACTCCACCAATTCCACATACAATACGAGGGATAACTACGATATTTATCTCTGATTCCTCCTTCCATCTACTCTAACACAAGCACTGCAACCTACATACACCAGGGAAAACTGAAAAAAACTGTACTTTTGTTCTACTCCATAAGTATAAGCTGAATAAACACATACTGTGGTAGTAAGAATTAATAATAACACTACCATATGGGAAAGAGGATTACAAAAAATAAATCTATATTATAATCATCCGATTTCTGTATGTTTGTTTGTTACAGTAACACAACAAAAACGGATCACGTAACGCAAATTTTTGTTACAGCAAGATACCGTTAAAATGCTCTAACTTGAAAAATAAACAACTTCCAGTCCAATCGGGCCACCGCGCCGGTTCACAAGTTATGACTCATTTGACAGAAGAGAGGAAGTGACTTGACATCGAGAGGAGGCCGCCGAAGGCAGCCTTTAAGCGAGTACTATAAGATAAAACCACTATAATTTTAACTTTGTCCTGCCTCCCACTTCTCTAAATCACTCCCTCCATCCTACATACACTTCAGCCACGTTCCAGCTGGGATTTATGCACAGTCAGGCCTGAAAATTACGGCCAATAGAAATACCAGACAAGATTAGGAATGCTCCCAGATTTCAAGGCCAGAATGATTTACACTTGGATGCGTGTTTTTCATGATTTATCCCCTCACATTTACACACGCACTCGTGTTTAAAGTAAGCCTAGTTACCATCATCGTCATGAGTCCTTCTCTATTTCCCACTAATAAATGGACCCATAAGCAGGAAAACGAAAGCACAAAAGCAGAACTGTCAACAGTAACTATAGTGAAATAGTTCAAATATTCTTTACCTACATCCTATCGCATTACCCCACTAGTAAATGAAAAGGATTCACAGAAAAAAAAAATACTGCACTGTGAAATAATTCATATATCCGTTCACTCAACAATCACACCTTTTCATTAAGTCCTAACTATGAGTACAGAATAACTGGGTGCCTAGGGACACTCATCTGCAGATATGGTAAATGTGCTTCCAGAAGAATTTCTGGAATTAAAATACATACATAACAGAAAAAAAAATTAACTGATTCTCTGATCTGCTGTTGTGATTTAGTTGCTACAGGCTGGTGGTACTGGCTGGCTAGTTCCAAGTACATTTATAAGGTGGGAGAAGGAAGACCGATTCAAAGTGACAAGAGTGTGGGCGGGAAGATAAGTTACAGAACTCAGTTTTACATTTACTTAAAGTCCCGGACTTTCCACAGCCTACCTACAGAGATAAAACTAAGCACTACAGTACGGCAAGGCCAATTTTTAGATTACTCATTCTGCTACCAGAAAAACTTACTAAGCTAAGAGAGTTCCTGGTCGTGACCGCGTTGATGAACAGTTAGAAAATTCTCTCTCATGCTTACTAAAAATAGTCCGGAGATGGGAATACAATAAACAATACGCCACAGTAATGGAGGAGATGAAGCTCATTCCTGCGTCCTTCAATCAATTTTATTTAGCCCTCTCCTAAACTTAGTTATCGATGTATCTACTCTTAACTTCTGTTAATAACCAGACGCCGCATCCCGTTAAGGTTGGTCTTGTCGAAAGAACCTCTATTAATGTCTGTTCCTACGTAGTAACGATTGTTCCTGTTCCCAATCACTATCTCCTCTCATGTAAAGATGGGCTGGGGATGAAGTGTAGCGCTGGAGGTGTGTCAGGATATGCTCGCGTTAAAAATAAATGACTTGGCCACTCTGGATAAACGCCGGGAATATGGTATCAGGTAAAGTCTCTCTCTCTCTCTCTCTCTCTCTCTCTCTCACGTCATCTCAGTCTACATCACCCTTCTGCCAATCCACACTATGACTCAGGAACACGACCGTTCCTCCTCCCCACTCATAAATTCTGGCCCTGGATCTCCGAGTGTTGTTATGAGAGGGGAGGGGATACTCACAGAAGACCCAGGAGTAACATGGCATAAATCCCTGGATCTGTGTTAACTCACTGCCCCTCCCCTCCTTCCCGGCTTGATGCTCTCTTGTCACGCCACCCACAAACACGCACTCATACTCCTCCCTCTTCTCTCCTTCCCAGCGCACCCATATACCTAACATGTCCACACGCAACACAGTCCCTGTTAAACACATTAACCCACACTTTCCCAGGACACCCATATATCCAACTCACGAATCCACACTTTCCCAGGGCACCCATGTATCCAACACACGCACCCACACCCACTCCTTCCCAGTGTACTCATATACCCAACGCACTCACGTATCTAGTACCCACACACTCACAACAGAAAAAAATTGGTCGAAGTAATTCTGGACTGAACTGAACCCTCTTTGCATTAGGGTTTCACCAAAATGCGATAAAACTGTCAAACGTTAGTCAGCCACAGGATCACAGTTTTCTATAAAAGGTTTATCTCCATTACATTCACGCTTCTTTGTTTTATTGCTATCTCCAGACGATTTACAGAGTGTGTGTGTGTGTGTGTGTGTGTGTGTGTGTGTGTGTGTGTGTGTGTGTGTGTGTGTGTGTGTGTGTGTGTGTGTGTGTGTGTGTGTGTGTGTGTGTGTGTGTGTGTGTGTGTGTGTGTGTGTGTGTGTGTGTGTGTGTGTGTTTAAAAAAGTGAACTTTACCCTAAATAAGCTAAAATACAGAAATTTTCTTGAGTATAATGAAGTCCTGAGGTTAAGCATGGTAGGCTGGTCAGAGAAAATGTACTACGTATAGTATGGTTCAAGGGAGAAGTCAATAAACACCATGAACTGGAGACCTTCTAACCCTCGCAACATGAGTAGGTATTTTTACCGAAAACATATTGCAAGCACTGCAAACTGTACTACATTACTACTTCGCTTCGTAGGTTTTGCAACGACTTATCCTCAGCGATCTATTTTGACTATATCACCTTGGGATTCGCTAGTATGTCGCAGATGAAAGGTGTGTAGATATTAAGGCGATACAAGTATAAAACATACAGGAGAACATCAAGCCGCAATAAGCAACACAAATAGCTAAGAAACAAGTGGAAGCCCTCTACAGCACTTCATAATTCGACCCTGTGAGTGTATTTTTACTGTAATCATACCATCGTCAGTTTCATTTAACTCTGGTGAAAATTTTCGAAATGAAGAGTTAAATAATTCTTTAGCTCCTTGATGTCAAAACGTTTCCCCTACGCGTTATAGCATTGTAATTGTAAATTAAATCAATGAAAAAAAAAAAAAATCATCGATGTGGAAGGATCAATCTGAACATTTGTATTACATATATTAAATGTGAACAAGGATATTACGCTGCTACACTTGGATGATTTTTTTTCCCATCAAAACTATTTACTGTTAAAAAGAACAAAGTCGACTCTTATAATTTTGCTCAGAATGCCGCAAAAAAATATACAACGTGTTTCTGTATCCTTTCAAAATTACCTCCAGAGTTAAGTGTGGCTGAGAGCTAAAAATTCTCTCTTAATGACATTTATTAATATTCAGACTGCCGAGATAATTGACTACTCCCGTAATAGCTTGGGTTTTAGGTGTTTGTGTTGGTGCGTAGTGTTACTAGTGCCTTACTATGCTGATAGACTATATCATCATCATCATCATCACTATCACCGTCACCATCACCAACACTAGCACCACCACCTCCATCTCCACCATCATCGTCATCGGAAAATATTAATCTTATGTAACGCTCTTTGGAATGTAAGGGAACTGAGACCTGACCGCATCGGTCCAAAATATTAAGGGTAAGTGACTGACCTAAATCCGTGATGACATCATACAATCGAAAAATCTCCAGTCGCCTCTTAAGGATTCAAACTTGCACGTAGAATAAAAGTGCCACTCCCAATGATGTCCTAAATGTTAATCCCAACCCTGCTATCCACTCAAGTATTATAAGCAGGATCAATACAGATCCAAAAAAAGTAGAAACCCTCGTTACAGCATCTAATATTATGAACCTGGCATCCATTCAGTCATAATTCGTGCCTTCGATATTATTATTATTATTATCATTATTATTATAATCAGTCAGTACATATCCATTCTCTCAACCGATCCCCTTCGTCCCACCTGGAGATGAAGGGGCCCGGAGCTGGCTACTTAGTCCAGACATTTATGATTCGAGTGACCAGTACTTTTCCCGTTCTTGAAAACAGTATTATTTGGCCGTCACCTACAAAATCTTCAGCATAACATTCTCCTCAAGCACGAACACTACTGATGATGAGGTAAAAGTATGCGCTCAGACAATATGATCACATAGGGAGAATTAATACCACTAGAGTGGTGAACAGGCTAAACGTGTGTCTGACGGTACAGGACAATGAGGATGGTCAAGAAGAATATGGATAGACGTGGCATGTGAATCAAAGGAAAAGCGGGGCAAGGATGACGACTAGGCAAGAGAAATGGCGTGGGGCGCATATGTACTGATGAAACGTATTACTGCAAATGCTGAGTGAGGTCTGTATCTTGGAAGTCAAGTGAATGGCTCTATCATGAAGGCATTTTAAGAGCACTACGTTAACTTCGAAAACAGCCTATGACTCGCCTCTTTCCATAATGCCAGGAGGGAAAAGTATATGGCCGATGTGTAATGGAGGCTCCGCTGTGAGTGGAGGTCAGTAATGCCATGACGGTGTGTAAGTGAAATGGAAACAGGAACCTATTTTTCTATGATGCCATGCACTGTTGGGTGTTTGTGTTTGGTAGTTAAGCAAAACGAGCTGATGCTACTAGGAACCGCATAATTTGCCAGAGGATTGCTAGGGGCATATAAATTTCCTGCTAGCATAAGTGAAGATCCTTTATTATGTCTCGTAATAAAGATAGTTTCTGGGCACAAATACACGTCAAAAATCAGACTTACCTTAGATCTCACCTCGAGGATAAACTAAATGTAGTACGATTTTGTACTTACTCGTAGTCTCATTTTTTTTTTTTTTTTTTTCATCAATATCTGAAGACAGCCAGAACAGATATACCGTATTTGCTGTCAGTAGTTTTGCGTGAGTGTGAGTGTGTGTGACACACACACACACACACACACACACACACACACACACACACACACACACACACACACACACACACACACAAAACGTATAAATGACGACTTACAACGAGAATGAACTGTATATAAAATTCAAACTCCTGATGGACATTAAAATAAATAACGAATGTAAGTTACTGGGTACAGTGCACGTCATATCCTTGCCTGGCCAAGAATGACCACATAAATCACCTCAAGTTCACTCACTGACACACTGAGATGAAGCTACACACACTCTTAAGTCATATCACACCTTTTTTTCTTATTTTCCTGTTTTCATTTATTCATTCTCTTCACTTCTTCCTGTTTTACTTTTTCATTCTTGTTTTACGTCTTTCCTCTTTTTGCCTTTCATTTGTTCATTTTTTTATTTACCATTTTTCGTTGATTTTTACTAGGCCGCCTTAGGCGGCCTCCGCTCGATGTCGTCACTTCCTATCATCAGTAAAAAAGGTAACAAATTTGAGTTACTCATGCCGTAAGCGAGACGGAGCGAAAAATTCTCCTTTTTTACTTTTTTAAAAATCCTGCTGGGACATCCGTTGAGGAGAGAGAGAGAGAGAGAGAGAGAGAGAGAGAGAGAGAGGATAGTTGTGTTTGATATTATACTAAATTATACTATACCGTTATACTATACAATTTTAGGAGTATAAGGAGGGAGGAAGGAGAGGGGAGAGAGTAATAATACAACAAACACGTCACTCTTCTTTCTTTTGTCACGCTGGTAATTTCAGTGTTGGACAGTGGACGAATCCATCCGCTCCAATCTAAACAAAAGGACATAAATAGGTCATAACTCGGGAACCGGTGGCCAGATTGTACTGGACATTGTTTTATTCTTCAAGTCAGAGCATTTTAAGGAAGCCTTGCTCTGAAAAAAATTTGCGTTACATGCGCCGTTTTTGCTGTGTTACGGTAACAAACATACAAAAATCGGCTCATTATAATATAGATATTCTTTCCATTTTTCTTGTCTATATTCATTATTTTCTTGTTCTTTAATTATTTTTGTCCATCAGTTATTCATTTTTCTTGTCTATATTCATTATTTTCTTGTTCTTTAATTCTTTTTGTCCTTCAGTTATTCATTTTTTATTTTCCTTTTTTCCTATCTTTCTACTTTTTTTCTTCCTCCGCCAACGAGGTTATGTTTTACCCCGCGTTGGTTTGTTTGATTAGTCGTCTGTTAGCAGAATTACTCATGAAGTTATGAACGGATTTTGATGAAATTCTGCGGAAAGGTGGCTCATGGGCCAATGAAGAAATTATTAAATTTTGGGGCGGATGCGGATCCGGTGTATCCCGCTCCACAAGTTCTCAATGAATTTCAATGAAATTTTGTGGAAAGGAGGACCATGGACCAAGAAAAATTTGATGAAATTTTGGGGCGGGTCCGGATCCCAATCCTATATCCATGGATCCGGATCCGGGCTTACACAAAAAGTTATGAACAGATTCTGATGAAATTTTGTGGGTGGGTGGGCCATGGGCTGAGGAAGAAATAATTAAATTTGGAGGCCCGGAGTATCACACAGAGTATCTCCAAGAGTTCTCAATGAATTTTAATGAAATTTTGTGGAAAGGTGGGCCAGGGACCAAGAAAGAATAGATTAAATTGAGGGGGCGGATCCGGATTCTATATCCACGGATCCGGATCCGGATCCCTTTTGATGGCAATGGCATTGGCGGAGGTATGCGCACTCTGACTGCTTTCTAGTTTTTCACTGATTCATTTTATTTTATTCTTTCCCCTTCTTTCTCTTCATTCATTTATAACTGGTCGCGGCGGTATCTGTCTTGATGCCACATGGCAGATTAAACCAAGTACTGTGGTCAATGTGAAGGTAATTAACTCGGAGGAATAAAGTTAAGGAATACTGAATATAAAGTAAACCTTACCTCAAAAGTACGCTGCAATAAAACTCATGGATATGTGAGAATTACAAAACGTAATGCAGCTTAGATAATAAAGATGAGACTATATTCACACCGACAGAAGAACAAAGGATTCCATATGAGGATTATGTAATTATGCACACAACTTGAAAAAGAAATACAGATTCCGGGCATATCACTCCAGTAATGTTTTCAGGACTACAAATTCCTTGAGTTTTTCTTGTTACCGTCAGACTATTATTCAACTTAGTATAAACCTCTTGTAATGAAGGATGTATATTTGAATTCCAGGCAGAAGAATCTCAAATATGGGCTTATATCTGATCTTGTTTTCTGTCTCTTGACGATATGATTCTGCTCCACGAACCCTTTCAGTACGAGGCCTAAGCCGAATAAAATCGTCGGGAAGCAGCAAGGAAAAAAATATATATATATAAAAAAGACCACCGGATTCAAAGGGCTATTTTCACACTTACCCATTACAGGTACTAATCCCAACCCAAACCTCCAATCTGCCTCTTCATATATATCTTTTAATCTTTGCAGGTCTATCGTTCGCTTGCTCGCTGTTTCTCTACTCAACTCTATCAAAAAGCCCTTCTGTCCACTTACAAATCATTTGTCTGGTAGCATGTCCATCTGTGTTTGCATCTTAATTGTCTGCCTTTCAGTATTTCATTTTTTTGGTCTGCTTATCTGTTTGTCTGTCCGCCTGTGTCTGTATGTCTCTAAATATGTCTGTAAATCTGCATAACTGGCCACCTCTCATCTGTTTTTGTCTCTGTCATCTTGTGTGTGTCTAACGGTACATGCACCTCTCCATCCTCTCCCACCCTTTCTCCTTTTTCACATCTATCTACCAGTCCCATTCTTTCGCCTTCCCTCCCTCCTGCACTGTATCTGAACATCTACCTGTCTACCGATCAAGCCTTCTCCACATTTTCCATGCACATCTACCTGTCTACTCATCCCTCCTCATCCTCCCCCTCCCTCTCCCCCAGCTAATCAACAAACATATATAAGGGCCAGAGGAATGCGGCCTGGGCGGGGTCATTACGAGGTCGGGGGGGTGCCGCCACAAATGACCCTGACTCACTGACCTTCAAGACTCACGGCTGGGGGGAGGGAGATATAGGGGGAGAAGGAGAGGAGGCAAGACGAGAGAAGGAAGAGGAAAAGGGGGGAGAGGAAAGGAGAGAGAAGAGAGAGGGATGAGGAGAGGGGGAATAGGATAGAAAGGGAGAGGAGAGGGGGAATAGGATAGAAAGGGAGAGGAGAGGGCTAGAGGAGAGAGAGAGAGAGAGAGAGAGAAGGAAGAAGAGAAGGGAAGGAGAGAAGGGGAGAGGAGAGGGGGTGATTAGGTGGAAGGCAGAGGGGGACATGTTGGAAGAGAAAGGGACAAGGTTGGGGGGAGGCGATAGCGACGGTAGGTGGCGGGGCCAGTAGAGGGGAAGGGGGGAGGAGGGAAGGGGATGTGTGTGTGTGTGTGTGTGTGTGTGTGTGTGTGTGTGTGTGTGTGTGTGTGTGTGTGTGAGAGAGAGAGAGAGAGAGAGAGAGAGAGAGAGAGAGAGAGAGAGAGAGAGAGAGAGAGAGAGAGAGACCGTGCGCGCGTTGCCTTGCCTGAGTTTGCCCACACGCGAACGAGTGTGCGTGAGAATGCTAATTAATCTGTATACCCTAATCCAACACGAACCCTAGCCAACGTCAGCACACATTCCTGCAAGCCAGTTAACTCCCTTCACCACAATCGCAGTTTCATTTCATATATTACTGTTCACGCCAGACAATTTTAAACAGCTTAGGGGAAGCCTTTCGTTGAGACGGGTTACACAATCTCCAATAAATCCTTCAGTACGATGACGTCTTATTTGTCCACCTACCACCGAATGACTTCTTCTTTCCGTTTGAGGGGCATGGTAAAGGCTGCTGATTACGCGATTTTCAAGTACATCTATATATTAATTATAACTTAATTTTTTTTCTGGGAATGTTCACCCTTTCGGTTCAATTAGATCATTTTAATCCTGCTATCGCCTGATTATGTTACTCGTCTTAGGGGGGGTATGCTGTTGGGGAAGGTTAATAGTGATTGCCTTTAACTCCCGTCACAGCTTGGTCTTCCCCCTTGCAAAATGAACTCGTCTGCCCGTAGCAAGAATAACTTGAGAATTACGTAAGCGTACTGAAGAAATTACGGTCTTGGGGTTTAAAATGTTAACCAACCTTTAGCGATTTTCTTTTTCGCAGTTTAGGTTATTTCTTGGACATTTTTCGTATCTGATTATGCGTCATTAAAACTCTGTTAATCGAGTTCAACGAGATCAGAGAGTCTGGTTTGAGATATTTAGCTGTGGTGAGGGGGTTAGAATATTAATAAAATAAGGGGGTTAGAATATTAATAAAATAAGCATATACAAACAAATTAAAGCCATTATACGTAACAGCAAATGAAGTCTCTAATTGGATTCTCACACAGTATACTTTCCTTCATAATCGTGTATAAATTCCTGCTATGATTGCGAAGGAATGCTGATTACAGGGGACGCCTTCCCCCCCTCCTCTCCCTTTTTTTTTTGATGAAGAAGGAAATATAAGCCCGCAAACTTGTTCCCCTCCCCCCCCCAAAAAAAAAAAAAAAAAAAAAAATCAATCTCCCTTCAATTCGAGATACCTGGACACACCGCGTTTCAAAGACTGCAGGTCACAGGCAGAGGTAAATTCAGACTCAGGAAAACAGTTCCTGTGTTGACCTGTTGTATACACATGTATTCCTTCCCCCACCAAAGTATAACGGAATTACTGGTGAAGACTACTCAGACTGTTGTAAATAAAGTCTACCGTTGCTCAAAATGGTAGGCTACCTTCAGTTTGATCAGTCTTTTACATTTTGAACCACTGGACGAAACGCTTCAAAATATTTTCGAGTAACTTATTCATCAGTATGCACGCTACTTTTACACAGCATGAAGAGCTTTACCCACCACCATGAAATATTCGTGTACTAACCTTTCGAAAAATTTGCATTTAACTCCCTGAATCCTGTAACGTAATTTTTAGCTTATTCTTGCTATCTCAAGATGACTACATTCAGCTGCAGACTAAAATCTAGCGGGGTTAGACACAGACTATAGCAACCCCTCCACTGCTAGACGTCTTCCCTAAATGGAATAAAAGCGAGTACCTCCGTCACGGCAGCACCATTCCCCCGTCAATGCTTTTCAGAATAACCTACTGGCCTTTATACCTTCGCCCAAAGTTTGCTAATATTTCCTCGGATGGTCCTTAATCATTATACCAAATCTGGTGCAATTCCATCCACTAGTTTCTCCATAATGCAGTTAACATACGGAGTGAGACACAAACATACCAAGACAAAAACAACCTCCTTGGCGGGACAACAAAACAGCCCATAATGAAGCCACCTGTCACTTACGTAATGATACTTTTTGATCAAGTATACGTCATTGAAGTAAATCTTATTAATTCAGTTCTCATACACGAAATTTCTTTATATATCACGTACGAATTTCGGTTAAAATCGCAAGGGAATGCTGGTGACAGTTACAGCCTCCACATACGAATTCCTTGCCCCCTTGTACTTAAAATGTCTGAAGAAAATTTACCTCTTATGCAAAAAAAAAAAAAAAAAAAAAAGCTATCATTCCGCTCAGAAGTACGGTTCTCTAACATGAAGGACAGACTATGACAAAACGCCCTCCATCCCTACTGCTTCCATATATCCTTCCTGTTTGGCCTTCAGCGACAACGTCCCCTAGTGCTGGGGCTTGAACTGAATGGTAAGAAAAAAAAAAAAAATCACAACCCTGGCGTGATAATATGCGACAGTTGTCGGCGCCGTGACTTTGAACAGCTTTTCATTTCAGTGAGTGGGAAATTTCAGAAGACATGCCACGCCGCATAGCCAAGAATTTTCAACTGTAATGTTCTACGCAATTTATTGGGTGGACTCTGAATTAATAGAGGCTGTGTTTTCGTGCAGGCGGCTCTTGGTGTAATTTAGGTACAGCCACTAGATCGAATTCATGCTAATCTTGGCGTAACCTTGAAATGACGCTGGAAAATATTACTATTGAATTATTCGTCGGAATTTCACTTTCGTATTATGTGCAATAAATTCTCTCTCCCATGGTGATGCAAAAAGGTGAGGGATATTCCTGTGGGTCTCCTTTCTCAGAAAAAGAGGGGGCTGGAATTTTCAGAATCTCCATTCCGTTTCTACGCAAATTCGAACTATGTGAATTCTGGAATAACCAAAAACCTCAATGATAAAAGAATTCTTTGGATCAAAGAAGCTTCTGACGGTAGATGAAGATAGAGTATGTGAAATTTGTACGGAGATAAATTTGGCATTTGACAGAAAGTACATTCCACAAGTGCTGAGAAAGATTAATAGTTACCGCGAGTTATTGCTGATGGTTCCGTCAGCAGGGTGGTGCCGAGATTTTCAAAGACAGGATTAATTAGTGAATGGAGTTGTGGCTGATTTTTTCCCAGGCACAGTGATGCCATATATTCTACGTTGTGTCCATTTTTCTTGATTCTGAATCCTACCCACATGATGTGTTATAGTAGAAGGACAACGACGACGACGACGACGGCACGAAATGAATATGAAAATTTTATTATGACATGTTTGGGTGCAGAACAGCACCAGTTTCTGAGTCCTAGGACACCTCTCTAATTTCAGGTTCCAGATGATTTGTTGTACCTCGTAATTTTATAATCCACGAGCCTAAAGAACTCTTAACTCTTTCAGTAGAATGATACCTTTATAATTTTTCTTATCTCCAAAGTCTATTAAGATCTTCACTAAGATGACGTTTTGTGCATTATTTCCTGACGTATCTATTCACCTTTCACAACGGTAACATTTTATTACATTCATAGTATCTCCATACGATTCTTAACCTTTTCAGTATAATTACGTCTGACATATTTTTGTCAATATCTTCCGAAGAGTCTACTTAAGCCTTCACGACTATGAAATCTTTCATTTAACTCTAGATATCTTCACACGACCCTACGATGACGTCCTATGTTAATGCTTTCTCCCTACCATTTTATTCAGTTTACATGCGACTTTTCGAAATTTAGGGATTAGAAATATCCTTCATTAACGTCTTCCAGTCGGGAGGGATTTCCTAAGTTGAGGCAAAACGTCTGGAAGCGGCGAGAATCTAACTAAAATCGACGTCACCATTAAAATACATCAATACCAGTAATGATTAAGAGGTGCGAGAGAACTTCCTAAGCCCATGAAAAAACAGACAACTACTTCATTGCCACAGGGTTTTATATTTCATTTAATGCTTACTTCAAAATATTTACACTTAACTCTGGGGAATATTATCACAGTAAGGAGGTTTGAATGACCCACTAAACTCGGCCAATATGAAGATTTCAATTTAACTTTACCGTCAGAGGATAAAAAAAAAAAAAAGAAGAAAAAAGGCGTCCTCGAACTAAAGAGGTTGAGTCACGTCTCTAACAAAAAAATCAATCAATCTGGACGCTCTGAAATCTTCTCCTTAAAAGACTATTAAGGGCACAAGTAGAATAAACATTCTCAGATGTGGCTGGAAGTAGATTTGAGAGCTACTGACCCTACAGATAATTAAAGAGACGAAATGGGCAACTTTTTGCTTCGTGTGTGCGATGAGGTGATGTATGGTAACTTAGTGCAGGCAGCAGTGGCAGTAACCCGGACCCGGTCTATCTGGCCAAGCAAGCCCACTCATTGCAAGCAAGCAACCGTCCCTGAATGGCAATCTTATGCAGTGAACCAGTGTTCCTTTGCGGTGGATAGCGAATAGCGAGTGTGGAGGTTTGGTTCCTGGATGGACGTGGACTCTGTGTCTCCATTCAGTTAAAGGGGGCACCAAAGTAGACTCCACATCACCCCATTGTTTGGCAATAAGGTTACCACCCAGCGCTGTAAACAGTTTCCTGGGTTACAGAAGACCATTAGGCTTGAACTCAGTGAATTGTTACCTAAGAACGAAGTAGGCTGCATTAAAAGAAGTTTGCAGATTTGAGCATAATGAAATGAGAATGATGCAGTGAATTTGTAGGGTCACACAGACAGACAGAGCAACATACACAGATTCAAGTGGAGGCTTGGGTATCTAATAAATATGATGCACTGAGCTGTTCTGGACCCGTGGAAAGTATCTGGGTGAAGCACTGAACAGATATAAACGTGGAACGTATAGAATCTACAAACAAACCCAAGGGAAATGTGGAATGAGGTGCTGAGAAAGTCCCTTGGATACGTACGGTAACTTGACCGAAATGCTGTAACAGATAATGAAGTTCTGAAAGCAGCCTTTAGGGAAAAAAAAAAAAAAAAAAAAAAAAAACTGACCCATACAAGCATTAAACACTCTTAAAGTGCAGTTTGTATGCAACTTAAATCCCTGAATGCTAATATCTCCATCACGTTCACAGTTACCAGAAACATTAGAAGTCAGTCATTTTGATGTTTAACATGCTTAGAATCACCAGACATACAGTATATGAACCACCAAGCATCTTTACCCGCAGTCCTACAAGCCACAACCTTCAACGTCTTGAAATAATTTAAAGATCTGAGTGCCCATGATCAGCCTCGTAAATAAACTGTACGTTGTGCGTGAAGGGGGCAAGATAAACTGACCTGTGCCACGCCAGCTGGTGGGGTGCGCCGCTCCCACCTCCCTCTTCATCTTACCCTCATCTCCTCTGATCCTCTTCCCGTCCTCGCCGTTGGTCTTCCTCGCATCCTCGTCCTCAATCTGCAGACAAGTTATACTTACATTAATCTGCACACCTGTACACTTTTCTTTGTACATTTCTATTTTATCTTCAATCGCCATTTAAATAATACTCAGCATACACTTTAAATCTCCATGAAAAATTAAATATACTATTCTATATTCTGTACGCAGGTTACATGAGTCTGTATACACGTTTTTATTTTACTGCCTTGGATGTAATTTTTGTATCTTCATGCTGTAGATATTTCATATTAGTTTCAAAATTCCATTGGCGCTCAATGTCCTCAATACAGGACGGAACTGGGCATTTTCAAATTTTAACAAAGAACGAAACCCCGGGGTAGGGACCTATGAGCTTCGCGACTACGAGCCGACAGGCGGAGGGCGGTACGCCTAGCACCCTTCCAGCAAAATCCCTCGCACAGGAAGTCCGGTACCCGATGGGTTAAATGCTATTTATATCTGTATAAATTTCATATTAATCTACATACACAAAAATATTCTGCATACGTATTTTAGTATCAGTAATCTCCCCTAAGCTGAAGTTAATAATCACAGAAGACACACATTACATGAAGAGCTACACTGTTGCTTTAGTCTACTTTACCAAGGCTACATACACAGCCTTTTAGTACTATACTCCGGATACACGTGTTCTTTCAAGTCTACCTTATCAAGGCTGAAGTTAACGACAAGGAATTAGGTGAAAACGGCCAATGAAGCGTCACATTTCTGCTTCAATTTACTTACCCGTGACTGAAGCCCCCTCACCACAAGGACATTTATTTATTCTCACTACGGTCAAACGACTTCAATCAGTTTAAGAAAGATGTCTATGACGTTAAGGAATTGCTTCAGCCAGAAAACGTCTCTAAATTATATTACAACAAACCCTATACAATTATAACCCCTTCTACCAATGGACGCATTCTTAAACTTATTTTAACATTCTCCTAACGATACGATTCGGCTTAGGATCTGCTGTACTGAAAGTTTCTAAAGCTATTTATCCCCACCCGATCGAAGTTTCCTTTATGCTGAATAAATCGTTTGGAGACGACAAGAATTAACTTAATCGTCACCAGATACAAAGAGTTATTCATCTAAGGAAAGATGTCCAAGCTGAAGCGGTTAATGACTAAGATAACAGACACCAAATACAGCCCCGGTTAATGACTAAGATAACAGACACCAATACAGCCCCCCCCCCCTTGTTTTGTTATTTTCATACTCAAAATGAAAAACAGAGGTACAATGATTTCTATGAATTTTAACCACAATGTGACTTACCCGTGTGCCCTCTCAACATGACCTCTTTCTTCTTCTTCTTCTTGCCCTCTTCTAATGATTTTACTCGACGTGTGTGTGTGGGGGGGGGGGGTGACGCACTGGAGATGAATATTTATAACCCCTCTTTTTCAAAGTATCCTTCCTACTAGAAAATCGTTTGGTGGTGGCAGGAATAGCCTACATTGTAAAATACGTCGCTGCAATCAACGAGTCAATGTTCACACTCATGCGAAGTAAAAAATGAGGCATAATCATTTCTATACATTCCACCCGCACTAGGAATGCACCCCTTAATAAAACTTCAGTTTCTCTCGCCAAAGTCTGCGTCCTGCGGCCTTGGCAAAGATGTAGTGGATCCAAAACGTACCTTTACCCAAGTGATCCATGGCTGCACGTGAGTTCTGAAGCTGCTTTTTCCGCGAGACACTTTTGAACGTATGATGCATCTCAATCTCCTCGGTTGTAGTATCCTGATCAGTAGGAGCTACAGCAGACTCACTACACTTGGCTGACTAATAAAACAGTCTGTGGCTAACGGATAGAATACTAATGTTGCCCAGACCAAGACAAGGTTAATGGTGACAGTATTACCATTCGGGTTTCTTCGATCTACCCTCAGCCAAATAAAATCGTCTGATGTTAACTTTAAGTGAACAACTGAGTTATTCTGACCATGAGTTGATATGAGTGGAAGCGATAACAGGGGAAAGAGCTTCAATTCGTGCTTTCCCTAACGTTTCAGACGGGCTCTGTGGAGTCTGAAACGGCAGAGGAATCAAAGAACTGAAGGTCTTTCATTTATTTTTTTCACCCACTCACTTCATATACTTCAGAAGAGCTGATTTGGCGTGTTTTGGCAAATTCCTCTCTCTATGTTTCGCCCCTTCTCAACCATCTTGCACCTCATCTAAATTTTTCAAGTCAACCTACAGTTCTTACCCTGAGGACCACCATCGCTTGTATTACTCTTCTCGGAAGCACCCTAATTAACTGAAGTACACTTAATATCACCCTATCCCGCACTAAGTCAGCCTTCTTAGTCTTTCATTAACTTTTCTACCCTTTGCCAGCACGTAACGCATTCCTTTCTGGTCGCTGTATTACACATTTGCCTTTTTAAACTGCCCATTCTCGGTCTTTCCATCGACCTCATTACCCCATTTTAGTCCGCCTCAATTCACTGCCCTATTCCATTTTTTAAAACTATTTTATTCCACTTTTCACAACTCCAACTATTATACCGTACTATTTTAACTTTTTCAATGCGTTATTCCATTTTTACAATATCCTATTCCATGTTTACACTAGACTACTCCATTTTTACACTAGCCTATTCCATTTTGACACTGGGCTATTCCATTTTAACACCAGCCTATTTCATTTTCACACAAACCTATCCTATTTTTACACAACCCTGTTCCATTTTTACACAATCATACTCTATAAAAAAAAATATTCCATTTTTACACTAACCTACCAGTTTTTTAAACAATCGTATTCCCTTTTTACATTTTTTATTCCACCTGTACACTATTCTTTTCCACCTGTACGGTACCTCTTTGTTCTATCACCCACTTCCACATTCAAGCCTGAATGTCAATTATTTGGCTTAACAGCAACTGGCTAGTATTTCAAATTTTATAATCAGGCAAAAAAATTTAACACCCAGAAGAAAAGATGGCTATCGTAGTGGTAAACATATAACCAACTGACGTCCGGTGGTCTAGTGGGTTATAGTCTCCAACCGGATGAATCCTGTAAGGGTTTCCATCCGAGGAATGGTTGGGATTTATTGGTCCGTATCACATTATGCCACTCAACAGTGAGTAAGGCTGGCCACCCTTGCATTAAATGTCGACTGAGTAGCCTAGCCCTGGGCCCCTACGCTCCCCTTTATATGGGACTGAATGATGAAAGAATGAATACACGATTTCCAAACTTTTGCATAACGTTGTGTTGTCCACGTTGAAAATAACTGAAATATAACCCTCAGTGTGTTTGTAACGTATATCTCGAACTCACAATAATTGTAACTAAATATTACACTAACCAAAAGTTACGGTAACTGGACAAATGAAAAAAATTCAGTAAACTGTTTAAAAATTTATTACGATTACATTATTTGCTACCACTGACCTGGATGTTAAACTGGATTTATTTGGTTATTTAATATTAAAGAAAATAAGACACTACTTCATAACTACAGATCACTTTTGATGCATTATATTAACTTGACTGTTTGGGTTACCTGACATTAAAGAAAATAAGACACTACTTTGTAATTGTATAAATCACTTACGATGCATTATTATACTCATCCAATTGTTTTCCAAGAGTTCCCAGAACTTGTTGCTATTCTAGCTAAATTATTCAGACAATGCATACCCGGTACATGCTTCTTCATTCCTTAAGTCTTGGAAAGAAGCAAATATCCACCCAATTCCAAAGAAAGGAAGTTCCTCTGATTACAGACCAATAGCTATCGCATAATCTCTTGGTAAAGTATCAGAGATTGTAATCACGAAGCACGCTGTTAAACATCTTAAATCCAACAACTTAATTAGTGACAGACAGTATGATTTTCGCCACGAAATATCCACTGTTGATATACTCAATCTCCTAACTCATATCATCCACCAGTCAATTAACCAACATGAGAAACCCATGCAGTAACCCTTGATATTTCTAAAGCTCTTGGCAGAGTGTAACTCACAATTCAGTACAGCAATCTCCATAAAACAAGACTTATCTAAGATCATGGAATGCGGACAAAATAACACTATCATTTAACGCAAGGAAATAGATATATACAATTTAATAATCGACATATATTGCCTGATTCCTATATCACCTGCAAAGCAACTAATATTCCTATCTCTAAAAGTACTGAAATTGTCGGTGTTTCACTTAACAATGCCCTCAACTGGACCTGTCATATTACATCACTTGCTACCACCGCTTCAAAGAAACTTGTATTATTGTGCAGAGTCCGTAACTTCTTCACTGACAAGGAGTTGGCTGTAATTTACAAGAGTCGTGTGCACGCTCAGCTGGAATACTGCTCATCCTTGTGGAATGGATGTGGAAATGTTGTACTAAAACTGGACAAAATTCAGAACAAAGCTATATTAGAATTATTAATAACCCTACTATTACCAAGTAACTACCTCCCCTACAGGTAAGGAATGTTGCCTCCCTTGCATTATTTTAGATACTTTCATGGCAAATGCTCAGTTGAAGTTGCATCCATTGTGCCACCTATCCACGCCTTCCCCCGCGCTATGCGGGCATCTGGTAGAGCTCATGACTGGACTGTCACACTGCCATATTGCAGAACTTCTTCCTATCAGAATTTGTTTACTCTCCGAACTGCATCTCTTTGGAACTCGCTTCCCCAGTGGTTTCCCCCCAAACTTCAACCTAAGGCTGTTCAAGTCCAACTGTAACAGATTTTTCATGAATGGAGGACACCTATAATTAGGTGTATGGATATATTTTTTAATCTTTTGTTTTTCCTTCCTCTGTTCTGTGATCGTAAAAAAAAAAAAGAACTATTCAGTTCTTTGGGCCATTTTTTTTTATTTCAGCATCCGTGGTCTAGTTGATGATGCTGTCTACCTGATGGTAGAAGTTGGAGGGTCGAAGTGTTTTAGGGGAGGTCCATCTATGAAGACTTTGATGTCTTCTGGAGTTTCTATTGCCAGTAAGCTGCGGACATCTGATTTCACTCGGTTTTGTACTGAAAACATTAGTTCACACAGTTGGTAATACCAGCAGTATATGCATAGGGTACAATAAATCTTCTCAGGAAGTCTTTGAAATCATCCTTAGAGGGTTGTTTTGTCAGTACTGTAGTCTAGAGGTCAATGTAGCTCTTATCTTCAAATGCCTTGCCCACAAGAATTTTTAGATGGTTCCACCGAGTTAAATCATTTTCAACTTCGCATTTGTTTGGGACAAGTAATGATCTACACCAGCAAGTTAGAGTGCTGATCCCTGCTTCGCCATAATCCACCAAGGCACTGTTATCCTCAGGCCAAGGATCATGACTCAAGACATTCAAACTGGTACCTGCTTTGGATAAGCTTGCAACATGGTCAAAATTTTCTAGGAATGCACTCTCTAGGTTTTACTCTACAGACAAAAAACGATATAAGCTCTGATGGCTGCTGCCACAGTTGTAGGTAGAAATGGTATGTTTGATTAATCAGTATTACCTAGGAAATCAGGTGACAGCCACACTATGGAATGTAAAGTTATTGCCCCACTCATCTGCACAACCAAGAAATTTCTGATGTCACCCAACAACTGAATGTTGTCAAATCTTAGATGGATGGAAGACAGTCAACTGTGGCTCTATCACCATGGGCGGCAAGTAGTGGTGACAAACCCAACGATTAACTGCGAGACTAAGGAAAAGCATGACTCGTGGCACGCTTGCCAGACTGGTGTCGTGCTTTCCAAAATCAGTACCCAAAATTCCCCTGCATAACATATTAGACAGATTATTATCCTCTTTCTCCCACTCACTCTCTCCCCAGCTAACCTGTATGGCTGGCCCGGGGTTGATGTAGTTCTTGTTTGGGGGCAGTGAATCCAGTTCTCCCCCGTCCTCCAAGTGGGCCAGGCACGCCCTCAAGTCACTCAGGTACAGCTTTCCGGGCTCCTCTAAAAGCACCTGTAAATAATTATGCATACTGTACAGTGCCCACACATACTTAAATAAATTCACATACACAAGTGGATATATATATATATTTTACTCTCACACATGTAAACTTGCAGATCTATCTGGGTCCCACTCCTATAAGTGTTCATACGACAATCTTTGTAGCAGGGGCACACACACACAAACCAGTATACATAAAATCACCACCATCATTATCATCCGGACCTCCTTTCCCACCCAAGGGCAGGGTGGAGTGGCAACGTCCAAACATAAAGATTATCATCATTATTATTATTATATATTCAATCCATTTGCCGATTTTCAAACTCCGATTTACCTAACATGGCTATCCTGCTGTACAACGTACAATAATGCATCTGGAAATACAATAGGCTGGGCCTTCACCACAGGCCTATTGTGTCAGCAAAGTTGCACAACCAAAGTTAGCTTTGCTACTAGGATACAGCATTCAAAAGTCGTAAGCGTGTAAGGACTGAGGCCTTACTGTAACCAAAAACCTGTTGTGTATGGAGAATTGCACAACTTAAGGAATCTCTGTTACTGAGAAACGGGATCCACGAGTTCTGATGCGGAGGCGTGGTTGAGGAAGAAGTGCAAAGAATTTACAATCATGTACTGGTTTGAATTTTATCAATTCCTACTGTGTGTGTGTGTGTGTGTGTGTGTGTGTAATTCACCGGGTCGGTCAGGATCACTTGATGGTCGTGATCGTCAGCTTTTACCCTCCCGGAAGAGAGCTGAGAGTTCATATAGTCCGATCTATGGGCAAGGCTGTGACCTTCACACACGCACACACCCGTCGCCTTGCTCAAGGGGGACAGTAACCACCCACTTCGTCAGTGAAACTTTTCGCAACCTGAGCGAGGCGCGAACTCCCGTCCACCAGTTAGCAAGCGAGAGCGTTACCACTGCACCAGCGAGCGGTGTGTGTGTGTGTGTGTGTGTGTGTGTGTGTGTGTGTGTGTGTGTAATTCACCGGGTCGGTCAGGATCACTTGATGGTCGTGATCGTCAGCTTTTACCCTCCCGGAAGAGAGCTGAGAGTTCATATAGTCCGATCTAAGGGAAAGGTTAGACCTTTCACACACGCACACACCCGTCGCCTTGCTCAAGGGGGACAGTAACCACCCACTTCGTCAGTGAAACTTTTCGCAACCTGAGCGAGGCGCGAACTCCCGTCCACCAGTTAGCAAGCGAGAGCGTTACCACTGCACCAGCGAGCGGTGTGTGTGTGTGTGTGTGTGTGTGTGTGTGTGTGTGTGTGTGTGTGTGTGTGTGTGTGTGTGTATATATATACCGATGTCCACCGAAACGTTGTCATTTTACTGAAATATGACATTCACAAGATATGATGGGGGGAGGGGGAGGTCGGAGTGGGGAGCTAGAACCTTAAAAATCATTCCGCTAGGCCTTTCCACAGGACTACTGTATGTAAGCACCGGAACCAGCAATGTGGAAAAAATAAGGTGGGGGTGGGGGGATGATTCCTTGTGGAATTATCACCGAATCCACTTAAACATTAATACAAAATGTTCTTTTCAGCTTCTTGTTTTCAATGAAATGAGTGTGGTAACATGCAAGACATTTAATTTATCTGAGCAAAAACAGTGCTTTTATTACACATATTCAATAGTTTACTGAAAACAGGGACGCACAATCAAAGGTGGTCCAGCTACGGAGATACAGCATTCACAAGCTGTACAACATAGTGAGTAAGGGGGGGTGATGTACTGATGTTCTGTATAAGCAAAGCAGCCCAACTAAAGGTGGCCCAGTTACTGAGATAAGCCATTAACAACCTGAAATGTTCTGTGGGGCTGCAGGGAGCTTGGAGGAAAGCCAGAACCTTGAATTTTAATAGAATGAGCCTATACCACTCGAACCCAAATGGTTTTTCTGAAGAAAAAGTTATACCAAAGGGGTCAGGCCATTTTTAACCAAACATGCTGGTAACATTATTAAGTAAAAAGAAACAATATCACAAATATAACTTGTCAACAAATAACACTGACTACAGTGGAATGTTAGGTTGACCACGTATACACTTTTGACATGATTTTGATTACTGAACCTGTGCGCTCTATACTGTTCTACATTAGCTGCAAAATTAAAATTAGTAAAAATACACCTGTAAGACCCTGCTGAATTAAACACAAAAATAAAGGGTTTTAAATGTACAGATAATAATAACGATACTACAGCATGCATACCAAATCTCTCTCACCCACCTTCCTGGCCCCAGAGTACTTGGTAGCCCGCATCATCCACGGCTTGATCAGAACAATGACTAACACAGCCAGTCTCCTAAGTGTGTTATGTGACCAGCCGTCCAGAAAGAGTTGGTCCCATGCCCACATACTCCCAGCCACACTCAGCACGCCCACGAACACCTACAAGCCCACCAGAGAGATACCATACGAGATTAAGGTTAGGTTAGATTATGATCTGTTGTTGTGGTTGACATTTGGCTGATTAGATATCTATGCTGCAGCCACGGTGGCGTGGTGGTAGCCAGTTCAACACCGGCATTCACATGCAGCTCTATCACAACAGACTCTTCCAGGAGATCGTTGTCCTAACTTGGCTTCACATGGGCTGTTACAATCATAGGTGCTGTTATGATATCATGGTTATCTATATAATAATTTTAGGCTACTGATATTACATAAATGCTGCTTACTATTATATCAAATGGCTAGTTAACCCTTAACGAACTGTAATTTCATATGACGTACAAAGAGAGTCTGCATGGACCCATGTGACAAGCTGCAAGCAACGTAAGAAGTACAATTTACACTGGTTATAAAATACTGACTCAGAGGAGGTAAATTGCCTAACAAAGTATACGTCCAGCAGGGGTTAAGGATCGTTCTTTTGGCAGAATAATAATGCTGGGTAATGCTGCAAACTCAAACGTATAAAAAAGATACATATCTCTCCAACTGTAACGAAGAAGAGTATGCTTCTTTTCCTGTGTTTAAAAAATATACAGCAATAAAATTCCTAACTCCACACACCAGCACAGTTTATCATTCATATCTCCTACAGGACATAACAGTTTTCATATCTTCCATTGCATTACACGAAAAAATTCCCTTTAACTTAAAGAGTATATTCTGTAATTCCCATTAACCGCAAAAATATCAAAACCTCTTCAAAACCTATAAGCATACGCAAATAATATGTTTAAACCTAGTGGTAACTGATTTTTCTTATCATGTCAGTTTTACTTAATTTCCTTCCCTACCTCTCAGAACTGTTTACCATGTAAACTCCATGAATCACAAATATCTCAGAACTGTTGCACAATATAGCCACCATATCCCCCCAAATACGTTTATACCACGTTACCACCGATAACTACGCTATTTTTACTTAATGCTAATAACCCCTCAAGTTATCTCATTCAACGTAAGTCTGCCATTCTTGCCCTCTACCCTTCATCACCTGCCTTATTCGTGTCCATGTGCAAACATTCACATTCCCAAAGGAAACTAAACTTGCTCAAAACAGATGACTTACATCAAGCAATAACTGAACGATTTCCATCTAACGCTGATATCCTACCAGCTCGAGCTGATTCTACACAGTTAAGTTTTCCATTCCTCCCTCCTCCCCTTCATTACTTGGCTCGTGTCCATAAGCATTAAGTCATCTTATGGCTTTCTATTTTCCTCCTCCGGTATCATCCATCTCCATTCCTCCAACATGCTCTGGGATTTGCTCACCAGAAGATTGTGATTTACTTTCCTTCATTCCCTCCATTTGCATTCTCCCTCCTTACATTCATTTCTCCCTCTCGTGTTCCTTCGTGTTATTCCGTGATAATTTACATTTTTCCTTACTTTCAACCTCCCTCTTTTCTTACCTTCTTCTCCTCCTCCTTTTCTCCATACTCACTATACTCTGTTTTACAGTAACTGGCCGTAAAACTGCCACTTCTCCATCTTGAATGTTGAACTATAACAAGAGATTAACACTAGAAAATGGTGCTTGTCATGAGAAAGTGCTATAGGAAGGATGCAGGGCAGTAATACTGTCTTATTCTGCTACTGAGCTAAAGGACACAGGATACAAAAAGATGAAAATATCCGCCTAATAAACATGACTGAACAATAATGATGCACAAAATGCAAATTACCTTCCTAAAAATTGGCAAACACACCGTGGAAAAAAAAATCAAACCAAGATATGCATTAGTCACTGAAACATCTGCATATGTTGTGCTAGTTTTTAATAAGCCTTAGAAAACGGGAAGATAATTGACTGACCTTCCCTCCTAGTTACCTCTTCCTGATTTACTTCCATTCCCCATTCCCTTCCTACATGTTCTTTCTTAAGAGTCTGCAGTCATTCATTACTTTTCATCTACATTTTTTACAGTCCCTTGCTCCATCCTTTCATTCTGTTCTCGCTATGTTAATTCAAGTATCATCCAATCTTCTCCCTCCATGTCCACTTTGAGTTCCCTCATTTTCATTCCTGACGTGCATTATCATTCACTCTTCGCCTTCTTTCATTAAACATGCCTACTCTTCATCACTCTTCATTCTCAGGTAGGTTTATTCATCACGCACTTTTTTTTGCCTCTCTTTCCAAGTTCATTCTTTATTTTCCTCCTCTTACTCGTCCTTCAGACTTTCATATGCCCAATTCTTTCTATCTTTTACACCCATTCAGGTTTCAGTTAGTTTGTCTTATACCTTTTTAGTCTACGATAAAATCTTCATGAGTCTCTCCCCCTCCCTGCTTCTTCTCTCTCCTGTGCTATGATATTCTGAAACTTCTGTCCATAGCAAGTCTTCCATTGATATCACGGCCGGACTACGTGGAAAAGGCTTTACGGTCAAGGTCTCTCTCTCCCCACTATGCTATTCTTAAACTTCCGTAATTAGTGAGTCTTTCCATTAAGCGCAATGCCAGACAACCTAGAAGAGAACGTACGACTTTCTCTCTCTCTCTCTCGTTTACGGTTCTATTCTTACAGCACCTACTCAATAATGAAAGGTCACATCCCCTAATCTCTCTCTCTCTCTCTCACCTGTGCAATCCACTTCCTAATAAAGATGGCTGGGTCAGTAAAGATCTTCTCGTGCTTCTCCTGCATGCCCCGCTCCAGTAGCTCCTTGTGCAGCTTCACCGATGCCTTCCTGTCCTTCAATAATACCTCTGGTGGGAAATCCTGAAAGATATGATACTTAATATTAATCTCTTCAGTATTATTAAGCCATTTCAATACAACGTCGATTCTCTGCTCTCCTTTTGCAGCCACGAGGAAAACATATTCAGTTCTGGGAGAGGAACTTTATTCAAAACATTCATCCCCGACAGAGAGAGAGAGAGAGAGAGAGAGAGAGAGAGAGAGAGAGAGAGAGAGAGAGAGAGAGAGAGAGAGAGAGAGAGAGAGAGAGAGAGAGAGAGAGAGAGAAATCGTTACTGATGGGGAATAATGCTGAACAGAGTTTTTGGTGTTCTATGGGTTTATCTCGTTATGTTGAGCATTTTTACTTTGCAGTACTTCTATCGTAGATGAACTTCAGTTCTTAGAATATTCGCGATTTTTACAGTGAGAATGGCGTTTACAAGACGGTCTCCATACTGGTTCTCCACGAAAACGCTGGGTTAGATTAAATTAACATCGCTGTCCCTGGTACAAGAAGTTTCTCGACGGAAAACCAAAAACACAAAATCCTTCGTTTCAACACGAATTCCGGTTCTATGTTGGGTTATACTAACAGTATACAATACCGGTAACTGGTAAACGAAGCAACTCAGACAGAACTGATCAAAATCTTAAATATTAAAAAAATTACTGGAATATCAAATGCTCCACCACGAATCCATGAGTGCCCAGACATAAATTCTAAATAATTTACTTCTGAATTATGATGTTCAAGGAAGGTGTGACCGTGTACATCGGTATATTTATAATGCTGACTAAAATTGTAGTTGTATATCCCTTTCAGGTTAAATCAGTACGGAATATAATTTCCTTCCATCTTATGAAATTTCCATGGTAACTTTTCTAAGTTGCGTGGACGTCCTCACTATCTGCTGCTGGCTTCGGCTGAAGGTTTAGGAGTGTGTGTGTGTGTGTGTGGGGGGGGACTTCCTCAACTCTGACCCACAGAGTAGTTACGTTAGTTATAACCTACCTCTACAGCAAACAACCTCGAAATGATCAGTGTATCTGCTGCTGTTTCTTTTCTTTATTCTTTGCAATCTCTGAACAATATACCCTTCATCACCCCATTCATAACTTCGGCGCTCTCGTCGGAATTTCGACTTGATAGATGCTGGCTTGACCAACTTGAGCGAAAAAAAGAAAAGTTCTCACCTAACAAACATTTCACTGGCTGCCGTTCACTCACATCATCCTATGTCACCCTACTTCATTGAGATCTCCGAGGTCAAACAGTTATCGTGGTGCTTTGACAGTCAAGGCTGTCCGTCTCAAGCCTTTGAAGCACTTGATCCTGTCTCACCCCACTTCGCTCTCACTTACTGAGTAACTAATTCACATCATCCTACATCACCCTGCCTCGCTCTACCTCCCACAGCAACCTACGTCACTCTGCCCCATTTCAAATATCTCTATCACCTCATTCACATCACTTAAGTCACTCTCTCTCACCTTGACGTTGATACGAGAGATCTGTGTGGCCAAACAGCTATTGAGATGCTCGAGGTAATTAGGGTCGTCAGTCTCAAGCCACTCCAGCACTTGATTTGCCAGCGTGAATAACTCCTTGTTGTCTGGCCAGCAGAGCCGCTTCACCAACTCCAGCTGAACCGCCAGTCTCATCACGTGGGCCTCTTTGGAAGTCGGGAGGAAGATTAATGCATATCAAATGCATCTACTTTATCCAAAAACACACATACACAACCTCCTACTCACTTATAACCTCCAACCTATATAAATACACCTGTATTACCTTCCCCTACCAACACACAAGGTTTTACACTTGCTCCCCACCTATATGCAGTATATTTCCTTCCACTACTAACGTACTTTAGTTATACGACCTGCTCCCCACCTACATGTACCATCTTTCACCACAATAACCATTTATACCGTCCCCCCAGCCCCCCAACTGACATACCATCTTCCTCGCCCAGCCGCTGCTTCAAGACAGTCTGGAGTGGTAGGAGAAGAAATATATCAGTGGTGGAGTAACCCCTGGAGTGCACGTTGACTAGGTTGATGGTTCGGGCTGTCTGGATCATGTGCTCATCCGTGTCCAGGCTACGCAGCGTCGTCGTGTTGTCGTATGTCTGTCAAGGAGGTAAAATAGGGAAATAAATAGTGAATAAATGACAGAGATAAAAAATTTGTTTAAGTTAGTTATTTTCAGCTGACGAAAAAGACTATTAGATATAAATAGGCAGATAAGAAATGGCTGAAAAAATGAAACGAAACACGTTAGGTACAAAAAAGTAAGTAAATACCTGTGTATAATCATGACGCAGAGAAAGATGGAAAGCAATGTGTATGAACAAGTAGAGACTAAATAAACTGCGCAAACATGCACGTCCAAGCTCTCCAAAAAACTGGCCAATATATACGAGAGCAAAAAAAATAACCAAGGATTGTAATATAAAATACAAACTAGGGCTTGCTCGCAAAAATTTGCGGGACTAAATAATATCCTTTCCATCACAAAACATTTGCAAATACCATTATCTTTGCTTCCACATCGTTATTGTGCCCACAATAGTCAATTCTGCCCAAAAAGTAGAAAAAAATGATTTCGGATATTTTTGCATGAGAGGATGATATGGAGGTCTGTCATATATGACTGTCTTATGCAAAATCAAGCTGCGAAGAGTGAGGTGGACCAAGAGAGAAAGGAGCTGTCAGGAGAAAGACTGAACGTCAAGAAGCTGAGGATCAAAGAAATGGCAGATGAATACAGGACAAAAGTAGGGGAGGAGTTGGAATCAGTGAACTGGAACGAAATGGATCTGGACAGCCTAAGCAATGCATATAGGGATTGCTTTGTTAGGAATGCTAAAACGGTGTGTGGTGTGGCAAGAGTAACAACGAAGAAGAATGGTACAGCATGGTGGGATGAAGAGGTTAAGAGAGCAATAGAGGAAAAGAGGACGAAGTGGCTTGTGTGGTTACAGAACAGGGGTTCAATTGAAATAAAAACTGAATATACTGAGAGCAAGATGCACGTAAAGAGACTAGTGAAGCGGAAAAAGAAGGAGGTAAATGATGATCTAGGAAGGAAAATGAATACAATTTACTCTGAAAGTAGGAAGTTATTCTGGAAAGCGGTGCGGAAGTGTAAAAGTGACACGGGAAAGAAATGTGAAAGTGTGAAGGATGTAAGAGGTAGATTATTAACCCACGGGCATTAAGGAAAGACCAGATGGAAGGAATATTTTGAAAGCCTGATGAATGGGAATATAGAGAGAAGAGCGGCTGGAAACATGATTGGTTTTGGGGGTGTGCACAGAAGGAATGCAGTGCCAGGAAACGAGACACTCGCACAGGTGAAAAACGCTGTGAAGCGGCTGAAAAAAGGGAAAGCAGCTGGGGTAGATGAAGTTTATGCACAGATGATTAAGTGTAGTGGAGCGAGCGAAGTGAAGTGCTTGCTATATATGTCAGAAGGCATGGATGAGTAATTGTACCCCTGTACAAAAATAAAGGTGAGCGAAGTGAGTGCAAGAATTATTGTGGCATAAGTTTACTTAGTGTTGAAGGGAAGGTATATGGAAGAATTATTATACAGAAAGTAGGAGAGATATCAGAAGTCCTAGTGAGTGATGAACAGGGTGGCTTTAGGAGTGGCAGAGGATGTGTGGATAAAATATTTGCAGTGAGACATAGTGGAGAAGGACTGTGAGAGGGACTATAAGGTGTTTAAGGCATTTATGGATCTGGAAAAAGCATACGACAAAGTAGACAAAGAAGGACTGTGAAAGATTTTGCGCATGTACGGTGTAGATGGTAAGCTGCTAGGTGGTGTCAAGAGTTTTTATGATGGTAGTGAGGCATGCGTAAGGGTAAATGGGTATCTAAGTGAATGGTTCACGATCAGTGAGGGAGTGTGACAAGGTTGCGTCATGTCCCCAAGGTTGTTCAATATATACATATGGAAGGGGTGACGAGAGAAGTAAAAACACGAGTAATGGAGAGAGGGATGGCGTTGGTAATGAATGGTGATGGATGGAGTATCTCAAATTTGTTGTATGCTGATGATGCAGTGCTTCTTGCAAATACCAGACAAGAACTTGGTAGACTAGTGAAGAGTTTTGCTGATGTCTGCGTGCGTCGTGCCTTGATAGTAAACGTAGAAAAGAAAAAAGTGATGGTAATCGAGAGAGAAGGTGACTCCTAGTGTGATGTTACTGTGAATGGAAAGAGACTGGAACTGGTGAGAGTTCAAATACCTGAGAACAGTGATAGAAAGGAGGAAAATGTGCAAATGAAGTGGAAAGTAGAGTGACACAAGGAAGGAAAGTAGCTAATGCTATGAAAGCCTTGATAAGAAAGAGGCTTGAGTGTTGCAGCTGCATGAGGCTTACATGAAGGAGTGTTAGTGCCAACTTTAACACATGGATGTGAGACTATGGTGTGGCATGAAAATGAAAAGTTAAGAGTGAGAGCAGTGGAGATGGGACTGCTGAGGAATGTACGTGGAGTACAGAGAGTGGACAGGATAAATAATGTGATTCGTGAAAGTCGCGGAGTGAGGAAACCTGCGGACAGCAGAATCGATGACAGTGTACTGAGAAGGTTAGGTCATGTGGAGAGAATTGATGACAACAGAGTGGTGAAGAAGGTATATCTGAGCGACTCTGAAGGAAGAAGGAGGCGAGGTAGGCCAAGGAGAAGGTAGAGGGACATGGTGGATGAGTGTGTGAGGAAAAGAGATATGAAAGTCGGTGAGGCTAGGGGACTGACAAGAGATCGAGCTGGCTGGATGAATGTTGTGAGAAGAAGTGCATGATCAAGGATCTGGCATCCATTTTAACGTGACAGCGTTTGGACTGACTCTATTGGATACGTTTATGTGAAGCTGCAGAATGTGGTGAAAGTTTTTGGCGTATCAGATGGAACCAGGATTCCAGGGGCTTGAATAATGAATGAATGGAAGCGTAGCCCTATGGACTGGGCAAACTTGGCCGTCTGGACGTTGCGACTCCTTACCCTACCCTATGGTGGGAAAGGAGGTTTGGATGATGATGATGATTCGCAGGTAACGATTTCTGACAATTTCGCGCCGTCACATCTCGTACGAGAGCCAAAATCTATGTTTAGTATTTTTCTGATGCTCCCTGGACTTTCCCCGACCTAATGCAAGAAGAATACAGTCGATGTCTATTACCGTTCTCGTGAAAGATACGAAAAAAAGCACTGACATTTTCGCGTGTCACGATTTCCGACAATAGTGTGTCATGGTGCCGCGCGCAACTGCCATTTTTCCCCCCACTCCCTGGACTAAAGTAAAAAAAAATAATTTGATCGATATCTATTACCGTTCTCGGTGGAAGAAATGTTCAAACTCAAAATAAAAGAACTCTTTCTGTAAATGATAAATATTCGGTATATTCACTTGTATAAAGCGTAAAAATACACACCAACTGAGTACTTACCTACTCTAAACTTACAGTCCTCTGGTCCTGGTAAAGTTAATACAAATACTGTACAATATTCTATCAAGAAAAAAAATATTTTCTCTGAAAAATAAAAATAAATAAAAAATAAACCTCACCTCAATCACAGCATTGTCTATGGCTTTCCAGCTGTTACTCCTAATGGCCCTACTCAGTTTCTGGTTCCTGATCTCCTTGGCCAGGGTGGAGTCGAAGTTTGCCCTAACGACAGTGGCAACATCCTGCCCCTTCTTGGCCTTGATCTTGGAGGCCTCCTTTTCTATCAGATGCTCCCACCAGAAGTGCGCCCGAAGGGTGTTTGAGAGAGCCAGGCGCTTCTCTCTTAGGCTGAAAGAAATAAAATCAATGAGATGGAACTTTTGAACCGCTAGCTAACTAACTTATTGTATCTCTCCATTCTCCCACCAGAATTTACTCATATGGTGTTGGCGAGGGCTAGGCGTTTCTTTCTCAAATTGGAATAACAATATCAGGTGTTACATCTGGTCTAGAATCACTTTTATACTTAATGTGTGTCTATATGTTCAGTCTCTCTCTCTCTCTCTCTCTCTCTCTCTCTCTCTCTCTCTCTCTCTCACACACACACACACTGTCGTCTCTCGCCTGTTTCTTCCTCCTCCTAAATCTTCACAAACTTCTATCTCCAAATTCCTCGCCCTCCCTTACCTCTTAGCAAAGCCCTCCCTCTTGCTGGGGTCATGAGCGAGTACGGCGAGGACGGCCTGACCTGCCACGTCCTCTGGGGTCAAGGCTGCTCCGTCCTCACCCCTATTGACCTCATCATCATCATTATCCTGAGATCCACTTTCATCATCGCCTTCGTCAGCATTCGCCAAACTCATCCTTCTCGCCCGTTCCTCTTCCTGCCTCTCTTTTTGTGTTTCCTGTGGTCAGATAGGAGTAAAATACCTAAGAGAATAAAACATGTTATATACATCTATTCTCTTTTGAATCATAACTTACTCTAAAAATACCATCTTTCCATCCTGAATGCTGAGTTGTACCATAACAATAGATTAACACTAGAATACGACGGTAATCACGAAAATGTGTTATGGAAAGGATATTGAGCCGTAGCATTACAGTATTTTATTGTGTTACTGAAATACGCAAAATAAGATACAAAAGGACGAAAATCTGGGCCAAGTTAAGGTAAAAGAACTATATATTGTCTTTTTTACTTATACCAGGCGTTTGGAAAAAAAATACACCCAGTCCTTCACACCTGACTATACCAGACATTATAATCTGGTGGCAAAGCCCTGCACTCATCACGACTGAATGTACATGATTGTTGGTGGTAGGGAGACAGCCCGTGAGCAACATTATAACACTAAGTTCTACAATTATTTTTGTTACTATGCAGTTAGCGGTATTTTTTTTCACTTCTTCAGCTTTGGATATGATATGAAAAGATTACTGAACAGCTGATCTCCATGAATATGCAAAGGGAGAGAGAGAGAGAGAGGGGGGGGGGGACTTTATAATCTAGAAATGCTGCAAGGGCAAAGCACAATAATCATTCGAGCCCTTTTGAGATCCCCTAAGCCCTCCCTAACCCCTTTAGTCCAATGACGTATTTACTTTTATTCACGCTACCTTCAAACGATTTTATTCAATTAAGGAGAAAGATATCAGGTAGTGAAAGGGGTTAGTAAAAATTTTCCAACCCCCCCCCCACTACAAACTGTTTTTCCTAAGTTAACATAATCGTTTGTGGCAGGTGAGGGAGCCTATCACCCACTAACTCGATGTAATCTCTCTCTCTCTCTCTCCAGATGATTCTACATTGAGTGGCAAGCCAAATGTTTTCCAGTATCCTAGTTATCTAGTTACTATGCTGGGTGGCAAACATATAACCCAATGACGCCAGGTGGTTTTGTGGGTTAAGGCATTCCAACCAGGTGGAGACTGCATGTGCTGTATATGTGAGGTGGCTGGGGTTTATTGCTCGCGTAAAGTCAAGGGACAAAACTAGAGCAGCTCTCACCTCCTGGAACATGAGAACGGCGGTGTGCCTCTGGAGCCCCTCGTTGAAGGTGGCACGGATCTCCTTCACAAATGCACCCAGCTCGTCCTCCCCAGAGTACTGGTACACTCCGTTATCGTCAGGGTATCCGCAATCCTGTAATACCATCACTATGTTTAATATGATCACCTTTATCGCCATCATCAAATGAAAATAATAATAAAAACAACAAAAACAACAATAATAATAATAATAATAATAATAATAATAATAATCACAAATCATTTTCACCACTCTAGAAACCTTGGCAACCTTCATCAACAGCCCGATTTCACAGCTTTCATTTGTGGCTTTTCACAGTCGTCCCATACTCATGTGGTCACACCCTCATGCAGTGTCTGTACTCATGTTTTCTGCTACGCATCGAGAACCACTGGCAATTTTATTACCTATCCATCGTACTATCAACCTCCTTTTCACACTTACCTTTCACTGTAATCACTGATGTAAGGTGCTTAATACCTCCATCAATTCAAATCTCCCAAACATTAAGCAACCGCTTCTAACAACCGTATCTTTAATCTATGCTACGTTACTTTCACAACTCGCCACTCATAGACATGCACCGAACTCTGTGAACCATAATGCAAAAATCCCGTTCACTGCTAAGCAGTAGCACTTCATCTGCATAAATCAATCATGAAACATTCCTTTCTAACATCACTCTTTACTAATTTCGCTCTTATTTTTAGAACATAATTCTTATTGTTTCTGGGCCTTGTATGCTAAAAAAAAAAATTTGATGACTAGCTCCTCCCTCTTCCCTCTCGCTAACAATCAAATTCAGAGGTCCAAAATCACTAAGTATGGTGTTCTAGAGTATTCCCATTAAGAGTTTACTCCACTCTCTCCACTCCTTATACGTAACTCATCGACACCTAATTCCTTCCATTCGTCACAACTGCCAACTACACATTCTCGGGCACCACAGCCCTTCACCACCACCAGATCCAATCATGTAAATAAACGCTTTTCTCTCGTCCATTTCATTCATCAATTTTTCCAAACATTCCTTCCGTCTGCCTATATTTTTACTGACATTTACCATTCTTCCACTACCATCCCTTATATCTTCCTATTCATTTCTACATTTTCACATTTGTTTCCAACACATTATTTTTATATAAGAAATTCACATCAGTTTTCTTCAATTTCTTCATCTACATTTTTCTTCTTTCTCTGTACTCTTTACAAATTTCTTACCGGCACTCTTTCACCAGATAAATGTTTTTGTTGTCGTTGCATTTAAATATATATGTCGCTAATACTTGCACACTTCTGAATGAAGTAGTACTAGTGCCGTATATATATTTCGTATGGAGAGTGGGTACTTGCTCCCAATTGGTATCATGTAATGGAGTGTGACGCCATCAAAGGAGGACTGCTGAGACTTACTGAAATTGCTGTCTAGTTTATGCCCCGTGTTAAATGTTACAAAAAAAAAATAATTAAAAAAAAAAAAAAAAAACTTTCATCGCCTGCCATTCTACCTGCATATTTCACCACCCAGTTCCTTCCTTATTAAATGTTATTTTTGAAACATCATGAAACATCACACACGTTTAGCATTTTATACATTCCTTTCTTCCAAACTCTTGGACCATTCTCTGACATGACGGAAAGTCTCGGATAATACATGAGTCATTTCAACCTTCGTCCACACATGCGGGGCTGTGTGACGCTTATGCATGAAAATTTACATAGATATGAAAATTGTTTATGGGTGTGTGTGTGTGTGTGTGTGTGTGTGTGTGTGTGTGTGTGTGTGTGTGTGTGTGTGTGTGTGTGTGTGTGTGTGTGTGTGTGTGTGTGTGTGTGTGTGTGTGTGTGTGTGTGTGTGTGTGTGTGTGTGTGTGTGTGTGTGTGTGTGTGTGTGTGTGTGTGTGTGTGTGTGTTTTGCTGTGTAGTTATGAGTTATTACAACTTAATATTCACATGCGTCTGGACTCTAGAACGCGATCGTGCTTGTGTATATGAATGTATATATTCAGGAATACATGTACAGTATATGTTCAAGTAAGTAAAAACTGTGTGTGTGTGTGTGTGTGTGTGTGTGTGTGTGTGTGTGTGTGTGTGTGTGTGTGTGTGTGTGTGTGTGTGTGTGTACATCCGTTCATACAGGGATACATGAAACTAAGTGGCTCAATAAGAAATAATCACGTGCTGTGTACCGTGAATGAATAATACAGAGCATCTTCATGGGTAAACACTGACCCTAATGCACACGTGACTAACACAAATCTTCCCCCTCCCTCCTTTCCTCTCTCTCACCTTGACTGCCTTGTCCAGACACTTATCGAGGAAGACCCTAGCCTCCTTCAGGTACTTCTCTTTCTGCTTGGGGTTTAATGGCGGCTCCTGGTGATGGGAAAGATATAAAAAGAGAATACAATACAGAAAAAGAGAGTAATGACTAACGCCTTAACTAGAACGGATTACAAAAAAGAGTAGTGAGACAGAGTACAAAGGTGTAAGAAATTAACCCTTTCATTAAGAACATACCTTTTATAGTCTATTTCACTATCTCCTGGCGATTTTATTCACGTCATAAAGACATCCCTGCTGATAGGATTTACATAAATTCTCAGTGGCGATGGAAAATAAGATGGCCATTTATCATCACATGGATCTGATTGAGCTTTGGAATGACCAATCGTAATGATGACGTCGGAAAAGATCTTCATTAACCTTTCCAATATCATTATCATCATTAGTATAACTACCAGTAATCTGTGAGTATTATTCTTACCTACAGTATAATTCATACTACCATTTTCGTTAACGTTTCACTAGCTATCATCATTTTCCCTCACCAAGAAAATTTATATTACTATGGTCATCAATACTGTCACTATTAGGAGTACTACTGAACAATTACTAAACAACTTTACACTTATAAATGCGCTCACTGAACCAATTTAGTTCTGCATATGGTACCGGTTCGTTAAAAATATGTAATTCATGAGTATTACTTCGATATTCAAAACATATAACGTACAAGATAATGTACACACACTCAAAAAAGTATCGTTACACCTTCTGCGCGATACAAACTGACACCACGAATGAAACGTATGATAACATCCTTCCCTCAACCGTACCGAGACAGCTGGACTGTTCAGTACGAAACTCATCGGACGGTACCTGTAACGGTACTTTTTTGAGTGTGTGTACATGCAGTATGTAACATAAACAAAGACATAGGTGCAAGAAGCTCGTATGCCCACCATAAAACGGCCTACATATTTTTGTGCAAGTCGACGGATATCGCCAATCACATTTCAATGTTTCCAATAACCTCACTACTGTACTTTCATTCACTTATTCAGCCGAGGAAAAAATAATGAATGGAGAAAATACAACAGCGCATCTTTCAGCAGAACTAATTGAGTACCATTCGATCTGGAAGATTTCAAAGATATTATAAACGCATTAACTATACGAGATAATTGGGAGCCAATGTTCACTAACAACTTTTCCATTATTTTACGATTTCCAACCCCTCTCCCCCCATCTCTCTCGCTGATGAATGGACAGTAATACGACACTCACCAGTTTCCTTGGGTTGTAGGTGTGGTAGGGGAAGTGCTGCTCAGTGTACTCGGGTCCCAGCAGGAGGAACAGGGCCTGCTGCTTGAACTCCGACCCCAGCGGCTGCGTCACGTGCCGGACCATGGCCTTTCCGATCTGGTCCAGCAACTGATAGAGGAAAAAGAAGTCTTATTTTAAAGTCTACTGATTGCCCGGAAGTCATTACACATATTTAGTTTCTGCCGTCTCTATGTCTCCCCCCAAACTCTGACAAGCAACAGTCGAATTTACAACCCAGGGCCCTAAATTAGTTCTAGGTACAAAAAAAAAATGGCGTAAAAGAATACCATGACCAAAGGTATCATTAACCACTCAGAATCGAACTCAGGACATCTCGGTTTCAGGATAAGTATGTTTCTGAGTACTTCAACGTCACCCCCGAAACTGGGAGTCCGGGAGACGGTGTGGGGTGGGGGGGATGCAGAGCTGTACAGTAGTATCAAAACTGAGTACGCAAAATTGCAGGAAAAGCCCCCCATATAGGCTAAGATCAAACTTAAAACATGTGTGAAAATAAAATATGGTTGGATTGCATTACATACAAGCCAGGAAGGTCAAACTTATTTTATCTTTTGTGTTATGTCAAAAATTCTGGATTCGCCTTCCCCTATGCGATATTAGTTTTAATGTTATGTCCGGTAGTCCTCCTCCTCCTCCAGTCATCATCATCATCATCATCAACACCAAAACATGACGCCAAACAAACTCGCACGTCACCACGGTTCGCACCAATAACCGTATGTTAGGCAAGCACTGGAGGCTTCGTAGCACCTTTTCCTTAGCTAGTGATTTTGCCTACTGCATGTTAACATTCTCTCGCACACCATTTATGCTGTACAAATATCAACATTATTGTACCAGTAATATACAACAGGATCTTACGGCGCATTAAGATAAAAAAAAATCGCTGAAGACTTGCTGCTGCGGTCCCAACTGCGACTTAGAGTATGCCCTCACACCGAACAGCCTAAACCGAAACATGGCAAGGTTCTCCCATACAGTGCTGGTGTTGCGGTACTATACTCTACTACACAAACCAATCTGGCAACGGAATCACGCCCTCTCAGCCACCATCTATGACTCAGGGAAGGTCAGTGAAAAATCTGGGAATATGTATGACCATCGTTCTACCAACATGAACAAAATTACTTCAGCCAATTATGAGACGACTGCTAGGAGGGGGTGATACTGCGTGTCTTTTTATGACATGAGTTTGAATGCACGACATCACTATTTTAACTAAATTCATTTCCCTGGCAATAAAGAAACTCCATTCAGTTGTCAAGGCGGCTTTTCTGTCACTTCTCTATCACGCTGATAAAACAAACACAAAAATACCTAAATGGTCAAAAAATCTAAAACCACTTAGCTCTTCTACTCCACCTCAAAACCAAAGAAGTCATAACAGGGTGGATGGAAATGTAAGAGCAGAGTAATTGTGTTTTATATCCAAGTTCCCCCATCTTTAACACCGCCATCACAAACACCAAGGTCGCAGTTATCACCATGCACATTAGAGAGAAAATTGCAGAGGCAGTATTATCCGTAATTACCCATGTTACCGTCGTCACAATTACAACCAACACTGCCACACCCATCACAGTCATTACCACTACACCCAGTTTGTCTATATGTGTGTGTGTGTGTGTGTGTGTGTGTGTGTGTGTGTGTGTGTGTGTGTCTCTCTCTCTCTCTCTCTCTCTCTCACACACACACACACACACACACACACACACACACACACACACACACACACACACAGTGAGAGAGAGAGAGAGAGAGAGAGAGAGAGAGAGAGAGAGAGAGAGAGAGAGAGAGAGAGTCAATACTGAAGGTGTTAGCAGAGTCAATACTGAAGGTGTTAGTAGAGTTCATTTCTAATCGCTTCACTACAAGAGATCTCACACAATGCATAAACTCATGTAGCAGGGAGAATGCAGTAAAAAGCTTCCAACTCTTTGAAGTGGCGTAAAGAATGTAAATTACCGATGGAAAATTGCACAAGAGTTGGGCAAGGTAGTACATGTAAGTGGCAATACCAGGTACTTGTGTAGTAGCGCCTGAATCATTACAATCATTATCTCCATCATCAGTCATAACCATTATCATCACCATCATAATCATCATCAAGGACATTCGTCGCTGTCATCATCGTCATCATCATAACCAAATTCTCGCAACTCAAGGCAGGCTGGGTAGAAGAAACAGCATAATACAAAAGTGAGAGACCAGAGCATCCACCGAAATGGAACAGTGTAAATCCATTCAGTCATCATTCAAGCCGTGCAACATCAACAAAGAAATTACTGAAGCAAAGCACTGAAAACAGCGAAAGGGGGGAGGGGGGGGGGTGATGGCATCGCTAGAGGTTAGAGGTATGGATCGTGGTGGTGAAGTTAGAGTAGTAGTATGGAAGACAGTAACAGTGTGGACAATAGCGAAGAAAGAGTAGCAGTGTGGAAAGTACAGAGGAAGGGAATGAGCAAAAGCATGGACATGGAAGCGAGCATGGAAGTGAAAAAGTTACTACAAGATAGTATTGTGATACCAACTCTAACGTATGGAAGTGAAGCTTGGACGTTGTTGGATGGACACAAGAGTGAGAGCAGTGGAAATGAGTTATTTAAGAGGAGCCTGTGGAGTCACATGGAGAGACAGGCTGATAAATGAGGATATAAAGGAGCGTTGTGGTGTGGATATGGATGTGATAGGAAGCGTTAGAAGGAACACACTGAGGTGGTTTGGCCATGTGGAGAGGATGGAGGGTGAGTGACTGACGAGGAGAGTGTATGTGAGTGAGGTGGAGGGGGGGAGAGGGAGGGGGAGGCCGAGGATGAGATGGAGGGATGGAGTGGAGAGGTAAATGAGGGAGGGGGGTGTGAGTTGGGGGCAGGGCGAGGTGGAGGCGATTTGTTTGTGGCCACCCCGTATGGGATTAAGGCGTCTGGCAATGGATAGATAGATGGATGGACAGCAGTTCGAAGAGAAGTAGTCAGTGTTAGTAGTACCGATGCGTGGAAGGATGTTTGTGTTAAGTTCAGGGGTGGTAGGAACACTGCACGCTACACTATTGATCACCATAACTGTACTCTCACCCTTTGTCATAACTACTACCTTACATTCACACCGTCGTCGCTTTGCATACCATTCTCTCTCCTTCACTCTCAACTTCTACGCTCTCACACACAGTTTACTCAGCCTGCTCACTTTCATATTATTATCGCTCGTCCTGAACTCCTTCAAACTTACTCTCATCTCTCTACCTTTATTTCCCACTCGCGCATTCATCACTCTATCTGCTCCCTCACACTCACAGTTATCACTACCTGAATCGACATTTACTGCTATCACTCTACCTACTCTCACACTCATACTGTCATCACCACCTGAACTCACACTCACTCATCACTCTACCTGTATGCTCACACCCAGTCATCACTCTACCTGTACCCTCACATCCACAGTCAGCACTCTCACTCTATCCGTATGATCAAAGTCATGAATCAACCTGTATCCTCACACTAACACTGTCATCACACCAACTTACCACCCTTACACTCATACTCCCGTATTCAGCATTTCCCATAAACCCTAACCCCAGGTGTGCCATTAGAGAATTACTCATACGCAATTAATCACACAGGTATTATTACGCTTTCCACCCGTCCCTTTGTAGATATGATGCCTTCATTTATCTTTGTCCAGGGAGAAAGTAATCTTGATAACAGCTATAATTTTTTGTTAAGTATCCCCGATATATACCTTACTCGTACAGGTATTTTTCGATCACACTGTTCAGCACGTGCGTTACGGCACAGGGAAAGATGTTACTTAGGACTCATTCTCCTTTATTCATGTCCCTACAAGGCGTCACAGAACACTGAGTTTCACCAGTTTTGTGCGAATTACCATGGGAACTCGATTACGGCGATGATGTTTTATCACCCTGATTACACTACTTCCATTATCAGGCCCGTCCTTGCTGTTTTCCTAAGTACTATAAGTTAAATTTAGTCATATCCCTATATGAAGACAAGTCCCCCTCCCCCTCCTCGTCATATCACTACCTCCTCTTCACCTCTCCCTTTTAATTTCTTCCCCTGTTCATCTAACCAAATTCCTATTTCCAAAATTCCCTCCCTCATACTTTTAAGAACCCCTCCACCCTCTCCCATCTCTCTCTCTCTCTCTCTCTCGGAATGCATTACGTAAGAGCCACTCTCCCCTACAATCACAGACCCCCATGTTTACTCAGAGTTCCGGAGGTATGTCAGAAAATTTGAGGGTTATGTGTCTCCTCAAGGATAGGTGTGTGTGTGTGTGTGTGTGTGTGTGTGTGTGTGTGTGTGTGTGTGTGTGTGTGTGTGTGTGTGTGTGTGTGTGTGTGTGTGTGTGTGTGTGTGTGTGTGTGTGTGTGTGTGTGTGTGTGTGTGTGTGTGTGTGTGTGTGTGTGTGTGTTTGCTTTTTCTAGCGTCTGAAGTTATGCATATGCGCGATATCCAAGCAAAAGTACGTGCATGTGTGTATTCATTACATGCTGCAAAACGCACGCCAGGAATCGCACGCGCACACATGAAAATTAATCGTGTTTACTCAGTAGCTGTTCCTAAGTCATCCATTAACTTCAGTCTTTGTCTTGCCATTTCGCACACTAACTCTTTTTTATTACCACTCGGTCGCTAATGAACACGCAGGTGCTTGGTCTTACGGTCGTTGTCAGACGCGGTACTATTCTCTCGTACTCAAGTCGGAATAAACGAGCCAGAGATCAAGTGAGGTATAAGTCAAGGTTACAGATCAATGGTGAGCTGTGGGTTGAAAGGGGAGAAGGAATAGCTAGGTGTGTCTGTACAGGGGGGAAGGGGATTAGGAATTTGTGTGGGGATGGATGAATTTAAGGGGTTGTGGTGTATGGGCTACAGTGCAAGAACATAAAGAAAAATAAGGGGTAAGGAAGGAGAGAGGAGGTAAAGAAGGAGAAGGGAGAGAAGGAGACTAAGGGAGTAAAAGACAAAGAGGGTGGTAAGAAGGGATGAGAGAAGAGAGGCAAATGGCTGGAAAAAGGTGTAAACAAAAGGATGGACAGGAGAAAGACAAGGAGTAGGAAGGGGAAAAGAAATGACAGAATATATATATATATATATATATATATATATATATATATATATATATATATATATATATATATATATATATGGAGCCTCTATGGTACAGTGGTACAGTGTGCGTTTCGTACACGGGTGAGCCAGGGTTCGCGCCCCGCCAGCGTAATAAACTTTGGGAGTGTTCACCCGGCCACGTACTGCATTGGCGGACACCAGGGGTGCTGTGGTTGAACCAGTGTCGCTTACTATAAAGTATGCTTGCACTCAGTCGGCTTGCGCGGGCCGATTACACTTGGT